>NT_165927.1:393884-873326 GCF_000149615.1 Aspergillus terreus NIH2624
TGCGTCATCCGCAACGTGCCCATCGGCCTGGGCGAGCCCTGCTTCTGACAAGCTCGAGGCCAAGATCGCCCACGCCATGCTCAGCATCCCCGCCACGAAGGGCTTCGAGATCGGCTCCGGCTTCGGCGGCTGCGAGGTCCCCGGCTCCATCCACAACGACCCCTTCGTCCCGGCCAACGTCGAGGTCCGCAACGGCGCCGCCGGCGCCACCTCCACCACCCGTCTGACCACCAAGACCAACAACTCCGGCGGCATCCAGGGCGGCATCTCCAACGGCGCCAGCATCTACTTCCGCGTCGCCTTCAAGCCCCCCGCCACCATCGGCCAGGCCCAGACCACCTCCACCTACGCCTTCGAGGAGGGCGTCCTCGAGGCTAAGGGTCGCCACGACCCCTGCGTCGTTCCCCGCGCCGTCCCCATCGTCGAGTCCATGTCCGCCCTCGTCATCATGGACGCCCTCATGGCCCAGTACGCCCGTGAGAGCGCAAAGACCCTCCTCCCGCCCTTGCCCAAGACCCTCCCCACCCGTCCGACCATCGGCTCCATCACCAACGGCGGCAATGCCTGAGCTGTCGGTTGCCTTTCCGTTTCGGTAGACTTATGATCGCTAGAGTTATGCTGTTGATGATTTTCACGTCTGTCTCGTTGGAAAAGTGGTTCCTGTCATAGCATTATATCAATGTCATTGAAATTCCGCTCTATTTTTATATATACTAGTACATACTATCCTGATATCATATGCTGGTCTCATTCATTCATTTATACTAACACAACCGAGAACTGCCTAGCGGCAGGGATATCAGGATATCAGCCCTGACCAAAACGAACGGAGTATCATACACTCAAAACAGCCTTCCCAAAAGACACGCTGGAAAAGTAACCTAAACCAACAAAATAAATCATATCATACTTCATTCCGTGCATCACTGTTGCTCCGACTGACAGACTTCTCCGACATCCCGTCCATATCCCCTGCCGTTGCATTGACGACCCGTAACTTCTCCTTCGGCACCGTGAACGTCATCTGCACCCGTCGACCCTCCGCTGCGCCCTCCACATCCCAGTCATCATCATCTAAGACGAACAGTCCATCCAAGGCGGAATCATCCTGTGTGAGGGACGGTGGTGTCGCCGATGAGCCGGTCTCGCGCGAGAGGCGATTCTCCGCGCCCCAGTCCTTCGCGCCTTGCTTCCGCCGGAAGAGCTCCGCCGATGCGCTGACGGACCGGCGAGGGAGATGCGAGGCACTATGGTCGGATCCCGACGATGATCCCTTGGGCGCCCCGAGGACAGTGCTCCGACGGTCGATTCCCGAGGCCACGGCTGCACCGGCGCTTGGATCGGTTGGAGGACGTCGTCGAGTTACCGAGAGCACGCGACGGACGCTTCCTATCCACTCCGAGGCCCGTGGCCTGGGTAATGTGAGAGGCCGCGAGAAGACTTCCAACGGAGTGGGTGACAGTCCCGGCCCGTCACCGAGGAGAGGATCACCTTCCACTTGTCGCTGGGAGAGGGTTGTATGCGCGGTAGAGTACGAGTCGGACGAGTATCGTTTCTCCTGGGGGAACGTGGCGCTGTCGGGTCTGTTCCGCGTCTCCTTGCTATGGGCCGACGCGGAGCTCCCTTTTTCAGGCGACTCCCGGCCGCTACTAGGCAGACTCGCGGGTTGGATTAGGACACCCCGGGATTGATGGGCGGATTGGGATGACGAGGACGAGTCGGAGAGGTTGGAGGACGTCCTAGCGTCTTGTTCGGGAGACGAATGACTATCGCCACCGATCCCAAGGCCGGTAGCGAATATTGATGCGACACCAGCTGCAGTAGAGTACCGGTCACCACCGATGTAGGTGTCTCGCACAGAGAACGCTGCCGAGTCTCTAAAGGGGTCGTTCATATCTTGCACCTCCATCCCTGCGTCCTGGGCTTCATCCTCTTCGCGTTCGTCAATCGGATGGATATCCCCTGTCGCATCACTCCGTCTGTATTCGTGGAATGGCCCTGGCGGGCGGTACAACCTTGGCGTAATATTCGGGCGACTGCGTTTCGTCGGACTTGGGACATCCATCAACAGACGCGTTCTCTCAGCCATCGAGTCACCCGCCTCCCGCCAATTGGGTGGCACTTGTCGGTATCCTCGATTGTTGTTGTTCCATGGGTAATCGCTGTTGGTGCCAGCTTCGGCCATCTGAGGCCTGCGGATACTGCTGGCCATGAAGGGTTCGTCCTGAGTCCAGAAATGATCTCGCTCCGCGCTAAGGGCCAGTTTGCGAAGCTCCTTATGTCGTGCCCGACGCACTCGATGTCGCCGGAAGAAGTACCAGATGAAAAATGCCGTGCCAGCAACAACAGGGATACCCAATCCAAGTCCGGCCCCGAGTCCTGCCTTTCGCGCGGTAGAGGAGCTGGACGATGCTTTGGGGGCAGCCTCTTGGGGGGAGACGGCCTTGGGATTAGTATATGATGATGCCCAGCTTCCAGAGGTGACATTGTACAAGTACACCTGTGCGTTGGATTGGGGTCCAACAGTAGACCGTTTGGAAGATCCTGACATATGGTAACCACCTGAAATCATCATCACTCCACCGGGGAGCATTGTCGCGCCGTGTCCATAGATCCCGGTCCCTTCTGCCATCCCGGAGTCCTCCATCGATGGCACTCTCCAGGACCACTCCCCGTAACCCGCGTATTCCGCCCCCAGGTCCAAGATGGCCAGCTGAGGATGAGCAGGAACCGATGTATTCCCTACCCAGCCCCCAAACACAACCACACTGCTCCCGTCAGGAGACAGGACAGCCGTGTGTCCAGACCTTGGTTCGATGATGGTAGAGGTCTCTCGCACGGCAAGCTCCGTGCTTCCTATTTCCTGAGTGGATCTCGCAGAGACGATGCTCCAGCTATTCTGTGGGAGGGAAAATATCGCCAGCTGTGACATATTGAGGAATGCGGTTCGGGTGTGGCCACCAATCAAGAGGAAATCCTGCTGTTGGAGTACTTCCCCACTGGAAGTACGGGCATATGTCGCATCCAGGGGCACGACGGCAAAACCGGCTTCTGGGATGGGCGGAGCACGACCGCCGGTGGTAGACACCTGATATGATGACTCGTTGGACGTTGTAGGAGGTTCGAGGACTATCATGGATTGAGAGTAGTTGGCCGCAGCCATCCAGGTCGACCCTCCGGCGCTGGTATTGGGACACATCCCACCGAAGGCGAAGACAGAACTGTTAGTCGTGTTGGACGAGGCGTAGGCAAATCCAGCGGAGAGAAAATTGGGGCCATCGACGGCGCTATCGGTGGCGTCAGTGTTGAACTTCTCCCACGTCCCGTTGCCGATGGAGCTGCTGGTGTCCGGCGTGAACTGCCATAGCTCGCCCCCGGCGCTGTGACAGTCCCCCGCGTACACCTTGAGAAGACCATGTGAATCCGTGACAGGGACGAAAGCGGATGTCTGATCGTTGAATCGAAACGGCGTCTCGTCAAGTAACAGCGTATATTCCGGATCATTGGGGTCCAGGCTTCCTGAGATGTTCATAGACAGGAACTCGACCGCCCCGGGCCGGGAATCGCTTGGTCGCAGGAGATACGCCGTAGAGCTATCGTTCTGGAGGGAATATAGAAGGTGGGACGAAGAGTATGGGATTGAAGCGAGGACAGGGCTGAGTAGACACAGGACGGCGACGAGCGTCGACGCGAGGTGGACGCCGACGGCTCCGAACATTCTGGGGGTCCGGTGTAGACGACCATCCATGGAGAGAGTCGGGACTATGAGAGAGGTCGAATACGAGAACAGGGACAGGGCAAGGAGAGGTGTGACGCATCTAGATCGATTAGATCGATCGTCGACTTTAGCTCGTCACCGCGATACTGGGAAGTAGCGGCCGGTGGAGAGCGCTGGCCACATGAAGCTGATCAGGCGCGGTTGAAAGAGCACAATCGCGAGATGATACACTGTCCTTCTGATTGCGATGTCCTTGAAGAGTAGGAGTAGTAAATGGCACCGTCGAAGAGTCAACAGCGGAGGGGCAACAATGAGGGGCAGCAACAACGTCTATCGGAGGGTAAACAGTGCGGCAACATTCCCAACCACCACCGATCGACAGCGGATCTAGATCTGGGGCGATAGGCACGCAATGATGGATTTAATTAACGGTATCATGGTGCCCAGTGCGACCTGCGATCTGGGCAGTGCAACACAAAGGCAACTTGGCATGGTGATTCGCTGCGGGAGTGGATGGACTGCACCACTGCTGGCGTAAACACGGGCGGTTGCGCTGGCAACTGAACCGGACAGACGACGCATCCATGGCTCGGATGTCACGATAGTACTCCGTATGTCACGATAGCATGCATTGTGGACGCGTGGATGATGCTTGTGAAGAGACTGTGTCTGTGCGAGATGCTGCGCAGGAGAAGAATTCCGATCGATCTTGACACATTCCTCGCATGAGACGCGATAAGTTTATCGTGGTCAAGTGGAGCCTCTGAGACAGATCACCGCCCTGATCCAGTCTAGTAGAGAGAGATTCGCACGAGTACAAGGGACGAAGGAATGAATACTCTGTACTAGGTAACGTCCGGTAAAAGGAGGTACCTAGTGTCGGAGGTGTTGATGTGATCGGGTATACGGAGTACAACTATCCAAAGGAGCTCCTGGTAAAGACCTCACGGCGATCACGGATGTCTCTCCCGCAATCCGCCCTGGTCTTCATAATCGCTTTCACATGCACAAAATCCTACCAGATTCGGTGACCGGCAGCAATATCGAGGGAAATATCACCACCACCTCGACTACCAACAACAGCCTGAATCACCACGAGGGCGTTGGGCGCCAGCGTTCGGCAGACTTCCCAGAAGGGAAACCAAGGTCGAACCGATCTCTAGGTTCCTCATGCCTCGTATGGACGGGATCTGGCAATCAGCCCATCGTCCATAAGATGACTACTATAGCGGACTAGGTGACACCACGGTCGGCCTGATGTCCTCGTCTATCTGGGTGTCATGCCCGGGATCTGCTTCTCGGCTTGTGTCCCGACGTTCCTGTCATACTGACCGGTCTTCTGATCCATCGCGCAGGGTGTGAAGTGCGATCAGGACAACAACCCGGTTCGAAACCTGCCAGTGGGGTAGGGACGAAGAGGTGGGTGTCGCCATCAGGTCGACATAAAGTAGCATAAAGTAGTTACTGTGCAGGAAGCTACAGTCTTCGGATGTACGCCGTACACCCTCCTATATCTTCTCGTGCAAGGATGGAGAGACGCGCTCGGGAACAACCGGTTTGCCGCCGGGGCCAACAGCGTATCACAGCCATCGACGGCCCCCTCCTTGCACTGCATCTGTTGGATGCAGGAGGCGACTGGTCGCAGACACAGAGAACTTGTTTGTCAGAATGTCCGCGGGCGAACTCACCGGGAGCATTGCGCCTCCCTGGTCCCCCGCGAATCGAGCTGCGTGCGCTTGGACCCAGGTGAGCATTCATATTGGGGGCTGGTATAGAGTTGCGTGCACCTCTCATAACGCCAGGATTTCACCCCCCAAGCAACAGGACCGGGGCGGAACTCGTATCCTGGACTCATCTGATTGGGGCGCAGGTTGCTGGGGAGCACGCTGACCAGACGCAGGGGGTCGGCTGGATCTGACCGGATTGGAGGACAAGGAGATCCGACGCAGGGAAGACAGTCGGTTCGTCAGCAGGGTGGTGTGGTTTGAATCATGAACGACGCAGAGCAGCAGTTGGTGCAGCGGATGCTCCAATCGCCTCCATCGGAAATAGGAGGGACGGAAGGCGTTGAACCGAGCGTCTGTGGAGCGTGGAGCCAACTGAGATCGCATGCTATGACGCACTATCTGGAGTAGAGAACTACTTGGCACGGACTCCAGGACTAGCGAGTACATTCTGTAACTAGAGGAATGTACCAACCCAGTCTGGTAACGGGTCAGAGGCATGTCTTGGAAAGATTCAGGAGAACCGTCGACACTTCACGACCGACCGCACGGCCACTCCAGAAAGCTTGGTTTCTCAGCCAGAAGCCAATAAGGATAACCTCCGCGGCCCTAGGCAGGCTGCAAGATCCTCGATTTGGCGATTAATTACTAGACGTATTGGGATGGTATCACGATTCGATCCCTGCGCCCCTCAAGATGTAACGTTCGCTGGACATAGGGTACCTAGGTACCCTGGTTCGTACGAACATGAAACTGACATGATTGTCTTCGGAGGTCAGAACAAAGCGGGTCGTGCAGTTGTCCTGTGCGTCGTCTGCCGCGGTCGTCTGCCCATGGCTCCAATCATCTCGTAGGCTAGGACGGATTGACGTGGAAGATGCCGTGTTGAGACTGGGGTCGGGGACTACAGCCTAGGACTGTCAACGTCGGCGGGTGTAGTCTGTACACGGAGTAGACCAGAGAGTCTGCCCCGGACAGCTTCCTCCCGACAGCAGCATTTACCCGGAGATTGATTGACCACAACGGGGGTTCCTGCCGCGGTTCAGATAAGAGTTGATGAAATTCACGCACACTGCATGCCGCGACGCCTCACTGCAGGATCCGAACACCGGAACCACAGACGAGGGTATTGTGAATGAGTTGCTATGATTCATGCCAACGTGTTGAGACCACTGTCAGTACTTGGGACGATGCAAGAACGATCAGCTCTCTTGGGCTTGAATGACGTAGCAGGCGGAGGGGCCAAGACGCTGGGTCCCCAGACCAACCTTTTGCGGACAGGAGTGAGCGTATGCATCGTATGCATGCCAGTCTCTAGAGCCATGGGCCCGTGGTGAGATGAAGAGCTGATTGGAAGCCGCCCTTGTCACCCTGGTCTGAGCGCCCCCTCAACCGCGTCGGGTCTCGGTTATACAGAGTACAGCAGAGTACGGGGAGACAGATGTTCTTGGGACATTCTTGGGACATGTCCCTCCAGTTGTACCTCTCTTTCTGCTCATCTGGGACGAGACCCTAGGTAGTAGAATCATACGAGCCCCCTTTGCTGTAAGAACACACTCATAGGCTGGGGAATATCCCCGTCCGTGCGAATCCAGCGGCGGCCAATCAAGCCGGGACGGGAGTGAACTCTGAAGACCAAGTTGATTCACGGAAAGGGAGACAGACTATCAGCGCCACGCCTCGTGGGACGGGTCGCTGCATGTTTGATTCTTCGTTGTAACGACGGGATGGAGTTTGAAATGGATGATGATTCGATGGGATTCCAATGGCCGTCGAGACAGCGGGAAACCGGCTGGAATGCAGGGGACGGGGATATCGAAGCTACTAGACTAAGGCATGTAGATACTCCGTAGAGATTGGCCCCACAGCCTTGATTCCATGAGGAGCCTTGGATGGGGACAATGGCCTCCACCGCAGGAGGGACGGTACTCGGTAGGGAGAGACCTCCTCGTCATAGACTAGAGACGGAAACCGAGTCCGAGTCAGGAACTTGTAGCTGTCGGTCCGTAGTCTGTACTATAGATGATTGCAAGGATTCATTCGTATTGGCGTGGTATGAAGGCGATGACAATCCCAGCATTATTTCTCCGACGCGAGAGGGTCGTGTGGTGATTCACCCGTTAGAGTCAAACACAGACCTCTGCCCGAAGACATCTGATTGGTCCAGGAGATCGGTCGAGTCGATCCAAATGTGTTTCTGGAGAGACTCGATCGACAGATACTTCTAGAGAGTACGGAGGAGAACAGTTGGAAGAAAGGGTGGTTGAGAGGCTGGCTAGACCGGGCGAGAATCGGACCCGACCAGAATTGATAAGAATCAAATCAAATAAAAAAAATAAAGTCGAGTGTGGTACAGAGGATGTAAAAATCATCCACCCAATGTGATGATGGAAGAATGCTGTCGACCCACGGAACCCTCAAGATCCCAGATCAGAGGGGCCAGGACTGACAGGTGTCATTGATCTCTGAATCCCTACATGGGTATAGATATGTAGGTAATGCACGATATACGAGTAACCCTACAATTATCTTACTATATCGGAGTAAGTTATAACAAAAAGGAGGTAGTCATTATCTATCGAGAGATCTCCATGGAGCGATGGCGGAGAGGCGACTGCGATGCCGGAGAAACCAAATAATCATGACAGATGGTCGCAACGGGGCCAATCAACCCACGCCCGGAAAAAAAGTCCCTACGTAATGCACTCAACCACTCTCGATATTGTACAGAGTATATGGATACAAAGGATCAAAGAGAGTGCTGAATAAATTATATATTCTTAATTATGTATTCTTATTTTTTATTTTACTTTTTTTTTTTTCTTTTTCTTTTTAAATTATTATTAAAAAAAGAATGGAATGATCGCCTAGACTCCCAACCACAGCCAAGACTGATGGACACCGCCCGGATGGTCGGCCGAATGGCGTCGATACGGAGAGCAGACCGAGTAATTCATTAAATTACAGTACCTACAATCTACGCCGTACTCTCCAGTCTTACTTCTGTAGGAGTAGATTAGGTAGCCTCCTACTTCTAGGTAGACCGGTAGTAATCAATAGTAGAGATCCCTGTATTCAGTAATATAATCCATTACTCTGGATATAGTTGGGTATCGACTACCTTAGGTACCTAGGTACCTAGTAAGGTACTAGGAGGTTCTGCCGAATCCCGTCAGTCGGGGCAGATGGAGAGACGACGACAGTATCGAACATCGCAGAATTAGAACAGTTGAGCTCCCCACCGGCAGTAGTTGAGATCTCATTCGCATGGTGAGATTAATATGAGACCCTGCATGCCTCCACCGAATTGATTTCTTTTCTTCCTCCACGTACATACAAGTACAGTACCTCCCTGTGGTAGTGTACATACCTCCATACATAAGGTACTTGTAAGAGTACCTGGGCAGACTGATTTTTACCGACTCCCCTCCACCCATACGGCGGGAAAACCACCATCGTCATCCATCCTTCCCAATCCTCCTCCATCATACTCGCCCTCGTCGTCTTCTCTTCCTCTTTTCCTCCCTCCCCCGTCTCAACCATTTCCCTTCTCCTTTCTCCTTCGTCTTCTTCTTCTTCTCCTCCTTTTTCTTTTCTCGTCATCCCTTCGGAAGGCTCCCTCTCCCTTCCTTTAGATTTCTCTTCTTCTCCCTTTCGGGTTATACCATTTTAATTCTGCTATCCATATCACTTCCCTTTCCTTGGGCATTTCCCGCCCGCGCCCATCTCATCGCCAGTCCGACTCGACTGCCCCTATATACTCTACCTCCCACGCATCCCCATTGCGCTCCCTGACCTCCCTTCCTCAAGACGCTCCTTTGATCGATCCACCTGCTCGCCGGAGAGAAACCCAATCATCCGAACTCAGCCCTTCCCGCCTTGACTGTCGCCATTCCCACCCGTCCACCACGCTGCGTCTCCCCACCCTTGCATCCATCTGGGACAATTTCGGTTTGCCTCCTGGTGCCGTAGCAGGTCTATCGCTCCGGATCTCCTCCCGTCGTCGCCGCGCTGCCGTCGGAAATACTCCTATCCTTCATCGCTGCCACCTGCATGGCGGTCATTACCCTCCCTCGCCTCGTCCGCAGAGAGTAATGCTGCCCGACTCGTGCATCCGCTCGGAGCTTGTCATCAGCTCACGCTAGATTCGATCGGCGCAGGTTAGAGTAAAGGTATATCCAAGACAACCAGAAAAAAAAGAAAAAAAAAAAAGGTTCAGACGGAAGACATTCACGACCAGCCAACCGAGTGCGTTGTCACCAGAAGAACAGAGGGGTCGGCAAAGGATGCTCCGTTGCAACTCGATCCGAGTTGGCTTTGGACACTTCAAGAGATGAAAATGACGGATCGGCCTTCCTCGGTGTCAGGCCCGGAGGAACCCATCAACTACGTTGGACGAAATGGCCACCTCCCAGAAGGTGCGCCCCGGCGGGCCTCCGGCGACATGGCGGAAGTTGCAGAGCTCGACCCCAAGCCAATCGTCACAAAGCCGCCAACCGCGAAACTCCCGCTCCCCGGCGATCTGACGGATGCCCAAACCGCCCTACGACATCCCTATGCCCACCTCTACCATTCCTCCAGCGCCTCGCGGTCGCCATCCACCCGGACCTCGTCGAGCTCGCTCCAGGCCCTCAACGAGGATACTGTGGTCGACGCCCGGTCGGATAACGCCTTTATCCGCGCCCCTCTCCCCCGGCGAACTTCGCATCATTTAGGGCACTCCGACTCCCAATCTTCTTCCGATTACCCCGTATACCCCGACCAATCCTATGCAGTCCTCCAATCTCAAGTACACCCAACCTACCAACCACCTTACCTCCGCACTCGCAGTTCCTACCCCTCCCGGACCGAGTCCCTCTCCCGCATTGGGTCGGCGCGCGCCTCTCGCACGGCCGGCAACACCCCCGTATCAAGCCCGGGGCTGTTCACCTTCCGCGGTCCGCGCTCTTCGACGCCGTTCGCCTCCGATGATGAAAACCATGCCGGCTCTCCTTTCCTCCACCCCACGCACCTTCAACCACCCAAAGAGTACGTCCCCTGTTGATTCTGAATTCGCTCTTACCCAGAGCTATCACTAACTGCGCGTTTAGAACTCACACGGCCGAGGTCGATCGAGATACGGTGACCGGGAACAAAGTCATCAATCAGTATGAGATTCTCGAAGAACTCGGGCGCGGCGAACACGGGAAGGTGAAATTGGGTCGGCATGTGGCCACCCGTCAAAAGGTCGCCATCAAGATTGTGCAACGATACTCGAAACGGCGTCGTCTCGGGAAGCTAGGGAACCCAGAAGACAAAGTGAAGAAAGAAGTTGCCATCTTGAAGAAGGCGCGACATCCCAACGTCGTCAGTCTTCTAGAAGTCATCGACGACCCCAATCGTCAGAAGGTCTACATTGTCCTTGAATATATTGAGAACGGAGAGATCATTTGGCGCCGCCGAGGCTTACGCGAGATCGTGCACGTCGATAAGAGTCGGCTGGAGCGGGAAAAGGCCGGCGTTGCTGATTCGCCCTCGTTTATGGAGGAAAGCCAGCAATATATCCGAACGGCGCAACATCTGCGCCGCCAACGGGAAAAGGCACGCGAACGCCGCCAAGCCCAGGCGGCTTTTGCCCAGCAGGGTCCGATTCCCGCCTGGAGTTTAGAGCACGGAGCGGAATCGGACGACGACCTGGGCCCCGAACTGACCGCATCTCGGACGCCCAGTCGCTCCATGCGAAGCCAGGAGGAACCCCAAGCATCGCCAAGTCACTCATTCTCCTCGACGCACGATTCCGCCCTCGCGGCCATCGAGGGCAGTATGTATGGCGCCTATGTTGACTATCCATTTGAACGACGATTCAGCACCGCATCGAGCAGCTATGGCTATGCGCCGTCCGAGCCCGAATGGTTACCGGACGATGACGACATGGCCTATGTTCCGTGCCTGACCTTCAACGAAGCTCGCAATGCGTTTCGGGACTCTTTGCTAGGTCTGGAATATCTTCATTACCAAGGTATCATCCACCGCGACATCAAGCCCGCCAATCTGCTCGTCACCAGCAATTATCGCGTCAAGATCTCCGACTTTGGGGTCTCCTATCTGGGGCGGCCCATCCGAGATGAAGACGAAGAGCAGGTCGGTGAGACCGATGCGACCGAACTTGATGATGCGCGGGAACTGTCCAAGACCGTGGGGACCCCTGCCTTCTACGCTCCCGAGCTGTGTTATACCGGCGAGGACTTCGTCGACAGCTTGGGCTCAGCACCCCGGATCACAGGGGCGATCGACGTGTGGTCCCTGGGTGTCACCCTCTATGGAATGATCTTTGGGCGCCTGCCGTTTGTCTCCGATGACGAATACAGCATGTTCCAGACGATTGTGAAGAAGGACGTCTTCATTCCCCGCAAACGCTTGGCGCCGGTGGAGGATGATCCCGATACCGTCAGCCAATGGCCCCGCTATGTCGACAGCGGAAAGCGGAGAGAAGATGAACTGGTGTATGAAGAGATTGACGATGAACTGTATGACTTGCTCAAGCGGCTGTTGACGAAGGATCCGATCAAGCGTATCACCGTGAAAGAGATCAAGCATCATCCTTGGGTGCTGGACGGACTGCCCAATCCGCGGGACTGGATCGAAGAGACCGATCCCGGCTACCAGAGCAAGGGCAAGCGGATCGAAGTTTCCAACGAGGAAGTCACTTCGGCTGTCAGCAAAGTCCCTTTCATCCAACGAGTCCGATCTAACGTGGCGAAGTGGTCTACCTACTTTACCGGAAAGACCAAAGACAAGGATGGCCGGAAACGTACGCCGAGTGCGAGTCCCTCGGTGGAGTCGTCGTCTACGTCTAGCAGCAATGCTTTTGGCAAGTATCTGTGGGACACCAGCCGTCGAGCGAGTCTCAGGGGAGACGAGGATTTCTCCCGTCCCTCTCGGCTGACCAGAGATGGTGAACATCCTCTGTCCCAAAGTGTCACCGCCAGTCCCGTCGGTAGGGAAGACCAGACCTCGTACTTTCAAAATGCGCCACTTGATCTTGATGCCCTGAATGAGCGGACCCCACGACCCGCCCCTCCTGACCGCGCCACGTCGACGTTATCGACCGCGGAGTCTGCAAAGACAGTCAAACCATCGGACTCTAATATCACCCCTTCCCAACCTCGTCTGTCCGCGCCGAAGTCTCGGGTTGAAACGTCCGGGACCACCAACGTCAGTGGGCTGTTCGGCGGCGCAAGCCGCCGACTGGCTAGGGGGTTGCAGACAGGGGAGCGGCGCTCAGACCGATCGGTCTCCGAATCTGCTTCTGTAGATGGGGACAGTCACTCTGAGCCCAGCCTGGCCGTCACGGTGGCCTCGGTGGTGGGGCATTCCTCTACCTACCTCTCGGAGGAGTCTTCGTCGCACGCGCAGAACTCGCTCTCGGTGGCCTCGGGACACCGACGCAATCGCTCTCACTTGTCGGATACGACTCCTGCTGAGCCTTTCCACCTCTCCAAAGAAGCTCTACATCGGCCGAGAAGGGATGACACGGGACCTACTGCCTATGGCACTGAGGGCGCTCCTCGCAGGGATAGCGAGCCGAATGCCAGATTTCATGTGCACGAAAGCGCGTTCGCCGATTCCCACGTGGGAGGGCTGACGACTTCCCCTCCGTCGGCGGCCACGATCTCTTCGTCTTCGGTCGATGACTACACCAGCGGCATGTCTCAAAGCACATCCCATCCGAGTATCCCTTCAGTTGTATCTGGCGCATCCTCACTCTCGGCGGAAGGTCTCGGAAAAGAGAAGGATTGTGACGCCGCTGGCCAGGTTCCAGCGATTCTTCGCACCGGGGAAACCGTCAAAGCGCAACAGTTACACCCCCCTCGTCATCCGGAGGACGACGAGGTACGGTACGATTGCGATGATGAAGAGGAGTTTGAAGATGACTCTGAAGACGAAGGACTGGTCATTGGAAACAAAAAACCCACTTCTAAAAAGCCAGCCTGTCATGGCAACCAGCCTACGACATCCTGAGCCGGCTCTGGCCGTCACCTCCACTCTGCCGGTTGCCCCGATGGCTGAGGAACTGAAAAGTTTTGATCCTCTTCACTGTGAATACTCCCATCTTCCTTCCCTCGCATCCAGGTGGCACACCCTGGTTCTCATTCGTCTCCAATTTCGGAGTAACGTTGTTTATGACTTATATTCTTCTGGGTTTGGACTTTTGTGTGTACATCATTTATTACCCGGGTTTCTTTTGGGTTCCTTGTTTGTGGGTTTCGGCATACAGCAGCCTACGACGGCTGGTGACTGATTTCAAGTCGGCGGTTCTCTCCGACACTGGTTTTTCTGTACATATACTCGCATCGGTGGCACGTCTATACTTGGAGTGTGTTTTCTTCTGGGAGATTTTGGACGGGGCCGGGCGTCTCTGCCTTGGGTTGTGTTCTCTCGTTGCCCGGCCTCCCGCATTTGCGTCTATATATATTCTTTGGATTGCGGGTTGCTGCGATGTTCTGTACGTAATGGAGGCTTTGGATCCATGGGGAAGCACACGATGATGATGACCATATGTTGAAGCTGGTTGCAGGATGATTTATACAATACCTGGCAAGAATCAAGGATCAACCAATCTATCTATCTCTACTACGCTCTACCTACTATACATCCGGTGTTATGGATGGATGATGATGATGTTCGCCACGGAGACGCCCAGACAAGCTGTCTCAGATCGGCAGTTCCGGTGTATCAGATTCTTCCACCAATGCCCCATCTGATGGGCAATTCCTCCGTGTGAAACCACGCTGTCATGTTCGAGGTAAATGATGCGGACAATCCGAACAGTATCAGACCGGAAATTCTCCGTCTACGACATCCACTTATATGTAGTACCTATATAAGACCAGCGGGTATATAACCCTGAACCGGATGCCCTCGCTGGGACAAGTTCGAAACAGCAGACACACACGCGCACTCACCATGTTGCTGTCCTTTCTCCCCCTTCTTCCGCTGGCCACCGCCGCCCTCACCTACCGCGGCGCCGACATCTCCTCCCTGCTCATCGAGGAGGATGCCGGTATCGCGTACAAGAACCTGAACGGCCAGACGCAGGCGCTCGAGTCGATCCTCGCCGATAACGGGGTCAACTCGATCCGCCAGCGTCTGTGGGTGAACCCCAGCGACGGGTCGTACGATCTGGACTACAATCTTAAGCTGGCGAAACGGGCCAAGGCCGCCGGCATGAGCGTCTACCTCGACCTGCACTACAGCGATACGTGGGCCGATCCGAGTCATCAGGTTTGCTCCTTCCCAACAATGATTCATACACGTTAGGTCCCGACTGACATGATCAGACCACCCCGGCCGGCTGGTCGACCGACGACATCGGCACGCTCGCGTGGCAGGTCTACAACTACACCAAGGAAGTGTGCGACACGTTTGCGGCCAACGACATCGCGCTGGAGATGGTGTCGATCGGCAACGAGATCCGCAACGGGCTGCTGTGGCCGCTGGGCGCGACGGACAGCTACCCCAACATCGCGCGGCTGCTGCACTCGGGCGCCTGGGGCGTGAAGGACAGCGCGCTGGCGACCACGCCGCAGATCCTCCTCCACCTCGATAACGGCTGGGACTGGGCGGCGCAGAAGTACTTCTACGACACGGTGCTGGCGGCCGGCTCGGAGTTGACCTCGGCCGACTTTGACCTCATCGGCGTCTCGTACTACCCGTTCTACAACGCCGACGCGACACTGTCCGCGCTGAAGACCAGCCTGGGCAACCTGGCGAGCGCGTACGGGAAGAAGGTGCTGGTTGTCGAGACGAACTGGCCCGTCGCCTGCCCGAACCCGGAATACCAGTTCCCCGCTGACCTGGCCGACATCCCGTTCTCCGTGGACGGGCAGTCGACCTTCTTGCGGCGGCTGGGCGAGGTGGTCGCGGGCACGGACGGCGGAGCCGGCGTGTACTACTGGGAGCCGGCGTGGACGAAGAATGCGGGGTTGGGGTCGAGTTGCCAGGATAATCTGCTGGTCGATTATAACACCGACCAGGTGCGGGCGAGTATAAGTGCGCTGGGGGGTATCTAGTCTGTTTGTTTGTCTGTATGAGGACGGAGTATGTGCAAACTGGGTGTATGGGTGGAGATGACTGTACTCCGTGTGGACAAGGGACCATGGAACCCCCGTCCCATCGACGGTTCAGCTGGGTGGCTGTGCAAGAAAGAAGCTATCGAGTCCACTTGGGGCCGCTGTCCCACCAACGATATCGCGTCGAAATCCCTGATGAGTTCTGCGTGGGACGACCGTTTGGTTCGATCGGATGGTTCTCCGTCTGGCCATGGTGCCCTAAGTGTCGGTGAGGAGGGAGTGTCGTAGACGAGTCGCACAGTCGCATTCCATGATGATGATCTTGTCTCTTCTCGTTCCGTCTCCACGTTGTCCTCTGATTCTTGAAGTAGGTACAGCTCGACGCAGTCGGCTGTCCAGTAGGCTGGGAGAATGTCCAGTAGACTACTGTACATACTGTACGGAATAGGGTTGTGAACTGAGCCTCCTGCCCCGACACCATGACACCAGAAATCCCCGAATTCCTGCGGCTCTCGTTAGGCATCAATCATAATCCAATTCGAGGTCCGATCTTGTCTGTTTCGGGCGAACAGGGTACATTGTCGACATATCGTCAGTGGTGATCGACTGCCGAATCGCGGGCTGGTGGTTTCTTCAGTCGAGGGGATTTCTATTTCTGTCCAGGCATCGGTTGATGGTAATCATGAAGATGAGGGGTTTGGCTTATCATCGACGAGTGTATGTTATTTTAAGAAAGAATCGAGAATGGTCTGACACTGGCAGACTTGAAGACTTGATCTATGCCAACGCAGCACGTCGATCGCAGTCTGCCTTGCGCGGAGGAAGATATGACCAAGGATAATAGGAATTCAGAATAATGATTGAATACTCCCATAGAGTGTCAATAGTTGGGATATATTGAGATATAGAAAGAAATGAATGCAGATGTAGATGTAGATGTACAATATGTAGGTAGATCAGGCCGCAAGGCGCAAAGTTGCTGGATTGGGAAATGCCTTGAGGTCATCTTTTCCCTCATCTTTGTTCCTCTTCTTCTCTTCTCCTCTTCTACTCCTCTACTCTCTCTCCCTCTCCTTTCTCCCTCTTCAATTCCACTCCTTTCTCTGCCCCCTATCAATCCATCTGGGTGGAGAAACGGACCCAACCAGAAACTCCCTACTAACTACCTAGTACTACCATCCTAGTGCAGGCCCTGGGCAAGGCTGAATCCAAGGTGCACTCGCCCTCATTCCTCCTTCTACACCACAACCCACCCGCCTGTCAGCATTCCTTCTCCCTCTTCTCGACTGTTTCCTCTTTCATTCCATTCTGCCTGTGATTTCCTCTCTTTCTTCCTATATCGTTGATCCTGCGCCGCATCTGACCTTCTCCCAATCCCCCGATCCCCCCCCTCGGGTCGCTCATTGACCATTCATCGGTCCAACAATCGCCGACACCGCCCCTCTCCCTCTCTCTCTCCCTCGTCTGCGCTATCTCCCTCTCCACAATCCTTGGTCCTGGATCGCCTCTCGATCGTCCTTCTTCTTCCTTCCGACTAAGCCTTGCTTGCGCGTGGGTTCTATTCTGGGTTACCATCCCCATTCTTCGCCATGGAATCCCAGGACGCGCTCCGGGACTCGGATCCAGCTTCTAAAAACCACGGCGTGAGCCCTCATCTGCAACCGCAACAGCCACAGCCAAACCCCTCGTCCTCCTTGACTCTCGATCCCTCTTACGCGAATCCGACCTCCGGAGCCGATTCCTATACCTACCACTCCGCCTATCTCTCCGCGCCCCCCGGGGCGCAAACCTTCGCCCCGCCCGATCAGTCCTATTCCCAATCGCTCTCCTTCGACCCCAGTCTGGTCGACCAGTCCGCCGGCATGGCGGCGCAGCACCAACAGCACCATCACCATCACCACCAACAGCAACAACAGCCCTCCGAGGAAAACTTCTCCACCCTGTTGAACTCGAATCCGTCCGACTTTGACTTCGTTTATCAGAACCACTCCCCCAACAGTGTCGCCTCCCCGGATTACGATTCGTCCTTGATGCTCGACCCCCAGATGCATGCGCAGTCCCACCAGCTCAATCACGCCGTCAACCCGGCCGACCTCGTCAGTCAAATCCCGTCCCCGCATTCAGGGGCCTCGCCGCAAGACCAGCAGCATTCGCCGAGTCCGATGTCCCCGCCCAGCTCAACTCCAGGGACCTACTACACCCCGCAACACTCCCGCCATACTTCCTTGGACCCCGCCACGGCCGCTTATATGACGGGAAACACCCCCGACTGGCAGGCTGTCATGAACAATGCCGCCTTCCAAGGCCATCGACGTGCGCCCTCCGAAGTCTCCGAGGTGTCCTCCGCCGCCCATTCCCCCTACCTGTCGCAACACGAGTCCTTTGATGGTGTCGATAACAATCCCTCTCCGCTCCTGGCCCCGCAGAATGACCCTACCTTGTTCGATAATGCGCTGGGGATCGAGTCCTTCACGCTCTCGGATCCGCACCAGCAAGGGCTAAGCCCGGCCCACAGCCCGTACATCTCCCCGCAGCTCATGCCGCAACAAGGAGGGGAGATGGTTCCAAATATGCCTTATGTGTCCGCCCCGGCGACGAACCAGTATCCCACTCCTCCAACGAACGATATGTACGGCACGGGTGCCGAAGGCCTCAATGTGACTGCGCCGAATGCCATGGCTGGAGATATTGGACAAGCCTCTCAGATGGCACCGCCCTCCATCAATGTGGAATTTGCTCCTCCAGCCCGAGACCTGAACTATCCGCAAACCAAACCCACAGCTGATTTGGACTCTCTCAGCCCCCCTCCCATGCGTGCGTACACTTTCCTGCATTTTAACATCCCCTGGTGCTAATGTTCCTCCCAGGCTCCCGTGTGCGTAGCAAGTCCGACCCTTACGCCCATCCTGCCTCACGCTCGCGCACGCCAGCTTCCACCTCGAGCAGTTTGGAGCCGCTGGCACCTTCATCTCCTCGGTCGCTGTCCCCCTTCGACAGCATGGGCCGACAGCCGCACAGCAACCCGAGCTCGCGGGAGCCCTCGCCCTCGCGGTCCAATCGTCGCCTGTCGACTTCGTCGATCGATAGTCGCAACTACATTCTGGGACTTGCCGATCCGGGCCGCCCAGGAGCGAATCCCAATGATTCCAAGCGCGTGCAGAAACATCCAGCCACCTTCCAATGCCATCTCTGTCCCAAGCGCTTCACGCGGGCCTACAACCTGCGGTCGCACCTGCGGACGCACACGGACGAACGGCCATTCGTCTGTACGGTGTGCGGGAAGGCCTTTGCCCGCCAGCACGACCGGAAACGCCACGAGGGTCTCCATTCGGGCGAGAAGAAGTTTGTCTGCCGCGGCGACCTCGCGCGGGGTGGACAGTGGGGCTGCGGTCGCCGCTTTGCTCGCGCCGATGCCTTGGGGCGCCACTTCCGGTCCGAAGCTGGTCGGATCTGCATCAAGCCGTTACTTGATGAAGAGTCGCAAGAGCGCGAACGCACGTTGATGGATCAGCAACAGCAACAGCACTTGCAGCCGATCCCACCCCCGCTCATGGTTCCCAACATGGACGGCCAGCATGCGGGTAGTTTTGTTCTCCCCGCCGCCTTGTTGGCGCAATATCCTGCCCTTCAGACCCTCCAGTGGGATCAGATCCCAGCGACGGCCGATGACCCTAGTGACATGGGCGGCCGGAGCAGTTTTGACGCCAGTTCTGGCGGCGAATTCGGGTTCGACGATGATGATTCCGCGCTCAGCAGTGTCTCGGGGCTGAGCGGGGGCTATCCTAGCCCCCAAGACAACCTCTACGGGGTCAATAACCAAGGACAGATGTTGGGATGAGCTTTGCTTTCTATTCTTTCACTCGTTCACTCCCCCATCTGGGGTGACCTTTGCTGCCTTTTGTCTGGGAAGGGGATCTCCGGCCCTTGTCGGGAATTTTGGTTCGCTTGCTTAATAGAGTATTTTTGGCGTTGGACATACATGTCGGGAATTCATCCCGGAGAGGCTTGACATTCGTTCACACTGGTATGGTGTTTTGTACCTGTTCGCCGTTTTGGAAAGGTCTGGTTTGCTTTCTGCTGCACCGCGTTGCTCTGATTCGATTCGATTCCCCTGGTCCGCGAGGACTGCGGACCATTGTTGTTACGTGTCTACGATGAGCCTTCATACCCCGGAGGAGAACTCCCTCTGTTTCTGCGGGATCGTCTGATGCTTGAGATGCAGTCGGTCTTGCTTTTTCTCAATTGAATGATTTAATGGTTACCAATAGACTTTGCGTCGATGACTTTGTACTCATATTCTCCAACTGCGTTGTTTCGGTGCATGTTTTTTCCCTCTTGACATGGTCTTTCACAATGGTGAGCAAGGTGCTCGCTTCCTCTGCAGTGCTCACCTTCTAGGTCCCGTTCGCGGCTTCCACGCTGGCCTGGCCGGCAGGGCATTCTAAGTGCATCCGCCTTGCAACTGCGGTTTTGATGATATAAATACGTCCCCATCGGCAAGCGAGATCTCTCCCTTCTATTCTCCCTCACCATCTTCTCTCGCTCAGACTACGTCCAGTCAGGCTCATCGCATCTTTATCGCGGCTCTTGTCCAAGACCTGTTTATTCCTTACGCTACGGTCGACGCATCGCCATGGCAGCACAAATCACCAGCCAGGTTGGTTGGATTTGTTCTCGCCCCATCGAGTATGCCGCCGCCAGAGCAATGCTCGACGAAAGCTACGGTCACCCTGAGCAGCAACATGCAGCAGACTCAAATACCTACCACTTGGGTCGAATGGGCAAACACTATATTGTAATCACCTGCATGCCCTCTTCCCAGCGTGGGACTGCTGCTGTTGCTGCGGCTGTTCATCACCTGTTCCAGTCTTATTATAGGATTCGGATGGCTATGTTGGTTGGTGTAGGGGGTGGAATACCGTCTCAATGGAATGATATCCGCCTGGGTGATATTGTGGTCAGCTACCCCGACGGCAACTGCGGTGGCGTCCGTCACTTTAGTGTGGGCAGTGGGGGTCAGATTCGGTGCTTCGGCGGACCATTGAATATCCCTCCTCGAACAATGTTGTCAGCCGTGGACATGATGAAAGGGCTGGCGCTCACTAAGGACCCCAGATACCTTGAGGTCATTCGAACCACGACCCAGGGTACGGGCCGTGTGCAGAGGACCTTCGCCCGACCTGCTCACGATTCCTTGTTCAAAATCGAACACGAGCACCCAACATACGCAAGGGACTGTACAGGATGCCCGGCCGAATGGGAAGTGCAACGTGCTGAACGTCGGGGTCCAACTCCTAAGGCACACTACGGAATCATTGCTTCGGGAGATGTCATCATGGATAGCGGGCAGCTTAGAGAGGCGCTGCGTCAGAAAACGGGGGCATTATGCGTCGACATGGAGGCCGCCGGATTGTTGCAGGGCTTTCCGGGGGTCGTCATCCGAGGTATCAGCAATTACGCCGATTCGCACCAGAACGATCAGTGGGAGGCTTTCGCTGCTCTGGCTGCGGCGTCATATGCGAAAGACCTGCTCTCATATATGCCCTCTGAGAGGCCTATTGCGGGGAGTTGACGAACGACATTGATAGCTAGTATATAGTGGTTTTGGTGTGTCAGCACCAGAGTATTACTCGAGTCCCTTACATCGCAGGACTAGATGAAATGACTAGCAAGCGCACTTTTGCGAACAAAATTGACTGGCGGCAATGCATCTTCTAGATATAATCTGGAGTGGGACTGAACAGATACCAATGCTTAGTATAAGTGGTATTGTGCCGTCTTCATATTGCATTGCAATATCCGAGGCTGGCCTCAAGGACGTAGCATACAAGTAGTTCCCTCTCCGAGTGTGGGCATTCGAGCCCTTCGCTAATACGGAACGCAGCGCTGATAGTTGTGTCCAAATCCGACCCATGCTGTACATGACAGTCCAAGATAGTCGTATAGAAGGTCTAACCTATAGAACAAATAACATCTATGGTATCTACTGAATCACGACATGTTCATACGCACCAGCTTCCCCACTTCCCCCAGCCACTTGACAGCAAACTCCTCCTCGGTGAAGCGCAGCGCCGACGTCCTGGCCCGCAACCGCATCGCCACCTTCTCTTCCTCAGGGAGCGCCAGCGCGGCCTCGAACGCGGCCGCAAACTCCTCCTCCGTGGAGGCGCGGAACCCCGTCGCCCCGTCGCCGAGATCCACAACGATGTCCTCGCGCGGACCGCCCGAGTCGTGCACCACGCTGATCAGCCCAGCGGCCTGGTACTCGACCACGCAGATGCCAAAGTGCTCGTTCCACATGGCGTTGACGCCGATGGAGGCACGGGCCAGATGGTCGAGAATGGCGGGCCAGCTGGCGTCGCAGAGGAAGGTGGTGTGGTCGCGGATGCGGAGCTCGTGCGCCAGCAGGCGCAGGTTGTAGATGTGGGTTTCGTCGGGGCTGGCGTGGCGGACGGAGCCGATCAGGACGAGCTGCGGGTCGGAGGCGTGGGAGGAAGGATCGGGGCGGCGGCGCTCATGGAGGAAACGCGCAAAGGCGCGCAGGAGTAGCGGGTGGTTCTTTTCCGGGCGGAACTGCGCGATGTACAGGATGATGGGTTGGCGGGTGGTTTTCTCGGAGTCAGCGTCGACGCGGATGGACGATTCGAGTTCCGAGACTGCGGTGGGCGGGAACACGACTGTTGGGTCGCGGTTGGGCTGCGCGCGGCGAGCCGGCCCCCAGATGGTGCGGATGTGCGCGGCCGTCCACGACGAGTTGCACATGACCACGTCGACGTGGCCGCCCACCCAGCCGTAGAGGCGCGCAAAGAGCAGCCAGTAGCGTCGTTTGATCTGCCCCCGCAGCCCCTTCCCGGCGCCGGCGTTGACGCCCTGGATACCAGTGCTGTCGTCGAGCGACTGCAGCATGTCCGTGGAGATGGTGGGGTAGTGGACGTAGGCGCCGGTAGGCACGGCGGGGAATAACAACTTGCAGAAGCCGAGGGCGAAGGCGTACCCCATGGTATCGATGAAGATGTCCGGCACGAGCAGGGTGAAGGCATCGTAGGCGACGACCAGCGAGCCCAACGATTGGCCTAGCAGCGTCATGTAGGGGTACATGCTGCTCAGGACGTATTTCCGGGTGGAGAGGTAGATCAAAACGACGGTTGGTGCGTGGAGATGGATGTTGAAACGGGTCTGCGGGAGTCAGAGTTGTTGATTTGCACATACGTCGGCGACAGCTTACCTGCACTCTCTCCAGCATGGCGGCTTTGCTGACCTCATGGTCGCCAGTATAGATGGCGCAGATGGCCTTGGGCCACCGCTTCTGTGTTGCGCGGACGGCTTCCCAGAGGACACGTTCTCCGCCTCCGCCAGCGTTGCTGCAATTTGGTCAGTTTCTAACGAAGTAGTGGTTATGATGGATCCCGTAAGTGCAACAACATACCAGAAGGGGTGGAAGAATCCGATAATGCCCTCCCAGTCATCATTTCCCGAGGAGCTGTTATTGCCAGCTGGCCCGGAGCTGGAGCTGGAGGTGTCGACTTTCTCCCAATCCTCATCTTCCCCTGGGGACGGTTTGGATCGTTTGGACTGGAACTCCTCCTCGTCAGCCCGTACCCGCGAGAGGATGTACTCTCTCCGTGAGCGCGTCCTCCGCTGGATGATCCATCCGACGCCGCGGAGGACAATGCGCAGCACGGCCAAGGGAAGCTGCGGGAGCACCACACAGGCGGCGAGGAGGGCGAGTACGGAGATGAGGGCCTTCAAGAGAAATAACATCATGGTGGGCGAGTGACTATCGCATGGTAAAGGGGGAATGCAAGATGAAGACGGAGGCATGAAGGAGGAGGATTGTCGTCTGTCGCCATATCGATAAGGTATCGGCCCGTATCGTAAGCAGTCACCTGACCATCTGGTGATCTACTTTATTTTGCGTCTACTTCCACTGCTCCAGACCACGCAACTACACCACTCTCCACCACTCACCCCTGTACTTTATTATACGATTCTGTCTTGCGCTCCTCCGTATATTTGTCTTTCTCTGCATCGTATCTCAATGACCCCCCTCCGCCCCGTCTTGCGCCCTCTGCGCAAAACCCCCCGGCACATCCGACATTTCCACCCAACCCGCCCAGCTCCCTTCATCAACGAAGTCCTCGAAGTCTCCTCCTCCTTCATTCATGGCGTACATTCTGTCAGCGGCCTTTCCTGGGCCCTATCCATCCCATTGACCGCATTGATCGTCCGTACGACCGTCGCCATGCCGCTCCAGATGTTCAGCCGCGCGCAAGCCCGCAAAGAACGCGACCTTCTCCCCCTCCTCAATTCCTGGTCCAAATACTACAGTCAGGACCTTCTACGGAAAAAGGCCCAATCGCCAGATAGCATTCTTCCCCCAGATATCCGACGCGACCTGGCGAAAAACATCAAGAAGAAGCGCGAGGAGCTACACAAGCGCTTCGAAGTTGTCCCGTACTGGAAAGGTCTTAATTTCCTCCAGATCCCCGTCTGGATCTCCATCATGGAAAGCCTCCGTGCAATGTCCGGAAATGACAAGGGTCTCGTCCCGTATCTCCTCTCCCTCGTGGAGCCGGCATCCTCGACAACCTCGTCCCCCGTCCATCTGGCCGTTGAGCCGTCCCTCGCCACAGAGGGCGCCCTCTGGTTCCCGGACTTGCTCGCTGGCGATGCAACTGGGATCCTCCCCGCGGCCTTGACCCTGTCTATCTTGCTAAACGTCCGCACCGGCTGGAAAGTGCCCCCGCTGCGCGATCTGGCCGACCTGCCGAAGCCCGAGCTGGCTAAACAGTTCATCTACCGGGGAATCCGCACGTTCATTCAGTTCCTGGCGCTGAATGTGGGATTGTCTGCGTATGTGTCGGGCATGCCCTCGGCGCTGATGATCTACTGGATCACTAGCTCCAATGTCGCGACGCTGCAGACGCTGTTCTTGGAAAAATACATGTTCGCGAAGAAGCCCCTCAAGCCGTGGAAACAGATCTTCATTGCGTTCCCGAAATCGTGGCAGGGCACTCTTGCGACAAAGAAATGAACCGTCCGTCTGTTGGAATACTTTTCGACCATGCCTGTAGACATCGGTTATTCGGAGTGTGTGTGTGCTCGCTTCTTGGATCCGCATGAGATCATACCAATCGACTCAGACTCCCCACGTCAGACCGACAGCAAAGCCTCTGTGGTATCCTTGCCGGACTACGGGAAGCGCTGCCGATAGGAGCGGAGAAAACCAGACCTAAATGAGCCTTGTAGGCCTATTTGATGGGACTCCATGACAATGAACGACCCATGTTAAGAACCGAAGGTGCCAACCAGTATTTTGGATTGATGCTAGCTCCAAGGACAGTCCAGCTGGCCGCTGCTCAAATATGGAAGATCACATATGCTCTTCTTGGCTGTATCTATCAAAATGACAGCCAAGTGATATAAAATTAGCAAGATATCTTGCTCTACTGAGGTATTCATGCAAGCCACCCACAAGCAACGCCGCCACTGACAAATATCATAGGCCGCTGGATATACAGAAGCCTTGTGCAATTAAGAATGAAACAGAAAAGAAAAGTGCAATGCAGGTCCCAATCCGATACTGTAATCAAAGCTTAGCCTTGGGGGTCTCTTCCGATGCGCTGGCTTCTTCATTGATCGATATCGTCCGGTTATCCGGTCCTTCGCCGAAGAAGATCACCTCGACAGTGACGTCGTCACTGCAGTATATGATTTAGTCACAGCTTTGATGCAAGTAGTAAAACACACTTACCGGTATCTCCGGGAGTACGGGCTGGGGAGCGTCAGAAGTGCGCAAACCATGTCCCGATCCTTACCGCCCATGGCGTTGCGCACAAGATGGGTGGCGGCATTCTTATCCTCGACGACGAAGCGGCTGGCAGCGCCGGCGATATCGTACTGCTGCTGGCGGATGGGACGACGCTGACCATCGGTGGCGGTCTCCTTGGACTCCTCGACGGGAAGCTGCTTGCTCTCGAAGCCAAGCCAGCTCTTCAGCCACGTCGTGTTGCTTCCCGAGCCGGACTGCTGCTGCTCGATCCACTGACCCACGAGACCCACGACCTCCTCGTTGCTTAACATCTCCCACAGCCCGTCTGTAGCAATGACCAGGAAGTCACCTCGGCTGGGATCAATCTTGGTAGTCGAAATGATAGGCTCAGCAGTGACGTAGGGAGGAGTCTTGAGGAGCTGGTGGGGAGTCCTTCCAAAGAACTGGCGCTTGATCTTCTCCTGCGTCTCTCTGCTCCACTTGTAGAAGGCATCTCCGAAGGAACGACTCGGTTCCAGGTTGCCCAGAATACGACCGTTGCGAACAACGTAAGGCTCTCCTGGGTGTTCCTCCCGGAGACGCTTCACTTCGGACGGAGTGCCACCAGTCTGATCTTCAGAGAGCGCTGTGGCAGACCACTTTCCGTTCTCACTACGACGGCCGAGGACCGCTCGCGAATCCCCGGCGCAGGCCACCTTCAAATCCTTGGACTGAGAGTCGTAGAAGGCCAAGAGCGCACAAGATCCCGACAGAGCGGGCGCGAGCATCTCAGCCGCAACCCGCCGAGAGTTTGACTTCAGCACTTTCTCCACACTACCGTGCACGATATCGTTATCGAGACGTACGAAGCCCTGCTTGATGGCAGCATCCACTGCTGCGGAAGTCGGAGTAACAATGGACGGATCGGCAGCCGCCGCCTTGTATGTTGTATTCAACTCGCGAGCGACGTAGGAGATGAGAACATTCCGCAGCTTGGCCGACGTCGTCCAGCCCCTGGCTCGGTTATTAGAAACTCCTCCTATGGCAAAATACCGAATCAAGCAACTTACGAGTGTCCATCAAACACACCCCAGAACATCCAGTCACTGTTAGGTTCACCCGATTGAGCCGCCGCTACAGACGAAGGCACCTCCACGACCTTCTCAGCATGGTCGTCTTCGATCGGAGAGTTGCTGGGCACCTGGACGACATCGTACCGGACCACACCCTTGCCGCGGTGAACTAGATACGACTCCTCATTCTTCCTTAGTTTCTGCGTGGCTTGTTCCGGCGTCAACATCTCGAGCACGCGGCGATCGGAGTCGTCCGTATGTTTGAACAGCGGCTGTTCCCCCGATAACGTGGCGGTGTAGAACTGATCGTTATCGACCAACAGAGCACGACGGGTGGCCTCCGAAGGCTCCTCCGCATAGGCAGTCGTGGTTGCGAAGGAGCGTAGTTGCGAAGTGGCAGTTGCGCCAACTGGGGATGGCTGCGAGTTGCTACCCTGATAAGCGTACCAGGCTCCGGAGGCCACGACCGTCGAGATCACCGCGAGAGAGAAGTTCCGGAGATGCATGGAGGATTGTAAGGATGCCGGGAGGAAGTGCGAATGCCTTCCGGTTGAAGACGAGGACCGGAGGGCAAGGGGTTGACTGCTTGAGAACGATACGGAACGCGGTCTCCTACCGGCGACTTTCCATACTGGGACACGGCGGGCAGTACGGAAAGTCTGAAGAGCGACACGGCGCATTGAGGCGGACAAAAAGAGTGCGATTCAAGGTGGGAGAGAATCCAGCAAGCTGGATAGAGGTGGTCCTTGAGAGCGCTGTCTGTGTCGGGATGGATGGTGTTATCAGCAACCGCGGAGCAGCACGAGATGCAGGCTCCCAGGCATCAATACAACCCATGATCTCATGGATGTCATGTGACTGTGACTGTATTACAAGATGTATTGCGCTAAACCCTTTAGGCGTGTGTCGTCATTCCCCGCGGACCATTCAATATTGTTCATCCATGGCTCGGAAATCCTGGTGATAATATCCTCACATCCACTCTCTTTACTCGCCTCAATCGGAGGTCCAGTCTCCCTGTCGTACTACTACCGCCTCACAGATCCCCCCACCGCTCTGGATGTCCTCCCGCGCAATTCGCAAGCTGCAAAAGCTGCGCGAACAAGAGCTGCAGCGAGCAGAGCAGGAAGAGAATGACAGCGATGATGAGCCCGTCTACCAGTCCTCCAAGCCGAAACTTAACGCCTTCGATCTTCTAAACGCCGCCGATGAGGAGGACGATGAGAAGCAGGAGTCCGACCACGATGTCCCCGAACCGGTGACTCAGACGGTAGAAGAGACCCCCGCACCCATTCAGTCGGCCGGTTCGAAGAAAAAGAAGAATAAAAAGAAGAAGAAGAAGGCATCTACGAAACCTACGGCAGAAGAACCGACGCCGAAAGAGGAAGATCTGGATGAGATCGACCGAGCTCTCAAAGAGCTGGCGGTTCAAAACCCCGCGCATGGGAATGCCACGGCGGCCGCGACAGTTAACTCCCGCGATGCGGCGTTCCCCAAGACCCCGGATCAGTTGCTAGGCATCGAGCCTAAATTCCTCAATGCGACGAATGAAATGCGGAAACTGTTCGGAAATGTGGTTCTGGAGAACTTTGATCAGCAGGATGCCGGCACAGGTCGTCGCAGGGACCGGAACAGAGAGATGGTGGATTTGGGTCGGGCCCTGACCGGCCGGTACAGTCCAGCCAGTCGAGGACAGAGCTTGGCTGGGGTAACGCTGCGACGGAATGTCCTGATGCAAGGCAAAGACGAGTGGCCGCGCGCGCCTAGCGGTGGCCTTGGGATGGAACTAGCGGAGAAGGCTCCAACCGGAGCTACGGTCTACAAGATCCTGCATAACGCCTCATACCAGGATATCCAGCGGCAATTCGACATGTGTGTGGAATCAATGGATCCCCAAAGGATGATCCATCTTCTACAGTACAACCCGTACCATATCTCGACGCTGCTCCAGGTGTCCGAGATCGCGAAGCACCAGGGTGATCATGCGGTGTCCGCTGATCTGCTTGAACGTGCACTGTTCAATATTGGTCGCTCAGCCCATTCCTCCTTTGGGACCCGGCTGAAGGAAGGTCTCGCACGACTGGACTTCGTGCATTCAGAAAATCGAGAGCTCTGGCTGGTGGGGTGGAGATACATCGCCAACCTGGGAATGAAGGGAACATGGCGCACGGCATATGAATGGGCCAAGCTGCTTCTGAGTTTGAACGATAGCGATCCGTATTGTATCAAATTGCTGATCGACCACCTGGCTCTGCGGGGCAGGGAATATGCCCATTTCGTTGAGCTATGCACGCAGACCCGGCTGAGCGAGGAGTGGGCTTCGCTCCCTAATATCCAATGCTCACTTGCACTCGCCTATCTCCGACTCAACAAGCCAAAGGAGTGTCGGGAGCAGCTGCGTCGCGCCATGTCGCGGTACCCGTGGGTCTTCTGCAAGCTGGCACAGGAGCTTGACATCCAGCCCATGCCCAAGCGCATCTGGGGTAAAATGCCACCGACAGATGCACACGAGCTACTCACCGAGCTGTATATTGTACGAGCCAAGGATTTGTGGAACACTCCCGAGGCGGTGTCCCTGATTGTGGAAGTGGCCGACACCCTGCCGGACGAGGAAGAGGCCATTGAGCCCCCGGAGATCACGTTAGATATTGCACGTCATGTTATCCTGTCGGATGTCCCTCGAGTCACAACTCATCTGCCCGGGCGTTTTGTCACGGGACGGATCTCAGCATCCGACCCCCTCCCTCCGTACGAGTCTGAGGCATATCGGCAGCAGCAAGACCCCACACCGGGCTATCTGTCACAGGTGCCGGAAGGCGGACGGCCACAGTGGCTTCGCGATCTGCTCGACCAGTTGAACAACGGGGCACTTCATTTCCCCCGGTTCCAAGCCGGAGGTGAGGGGGAAGTAGTCGGCGACGATGTCTCGTCTGAAGGTGAGCCTGCAGCAGATCACCGTCCACATCCTACCGCCGATCAACAACCACTGCTGGAACAATGGCTCTTGGAAGATGGGCTGCACAGTCTGGAGGCGTTCCTTCGGCAGTATGGCGTGGACCGGGGGAACTGGGGCGAAGTGGTGGATTACTCTCCCTTGACGGAGTATGTTGATGCTCTGCATTCGCTCCAGGAGAACACACGACAACGGATCCTCCACGGGGCCCTCCGCGAGGCCCTGGGCGAAATGGTAGTTGACATGCTGGAGGATGAACTGCAGCTACTGGAGTACGATGAAGAAGAGGGTTCGTGAGGGATGAATCATGATGCATATACCAGTTGGGCAGTTATAGAGTGCCAACTATGGAGATAGGAATTTAAAACCAACAGACATAGATGGAACTACAATAGACAAAAGTATACAAGGATCGGTTGTATCTAGTAAGCGGGTTATAGGATATGAAGTTCTTGAAGGTGGACGCTGTATGACGGCAGAATATATAGTTGGCGGTCCTTGCATCCATCTCTCCACGACGTCATCTTCCCAGCCAACATTCCGCCCTCACTCCTTCCACCACCAGATCAAAAACATATATATTTCACTGCACCACCTCATTCTCGCATACTTTCTCCTCCTACGTCTCCATTTGCATTTGCAAGCAGCATCTGGCGACCGCGGCTTACTCAAGCATTCCACAGCTGCTCTGGCGGCTCCACCCGCAAGCACAAGCTAGCTAAAATCGTTTCTTCCTGTCCCAATTTCTCCTCCATCAGGCGTGTCAAAAAGCTTGCTGCTCCTGTCGCTCGAAGATCCGTCGGAAGGGTCCTTCTGCGCTGCTCGACTGTCGTCTCCTTCCAGCCCATGTAGTGGGCGGACTGCGTCCTCTCCCACCCGCGATCAAATTCTGAAACTCGCGGCGCCGTCGGAGCCTCTTATCTCTCCCCCCACGGCCCCAGCCATTGCTCAATTTTCCTTGCCAAACCGCCCCTGACGACTCATCGCTGAGCGTTCACACGACACAATGTCCCTCCTGAGGTCGCTGGGCACCGCGACGGCCGGCGAATCCGTGCCTCTGACGCCGCGCGAAGCAGCCTCGGGCCTCCTCGGCTCCATCTCCATGACCTGCTGGATCTTCCTCCTGGTAACGCACCCACGCACACCCATCCACAGTCCACAGCGAGCCAGAGACAAAAGAAATCTAACCGGACAAAACAGGTCCCGCAACTGATCGAAAACTACCGCAACGGCAACGCGGAGGCCATCTCGCTCCTCTTCCTGTTCGTCTGGTTCGTCGGCGACATCACAAACCTGGTCGGCGGCCTGTGGGCCGGCCTGGTGCCCGTTATCGTCGCCATTGCCGTGTACTTCTGCATCGCCGACGGCGTCCTCATCGGCCAGTGTCTGTACTACAAAGCGCGCAACGCCCGTCTCGAGGCCCTGCGCCGCCGCCGCCGCTCGTCCACCGAAACCCCCGACCCCTCCACTCCGCTGCTGGGCCGCCGCTTCAGCGACACCCTCCCTGAGGCGGTCGCGCGCCGCCGGGCGTCGGTCTCGTCGCAGCGTCGCGGTGTCGACGGCGGTGCGCGCCAGGCGGACGATACGCTGGCCAAGATCGTCGAGGAGAACGAGGCGGGTCAGCAGGCCTGGGTGAAGAACCTGAGTAGCGTGTTGGCTATCTGTGTGATCGGCATGGCGGGGTGGACGATCGCGTGGCAGTCCGGGGTGTGGAAGCCAGCGCCGCGCGAGGTGAACGGCGGCGTGGATATGGCGGCGGGGGCGCAGGTAGTGGGATACTTCAGCGCGCTTTGCTATCTGGGGTATGCTCCTGATGTTGGATACGTTGAGGGTGGAGAACTAACGGTGGATATAGGGCGCGTCTCCCGCAGATCTACAAAAACTACTGCGACAAGTCGTGCGAAGGTATTTGCTTTTTCTTTGGCTGGTGCGAGTCCGCACACGCTAACGGTATCCAGGCCTCTCCTTGCTGTTTTTCATTCTCTCGCTGATGGGCAATTTGACGTATGGCGCAGGCGTAAGTGGCGCGGCATTCTTATTGGAGAGACATGCATGCTGACTCGTGCAGATCCTGTGTCATTCGACCGAGAAGAACTACATTGTGACCAACACGCCCTGGCTGATCGGGTCCCTGGGAACGATGGTCGAAGACGTGATCATCTTTGTGCAGTTCCGTATGTATGCCGTGGCGGACACCGGGGCTGTATCATCATGATCTTTTATATTTTCTTTTTCACCTGCGCGAAGGCATGCCAAAGCATTAGCGCGTCATCTTGTTTGGGGTATTGTATTTCGTGTTTTAGCCTGCGTTGCGTGTATCAAAAGTTGTCTATTGAAGACCTGGATGGGGCGTTCGGATATCAATGTATCTATATCTTACCATGTTACATAACTACGGAGCGTACTTCCTATACCTTCCGCGTATAGAGCAATAACGATTGTTCATAGTCGCATGACGGACATGATCGCATAAGCTGCACTCCTAGATCTAGACGTTGCGGTACAAGAGTCATCCAACATCATCCGTCGACGAGACCAAAGACCAAGACCAAGCAGTCCGTCGACGGAAGACGTCACCACAATCTCAAATCCATTTTTTATATTTTTGTGTAGATAAACTACCAGAATCGTAACGGCATCCGGCGTTGAACCTTTCTACCTCAGTCACGACGGAACCCATCATGCCAAAGCCACAGCGCCCAGTCCCACCGGAATGTGTCCCAGTCCGAATTGAAAATCTTGTTCTTTTTAAACGTTTTCCCTTTTTTGGTCTTCGTTGCGAGTTCGCGTGGTTTATCGGATACACATGGAGCGAGAAAAATGCGAGGGAGGAGTTAAACGGAGAGAGGTAGGAAATAACGACGACACAGGAGAAAAGGATAAAAAGAAACCAAGGCCGACCGGATGAGGCGCTTAGTCGAACAGACCGAAGCCCATGTCCTCGTCGGACTCCTCCTTCTCTGTAGGGAAGTTAGCGGGGATATCCTAGGGGCGGGACCGCGGACGGGATCGCGAGCGATGGGATGCGTACCCTCTTCCTTCTTCTCCTCAGCGGCGGCAGCCTCAGCGGGAGCAGCGGCAGCACCACCGGCGGGGGCGGCAACAGCGGGACCAGCGGAGCCGATGTTGGTCAGGAGGTCCTTGATGTCCTTGCCCTCAAGAGCCTAGAGATGGGAGTGTAAGTCGGCCTGAATCCTTTCCTGCGAGCTTGTCGAGATGCGAATGCGATCGGAGGTTTACCTTGGCGAAGATGGAAGTCCAGATGGGCTCGATTTCGGGAACCTTAGCGGCACCGATCAGAGTCTGGATCTTCTCAGCCTGTGTGAATCAATTAGCGGCGGTCCATCAGGTGTTGCTGCGAGTTGGTCGGGTTGTAGTCGGTGCGCGTCTCGTCTCCATCGTCGTCGTGATGCGACACTCGAGTCTTTCCATCTAAAACAATCCAAGCAAGTGGGAGATACGTACGGAGATCTCAACACCGTCATCGGCGAGGATGAGGGCGGCGTAGGAGCAGGCGAGCTCAGCAGTAGACATTGTGTCGATGGGGGGGGTTGGACTGGCGGACTGGAGTCTCGAGAGGGATGAGGGGATACAAAGGGAAGAAAAGGGAAGAGGAAAAGAGACTTTTAACGATTGGGTCGAAGTCGCGAGCGAGAGAGACCGTGTGGCTTCCCGAAGCGGCAGTTGTGTGGTGCCCCAAGCCCTAAATCGCTTAGGGCTTCCCTTCCCGATGAGGACTAGCGCGCTGCCGCTGCGCGTGACTGCGCGCTAGCCTCATCAGGCAATGCCGTTCTGGTCTGCATCATACCTGACTAAGTATACTTGCTCTACTACGCCGACTACTACGACATCTACGTCGGATCTCACTCGTCATCCACTTCCTCAAGCTCGCTTTTCTCCTTCACTTCGATTCACTGTACATCTATCTACTGTATCCTCTTTTTCCTCCTTCTTCCAGCCCACCCTTCGACCTTTCCCCCATCCTCCGATGCAATGGACTCCCCCGCCGTCCCCGCTCCGCTAGATCCGCATGAGCAACCCATCCTCGACAAGCTCCTCCGCACTCGCGACGCCCTCCTTCTGATCAAACAAGACAAGTCCTCTTACATCAAGTCTCGCGATGTTCTTCCTCTCTACGAAGAAGTCATCGCCGAGGTGGAGAAACTCAATGCCGTGCGCAAGCAGCAGGATCGCCGGCTAGAATACAACAGACGTTAGCACTGAGTGGGCCTTGCGTTGAGATACAGCTTGCAGACGGATCGCTAACCTGATCTCCTTGGATCCTACATAGTGGACTACGTTCTGGACGACTGCTTCCAATTGATCTCGTTGCTGTTCCTCACCGTGGGGAGAAATAATGAGGCCCCCGCAGTGTATGTGCCCCACGTCCGTCCGCAGAAGCGTAGCTGACGTTGATGAAGATACTCTCTCGCCACCACCGTCCAGGTAATTAGTGCGCTCTTTTGTTGTCGCTCTAGTCTCTAATCTATCTAGCGTCTTCTTGATCATCTCGAAGAAGCCGGCTTTTACAGCTCCAAAGACCTCGCGTCCATAACCAAGACCCTCGATTCGATGCGCGAGACCCTGGAACGCGGACACGAGACACATTCGCCCGCCTTGTTGACACTGCTAGAAAGTCGTCTCGAAAAGTGCCAACTGCACTTGAAAAAATTGCAGGAACGCCTGACGGCGATGAGCCCGGAGCTAGCCTCGACCCATGAGACGCTGGTGTCCATCCTGCGATCTACCTCTGCAGTCAACACTCGCTCCAAGGTATGTATATCCAACGGACGCCACAACGCCAGCTAATCAAAGCAGTTCTCCGCCGCCGAAGTCAACAACCTCCGCAAACAGTTGAAGAAGATCGAAGATAGCATGAAGGACGGGAACTTTGTGGGGCCGGACGGGACACCGCTGGCGGGCCAGGAAGGCGTCAAAACCCTGATGCAACGTTGCTGGCGGTGGACGGAGATTGTTCTGGAGCGGTAGGTGGTCTGCATTAGCGCACTTGATTCGATCTAATTCGGATTAGGGAGGGCAAAATCGATGAGCGGTTTCAAGAACAGTACGAACGCCTGCTGGACATTCGGAACCAGCTGGATCGACTGTCGGTCACGCAGGCCTGGTCACTGCGGGAGACCGATCTGTTTGGCTATCAGCGCAAGCTCGATCGGATCGACGAGGCGCGGGTGAATGGGAACTTTGTGGATGCGGAAGGACGCCCAGCGGATCTCCATGCGCAGAGGGTATGTCCGCCTATGACCTAATATCTGGCTCTCAAAGTACTGACAAGAAAGACCCTGTTGTATCTGATCCGACGAAGCTATGGCTACATCTATGCCCTGCTGATTTCGTCCGAACCGGTGTCGGAGGCCCTGCTTCCTGTATACAACCAGCTGCAGACACTGCGGCGGTGTCTCATCGAAGTGAAGGAATCCGGCGGCGTGGCGAACCCCCGCGAGCTCTACCCGTACAGTATGAAGCTGAATTCCATCGACAACATGCGCGTGGACGGCAAATTCTACGTGGGCAGCGACATTCCCGAGGGTCAGGGAAGTGTCAACGCGCTGCTGGCGGAGTGCTACGACATCGTGTGGGAGCTGCGGGCGGCCGTAGCAGACGAAGAGGAGCAACGGTAAATTTTCCAGACGGGACGGATAGGCGTTGGGGTCGTTGTCTTTCATCCTGTGCTATCATGTCGCGTTTCCATTTCTTCGTCGTTGATAGTTGCAGCTTAGGGCTTGTAATGGAGTGACCATACTGTACTGTCTTGGAGTTACCATACCGCCGATCGCCGGCGGATTGTACGGGGCCCCGGGAACCGTAATAACCGTACTTACCATACCGTCACCCGGTATCGGCCCCGCCGACAGCCAATCAGGAGTGTGGCAATACAGTCGGCATAAAATAAAATAAAATAAAATTAAACTATCGACTTCTTCTTCTCCTTCTTTCTCTCTCCAACCCATCCACCATGGTCACTCAACTCTGGCAGCGGGCCACCGCCTCGCGAAGGGTACGTTCTCTTCTCCCAGTATCTCGACCATTGAGCTAATCGATTCCCCTCCTAGCTGGCCAAATGCCTCCCCCCGCGACTCCTGGCCCGCGGTTTGGCCACCGAGGCCGCTGGCGCCTCCAACCGCATGCCCCCTTATCCCAAGATCCTCCGGAACCTCGAAGAAGTCCGTCGTGTGCTCGGCTCGTCCCGTACTCTCACATTGGCAGAGAAGATCCTCTACTCCCACCTGGCCAACCCCGAAGACTCCCTCCTGACCGGTACCAACAACGGACGCGACATCCGGGGTAAGGCCAACCTGAAGCTGAAGCCTGACCGTGTGGCTATGCAGGATGCCTCGGCGCAGATGGCTTTGCTGCAGTTCATGTCGTGTGGACTGCCCTCGACCGCCGTGCCGGCCAGCATTCACTGCGACCACATGATTGTGGGTGAGCGCGGTGCCGATACCGATCTCCCCGCCTCGATCAAGGGCAACAGCGAAGTGTTTGATTTCCTGGAGAGCGCCGCCAAGCGCTACGGAATTGAGTTCTGGCCTCCTGGTGCCGGTATTATTCACCAGAGCGTGCTTGAGAACTACGCCGCCCCCGGTCTCATGATGCTCGGAACGGACAGCCACACTCCCAACGCTGGCGGTCTGGGCGCCATCGCCATCGGTGTCGGCGGTGCCGATGCGGTCGACGCTCTCGTCGACGCTCCCTGGGAACTGAAGCTCCCAAGATCCTCGGTGTGCGTCTGGAGGGCCGTCTCAACGGCTGGGCCGCCCCAAGACATCATCCTGCACCTGGCGGGCCAGTTGACGGTGCGCGGTGGTACCGGTTTCGTGATCGAGTACCACGGTCCCGGTGTCGAGACGCTCAGCTGCACGGGCCAGGCGACGATCTGCAACATGGGAGCCGAGGTCGGTGCCACGACGTCGGTGTTCCCCTTCTCGCCCAGCATGGTGCCTTACCTGCAGGCGACGCACCGCGGCGACGTGGCGGAGGCGGCGGCGCGCATCGCCAGCTCTGGTCCCAAGAACCTCCTGCGGGCGGACGACGGCGCCGAATACGACCAGCTCATCACGATCAACCTGTCGACCCTCGAACCCCACATCAACGGTCCCTTCACGCCAGATCTCTCGGTGCCGTTGTCGCGCTTCGCCGACACCGTGCGCGAAAAGGGCTGGCCCGAGACCTTTGGCGCCGGCCTCATCGGCAGCTGCACCAACAGCTCGTACGAGGACATGACCCGCGCCGAGGACCTCGTCAAGCAGGCCCAAGCCGCCGGACTCACCCCCAAGGCCGACTTCTTCATCACGCCCGGTAGCGAGCAGATCCGCGCGACGCTGGACCGCGACCAGACTCTGAGCACGTTTTCCGAGGCCGGTGGTACCGTGCTGGCCAACGCGTGCGGACCCTGTATCGGACAGTGGAAGCGCACGGACGGCGTGGCCAAGGGCGAGGATAACGCCATTTTCACCTCGTACAACCGCAACTTCCCCGGCCGCAACGACGGCAATCGCCGCACGATGAACTTCCTCGCCTCTCCCGAGCTGGTCACTGCGCTGACCTACTCCGGCGAGACCACCTTCAACCCCATGACCGACAGCATCACGACGCCCTCTGGCGAAAGCTTCCGCTTCCAGCCGCCGTCCGGCTCAGCTCTGCCGGACGATGGTTTCGCTGACGGCAACCCGTCGTTCCAGCCCACGGCGGCCGTGCCCGACCCCACCTGCGAGGTGAAGGTGTCGCCGACGTCGGACCGTCTGGCGCTGCTGGAGCCGTTCGCGCCGTTCCCCAAGGACAACCTGCGCGGCCTGAAGGTGCTGTACAAGGTGAAAGGCCAGTGCACGACGGACACGATCTCGGCGGCGGGCCCCTGGCTGAAGTACAAGGGTCATCTGCCCAACATCTCGGCCAACACGCTCATCGGAGCAGTCAACGCGGCCACTGGTGAGACCAACGTTGCGTACGACGAGCAGGGCCAGACGTACAGCATTCCCGACCTGGCGGCGAAGTGGAAGAGCCAGGGCGTGGAGTGGTTGGTGGTGGCCGAGGAGAACTATGGTGAGGGCAGTGCGCGCGAGCACGCGGCGCTGCAGCCGAGGTACCTCGGAGGACGGGTGATCGTAGCCAAGAGCTTTGCGCGCATCCACGAGACGAACCTGAAGAAGCAGGGAGTGGTGCCGTTGACGTTTGCCAACCCGGCCGACTACGACCGGATCGATGCCTGCGATGTTGTCGACACGGTAGGCCTGTACGAGACGCTGCAGGCGGGCGGCCAGGGCGAGATTTCGCTGCGGGTGCGCAAGCCGTCGGGAGAGATTGAGATCCCCGTCAAGCACACGCTCAGCCCGGACCAGTGCGGGTTCATCCTGGCGGGCAGTGCGCTGAACTTGCTGGCGGGCAAGTAGACGAGTATAGATGTAGACGAAGTATACATCTTCAATGCAGATCCACTTGATGCACATCTCTCCACCGGCCCCACATCTCCACATTGTATCTTATAAATATTATTTCTTCTACTTCTACTTCCACTTCATGCTTCACATTCACCACCTCTACACCATGGAAACCCTCCGTCCTGCCTTCGCCGGCCGTCCCAGGCCGCTCATCTCCTACGGCCTGCCATTTGCCGCCGCCGCCGCCCAGCATGTCAAGCAGACCTTCCACGCCTCTCGCGTCTACGTGATCTGCTCAGGGTCGTTGGCCCGCAACACCGACACCCTCGCGCAGCTGCAGCAGCATCTGGGCGCAGACACCATCGTCGGCGTGCGCAAAGGCATGCAGAGCCACACGCTGTGGTCCGAGGTGCTCGAGATCGTCCACGAAGCGCGCGCCGCCCAGGCCGACCTCCTCCTCACCGTTGGCGGGGGGAGCTTGACCGACGGGGCCAAGGTGGTAGCACTGGTACGTTCCCAATCTATACCCCATCTATATCCTATCCTACCAGAAGAACGAGTCCTAATGAGTGTAGGCCCTAGCAAACAACGTCACCTCCGACGACTCCCTCCTCAAACTCAGCGTCGGCCCCGACCAGCTCCCGTCCATCAATCCGCCCACCGTGCCCATCATCTCAATCCCGACCTCCCTCTCCGCCGGCGAATACTCCAACTTCGCCGGCGCCACGCGCGACTCCACCCGCCGCAAACACTCCTTCCAGGCGCCCCTGCAGGGCCCCCAGCTCGTCATCCTCGACCCGGACCTCGCCCGCTCCACCCCGCCCCACATCTGGCTCAGCACCGGCGTCCGCGCCGTCGACCACTGCGTCGAGACCGCCGTCGCCGTCCGCAACACCAGCGCAGAGACCGACGCCCTCGCCCTACAGGCCCTGGGCCGCCTCGTACCGGGTCTGCTGCGCTGCAAGGCCGATCGCGCAGACCGCGATGCCCACCTGCAGTGCCAGCTGGGGAGCGTGGATGCCATGGCGGCGTGCACGACGGGCGCTGTGGCCGTGCAGCTGGGTGCGAGTCATGGAATTGGGCATCAGGTAGCCCCCTCCCCTTCTCGCCTTTGCTCTACTGGAGGAATGATGCACTGATAGTATGTTTGTGTGAAAGCTCGGCCCCCTCGGCGTCGGCCACGGCGAAACAAGCTGCATCCTCCTTCCTGCCGTATGCAAATTCAACGCCCGCCACCACGCCAACAACGACCGTCAGGCCCGCGTGCGCGACTTCCTCCTCGCCCAGCCCGTCGTGGCGGAGCTGCTGCGCAAGCGGGCCGTGGACGTCGCCGCTGCGGATCTGGGCGACGTCCTTGATGCGGTCATCCGCGAGCTCGGCATGCCGCGCTCGCTGCATGAGGTCGGAGTGAGCCGCGACCAGCTGGACGGGCTCGCGGCGAACAGCCTGCACGATCGGTGGTGTCAGTCGAATCCGGTGCCGTTGAAGGAGAAGGAGCAGGTGTTGGAGATTCTTGAAATGGTCATTTGATTTCTTCATAGACTGGTGTGGTTACTTATCACTACTTAACTAGACATGCACACACGCACATAGACGTTCCATCACTGCACACATCTCCCAAAGGCTATCTGGATATCTTCCTCAACGTATATAAATTAACCCGGCTATTCTACTGGAAGTAACTGCGCACCGCGGCCTGGTTGTCTGGATTCACGCCCGCCAGGATCTGCTCTGCGTTCAGCCCCGTCGCTGCGACCAGCTGCTTGGCTGAGGTGGCCACCCGTGCAGCTGTCTGGCCCTGCAGCGTCTCTGCCTCCAGCGCCTGCACAATGTAACCGAACACTTTGTCGGCGTTGGACATGACCGCCGGGTTTTGCCTGTCGTCGTTAGCATCTCATGAGACTAAACGGAGGGAAGGACTTACTGATCAATCAGCTGTGCAATGAACGAGTACGCATACGGAGCCGCCTCCTCGTCGTAGATAATCGGCAACGTGTTGATCCAGTTGGTCACGATCTCCTGGGCATTGGCCACCTTGGCGCCGTTGTAGTGCAGGATCTTGGCGATACTGGCCGACGCGTTCTCCGTCGCATACACGTGCTCCTCGGTGCGAGCCTGGGGAATCTGCGTCACCTGGAACAGGCTAGGAATGCTGGCCGCCACGAAATCGCTCCAGGGCTGGCCGCCCTTCTGCGCCGCCACGCCCACGCCATAGGCCGCCGCCTGCCGGTTGGCAGCGTTCTGGTCCTGCAGACCCGCGGCCAGCGGCTGCATGATGTGGTCCTTGTACTTCCACGACTCCGCCCCGCAGAACTCCAGGACGTCATCCATAATGCACAGGGCCCACTGGCGCTGCGTCGGGTCCTGGCTGGTGATGAACGCATCGTAGAACGGGAGGAGCGTCTCCCACGCGGGAAGGAAGCTCGTGCCCTGGCTCTTGAACACGGTGTGGAACGCCTTGTTCATGTCGCTCAGCAGGTTCTGATCGTCCTCCACCGCATACTCGTAGTCCAGGTTCTCTTCCTCGTCACCGTCGCCGCCCGCCGCCTCGGCCCGCTCCTCCAGACGTGCCTTCACCCGAACCTGGTAGTCCTCGAGTGTCGACTTGGCCGACGCGATGAACGCCTGCATGTGCGCCGGTGTCAGGCAGTTCTTGCCCACCACCTCCAGGGACTCGTAGAAGCACTGGTACATCTCCGCCAGGGTGTCGACCGTGGGCTCGGCGCTCAGCACCTCGATGATCTTCTCCGCCACCTTACTCCACATCTGCGCGAACCCAGGCGACGTGTCACCGTGCGCCTTGCGGTACGAGTTGAGCAGCTGGGGAATGAGCTTGGCCGACGACACCCGCACGGGGTCGTGGAAGAAGAACGCCAAGCCGGGCACCGCGATCTTCTCCATCGTCTCCAACACATAGGGCTCAAAGGCCGCCTCGAGGATCTGCGCGTAGATCGTGATCAGCTCGATGGCCGTGTTCTTGTCCTCCAGTGCGCTGGTCTTGATGCCGATGATCTTGCCCTTGAGCGGCACCAGCTCCCAACCTTCATCCTGCTCCACCTGGTCGATCTGGTCCTCGTCGTCCAGCAGCTGGATGTCAGCCTTGGCGGCCGCCACGGTCAACAAAGGTGGCATCACACCGGGGAGATATGGCACGAAGTCGGGACCGAGGACGCGGCACATACGGCCCCAGCAGTGCAACAGGTACTGAGACTGCGGGTCATCTGCGTCGACAATGTTTTGCTGAATGTTACCCAACAGCTGCACCAGGTTGAGGGCATCCTGTCCCATCTTCTCCTTGCCCACCGCCAGGGCGATCAGCGTGGCGCATTCCATCGCCTTGGCCCGCAGCAGGCGGTACTCCTTGGACTGCTCCTCCTTCAGCACGTTGAACAGAAGCGGCATGAGGGTATCGTAATACTGATCGAACGCGTTCTCGGCGGAGTCAGCGATGGTGGCAATGGTGGAGAGTGCCTGCTCCTGAACGTAGCGCTTAGGGCTGCGGAGGAGCTGCAGCAGGTGCTGGAGGAGATCCGCGAGGTAGGGCTCGAGGATCTTGCGCTCGGCCTCCTCGCAAAAGTTGACCAGCGCGGCGGCAGCGTGCGCCTGGACACGCGGCTCAGTGCTGTCCAACACGGGGATAATGTTGCTGAGCACCACCTGGTGGTACTTCTCCTGCATGGTGCCCGCGAAGTCGGTGCTCATCTGGCCCAAGGCGTTGCAACCGGCGTACCGCACACGGGGATGGGGGTCCTGAAGGGCCGGGACAACCAGGGCCAGCACCTGATCCAGCTCGCCGACCATCAGGTCGCGACAGCCCTCGGAGATGGCGGAGATAGCCATGAGCGCGGCGTGGCGATCCCGCCAAGCGGACGACGACATCATACGGGGGATCCAGTTGAAAGTAGCGGGCAGGATCACCTGTCCACCGAGCTTGTTGGCCAGACGGTCCATGCACTGCTCACCAGCGACATGATTGAGATCACTCTCTTCGAGATCGAGCTAGAACAAGTCAGAAACATCCCATATCCAACAATTGCCAACTTACATCCTCAGAAGCGTTCCATTCGGCCGCATCGTCATCGTCAACTCCAATATCAGTCATCAAACTCAGACACTGGGTGACCATGTCGCGGGCAAACTCGGGATCCTTGCGGCACATGTTGGGGGCGTAGTCGGCGAAAGTTGCCATGAGCTCCAGGGCGTTCTGGCGCACCTGATCGCTGAGATCCTTGTCGGCAATGACGCTGATGCTGAACTTGACGAGGTTGTTGAACATGCCCTTGAACATCTTGGGGCTGATTTCGGCGAGGTCGATGAGGGCCATGAAAGCGGAGGAGAGCTCGTCGCTCTCGGACGATTCCTTCAAGGGAGGCAGCACGTTGAGGATGTCGGGCACCAACGAGAAGAACTTTGGCTGGGATTTCTTGGAGATGGAACGGAAGAAAGAGGCGAAGGCTTCCATGGCCGCGATGCGCACCTATGCAGGTCAGTAACCGACAATGAGCCAAAAAATACAGCAAGCATACGGCAATGTTATCATCCTTGAATCCCTTGCTGAACACACCGGTCACCGCGTCCTCGTGAGGCCGTTCGATGATTCCCGGAGTGGTCGAGAAAATGCGGTAGGCGGCCTCTCGCAGACCAGCATCGGGGGACTGGCTCGCCTGGAAGAGAACCCCGAGGAGCTCCGGCCATTGGTCGCCTAGGGAAGACCGTCAACTCAGCTGCACGCGCCTCGGCCAGTTCACTGGGGGGAAAGTATACCATTGTCGGTGTATTGACGTGCAATCTCGGCGACAGCGTCACCAATCTTCTTGCGCACGTCGGTAGTGGACTCGCTCGTCAGGCAGGTCACCAGCTTCTCACGGATGACTAGACGCTGTTCACCACTCAAGGTCGAGAAGAGCTCCTTGGCTTCGTTCGTGACGGGGTCTTTGCGGGTTTTTGTCGCGATTCTTCTGAACAGGACGGCGGAGAATGTGCGAGTCTAGGGAGTCAGCATTTCCTCACGTCGGTCGGCCCTCCTTGCTCCTTCAAGATAGGAACCTACCACCACCTCTTCGGCGCCTTGGATCTGTTCGGCCAATCCCATCAACAGGACGTCGGGACGGTTCTGAATCCAATCATTGTTCAACTGGTCTTCGGCCTGGGCGCGGACGGCGTTGTCGGGGGTGGAGAGGGCGCGCAGCAGCTGCGAGAGCGCCGAGTGAACCTCAGGCGGGAGTAGGGACATGACGTCTCCTCAATGTCTCGATAGACGGAACGCAGCGAGAGTCGCGATCAGAGACACGGAGGGTGGTTGAACTGGACGCGGGAGATCAAGGGAGTCGAACGCGAGGTGGGGTAGTAGGGGTTCAGGTAATTTTTTGTTTAGTGGGGGGGTGTGACTCCCAGATGGGAAGCTCTCCAGACGAGAAGAAGCCGGGACTCAAGCGAGGAGAAGAGGCGAAGAGAGAGAGAAACAGAGGAATTTGAGAAAGGCCGACAGCATCCCAACCGCCAGCAACGATGGGGGGGAAGAAACGACGACGAGAAGCAGAAGCAGAAAGGAGTTGCTTTTTTTTGTGCCGCTAACCCGTTTGGTCTGGGTGCCTGAGGCATCCATCCTCTTCTACTTGGAGAACACAAACACGTCAGGATACAGTACTAGATAGTACTAGATATTCACATTCAATGAACAATTAACATATTATCTATGATACAGGCTATCTACGCTCCAGCAAAGAGTCAAACGGTATCTAGGAATTCAACAGCAACAACACCAACACCAACACCAACCAACAATCAGTCTTTACCGACTGGTCGCCCGGCTCAGCACAAACACACCCGCAATCACCGCCGCCAGCGTCACAATCGCTCCCGGAAGCAGGAGTTCATTCGGCACACCTGCGATAAACTGTTCCTCTGGGTGGTGCGAGGGATACGTCTGAACCCGAGGCTTGGCCGCAGGGACCTCTTCAACAGTCTCCTCCGACGCAGGGGTGGCCGGCTTCTCCTCCACCGGCTTGGGCGCCTCAACCGGCGCTGGCACGGGAGGGTGCGTGGGATCATGGACAAACAAATCAACCTTGTCCCGACGCGCTTGTCGCGCCACGTGGATGGCATCCGCCAGATCCTGATCCGTGGTAATGGAGACGGTGTCGCCTTCGTTGTCTAGATAGCTCAGCGCGTATCCCGTGTTGCTCAACACACCGTCTTCCACCACCGACGCACCACCGACGGCCTCACACTCCGGACCCAACTTGGCCGTCACCTGCGCCACGAGTTCCGCAATGCCCGCCGTAGGGAGCACGTTGACACGGTGCACGCGGCCACTGGGCGCCTTGAACTTGAACGGGAACGGGACCGACTCCCCATGATGGTGGTCAATGTATTCCGAATGTTCATCCCCACCATGATGCGAAGCGGACTCGTTCGGGAGAACACTGTCTCGCGCGTCATAACCAGCCTTTGGGTCCTCAGGGCTCATGACTGACCGGTGTGGGGTATGGGGCCGGTGGCTACCCGAAACCATCGAATCGGACTCATGGTCCATCGACAGCCAGAACTTGTTCCATGCAGGGCCCTCATCGTCCTGGGTCTGCATCGAGTTGATCTACAGGTTTCCATTATTAGTGGCGGAACAGCGGGGACGTATATCATGACCAAGGAACCCACCTGCTCCAGAGTGGCATAGGTCAACTTCAACACATCCACCATGCCGACAATCTCGCCCGCTTCGTTCATCACGGGAAGGTTCAGGTAGTGACCATCTAGGAACTGGTTAGTCGCAACCATGTTTTCATCAAGGTGGACCCGGATGGAGAATACGGACCATGCATCTTGCGGAGAGCGGCCTGGATGCTCATATCGGTGGGAGCAAAGTCGGGGTGGGGAGTCATCACGCGCACCACACTGCAGGTGGCCGGGTCCAGACCGGGTGCAATCACCCGGAGAACAATGTCCTTGCTGGTGAAGATACCGGTAATGGAGCCCTGGTCCTGCACCAGTAACGCCGTAGTGTGATGCTCCTTCATCAGGGCGGCGGCCTCCTTGACAGAGGTGCGGACCGACACGGTGGTAGGGGGCATGCCGTCCAAGACACTCTCCAGAGTGGGGCCAGACATCTTTGACCGCAGGGCCTCGACGTACTGGATGATCTGCTGCGGCTGACTGGAACCCAGCTCGGTCTGCACACCCTCCAACGCATCATACAGTTTGCGGGAGGAACTGTAGGCGCGCTCCAGCTTCTCCATGGCGTCGTAGAAACACTTGGTGATATCGAGCACACCGGAAATATCCTGGTTCTCATCCATGACGGGGAGATGGCGGAACCCCTTCCGGACCATCAGGTCGAGGGCATCGGTAGCGCTGGTATCGGTGCGGGCGCAGAGGGGGTTCTTGGTCATGATCTCCGAGACGGTGATCTCGCGGGCCTTCTGGCCGGCGCCGACCACACGGAAGGCCAGATCCTTGGCGGTGAAGATACCGGCAATGCGATCATCGTCGTCGGTAACCAGAACGCAGTCCTCCCGCTTGGCGGCCATCAACTGGGCAGCCTCGGCGATAGTGGTGTTGGGCTTGATCTGGAGGGCCTGGCTGGGCTTGAGAGCGAGGACGGTACCGGGAGGGGCCTTGCGTGAGCGATGGGCTCTCGCAGGGTTGTGCCTCTTCTTGTTGAGGTCGGCTTCCATTTTGCGGCGGATGGCCTGACCGACTTGTTAGCCCAGAATACCCGACGGGACTCGACGGGGAATCGACGAGGACTCGACGCGATATTCGACGCGACGGGAAAGAGAACCATCCCACACATCAGATGGATGGAACATACCTCATCACGCTTGGACTGATTCTGCCTCTGACGGCTACTGGCGGCACTCATGGTGGAACTACCGATGTCGCTGCCCGGGGTATGAGGGGCGGGAGATGGAGAAGAGATGGAAGAGAGATCGGTACGAGGGCGAGGAATGTGTGAGGCGGAAGGACTATCGTTGAAGTCCGGGAGTCTGCCTCTTCCGACGGTCTTGTGACTGATCGTTCCCTTGTAGGTCCCTGTGGCCGACATCTCCGAAGTCCCAGGCGTCTGTGGATGGAGTACGGGGTAAGACAAAAACAAAAGGGACGGTGGGGAGAGACTCGGCAGGGATGGATGGGATGAAGGAAGAGAAGAAGATGGAAAGACCGAGACTGTACGAGGAGGTCAGGACGATGTCTGAGAAGATCGGAGAGCACGGAGGAGGATCATGCAAGGAAGAGAGAGAAAGTCGTGAGCGGAAGAAAGAGGAGGGAAAGTGACAGGGGGTAAACAATGGTGCCTTGGTGCCTGACAATGTATGCCTGAGGATCCCACAAACAGCGCCTGAGGTGTCGAGCTCACATGACTTCGCTTAACCTAGGGTTCCGCGACCACACACACCCTTCCCGCCACTCCCATCACCGAGTCGAGCGAGAGAGTCTCCGAGTGCCTTACGACAACCCTTTCCCGGACGACAAGCCAGTACGTTTCCCTCGACACTCGTTCGTCTGGTCTCCCTCTAACGCTCTCACAGACAATCCGTCAAGATGGTCAAGAAGCGGGCTAACAAGTAAGACCGTTCCCCTTCCATTCGTTCCCTGTCTATCTACTATATCCAAATCATTCCCGTCGCAACTGTCCATCATGATCCGGGATCCCGACCATACGAATCTTCTCCCGACATGAGATCCCTATCGACTTGGAAATTCCACCACATCAGTCATCACCAATGCAGAAACAGAAACTAACGTCTTTCCAGCGGTCGCAACAAGAACGGCCGCGGCCACGTCAAGCCCGTGCGCTGCTCCAACTGCGCTCGCTGCACTCCCAAGGACAAGGCGATCAAGAGATTCACCATCCGCAACATGGTCGAGTCCGCTGCCATCCGTACGTTCGATCCTTGACCTGTTGATTCCTCGCGTGTGGCCCGAAGTCCGCTCCAATCAGAAAGAATTGCAAGAGAAGGACCGGATGGATACAAGGACGAAAGGATTGGGAAGAGTCACGGCTTCGCGACGCACAACGGGAATTGACGACTATCGAAAAAAAAGCATCCCAAACTGACCGGTTCAGGTGATATCTCCGACGCCTCCGTCTTCACCGACTACGCCGTCCCCAAGATGTACCTCAAGCTGCAGTACTGCGTCTCCTGCGCCATCCACGGCAAGATCGTTCGGTACGATGACTCTCTACCCTCAGCCACCACCACCTCGAGTCAATGCTGATAATCACAGTGTCCGTTCCCGGGAAGGTCGTCGCAACCGTGCCCCTCCTCCTCGCATCCGGTACAACAAGGACGGCAAGAAGCTGAACCCCCCTCAGGCCGCCAAGGCTATGTAAGGAAGGATTTAAACAGAACGAGAAGATAAAAAATGGAATTAGTTTAAACGGCTTCTATCTGGCTTCTATTCTTGTTTTCTCCTCTTTCCGAAACATACCTTTTTCTCTTACTACGGTTCAAATGGAATGAATGGGTTGCAGTTTCACGGCCAAAGGCTTGCATTGGGTCTTTTGCGGAGGTCATCTCGAAAAGCACGATAGGGCGAGTTTGGTTTGGTAACGACGAACGGAGTCCATCGGTGACCGGCTTTCACTTCTCAACTAGGTCGGCTATGACAAAACAATGACAAGAGATTCATGACAAGTGCTTGATTGTAGTATACATGGTCTTATCACCAACACCAGCGACGACCAACCCTAGGACTTGTACCCAATCAAACGGGTCAACAAGAGCAGTAGATCGGTAGTATAGGCTGGTCCATATCAAGTCCTGCTACCAAATCAAGGCAACTTGAATGGGGTTGTAGAAGGAATGCGCAAAGATATATTGTATATGGGCTCCTTGTTATAGGAGTACCACGCCGACAAAACTACCTCCATATAGTAGTGAGGTCCAAGATATATTACTCTATCCACCTCTCCTCAACTTTTCCAATCCCTGCAGTTATCAAAATACCTGCTACTTCAAGTTCTTTCGACGTCGTCGAATCCTACAACAATCCACACAGACCCCGACAGCCAGAATAACGCGCACCACCCTACCTCACTGTCAGCATGCATACTCCGTACACAACAAAACCCAATCGAGACACTCACAGCGAGGCACATCCCACCCACACACACTTGGCTTCCCAGTCATCCGCCCCGCGATCAGCAGCAGACATCGGCCGATCCTCATAGGAATAGTTCGCGCCAACCCAGTTGAGGACCGCCCCTGGCGCCAGCAGAAGTATGCCAATAACGTCCAGCGTCAGCTGTCCTCCGGCGGAGAGGCGCGGTAAGGATCGACTCGTGTTTAACAAGACGCCGATCTCTGGGAGATCTCCACATAGAGCCCAGCATGCCTAGAACCTGTCAGTCACATACATGACCAAGGGATTCTTGGACTGGAAAGAAGCAGACCGCGACATATGCTGCGGGGTACGTCCTGTGATAGACCGCTGTCAGACGGCCCAGAAAGGCGATCAGGATAACGTTGATGATGACTCCGGCTGCGCGCAACGTTAGATGGATGGCTGCCGATGCGGCTGGGTACCGCGGGCGTTCGGGCATGTCCGAGAGATCTGTTTGCAGGACGCTGAAGCTGAAGTCTTTGTAACAGGACTGATGGAGTTGGAAGCTTGGGGAGGATTGAACCCCTGTGCGCCTACTGGCTTGGCGTAGCTCTAGCACTAGGGCCTGGTCGTCGTATACAGGTGAGATGAGTATAGGCACTGACTAGATGCACCTCTCGTGTGTCATTCACACAACTCGGATAAGTCGAGGATCATCGGATTTAGTATAAACAGCATGCTAACTCTGGTATATAGCTACTAACACAACCAATATCAAGGGTATAAATATCCCTTCTCGAAGTAGTTCCCGTACATATCTACCATCCCACTGCGGCCCTTCGGCGCTGCATTGCGCACAATCTTTACCTCTCCCTTCCAGTGCCCTTCGACAAAGTGTGCCATCGAAGCCAGTGGCCCAGATCCACCTCCGGCTACGGTGGTGAGGCTGGGAGATGGCGATGGTGACCGCATATCAGGACTCGACGGAGATAATAACGACGCCGGAGAGCTGGCATTGATGGTACTCCGACGTCTTCGGTCACTTCGGACAAGCTCCTCATATTCGACTTTCTTTGCGCGTCGAAAGGCCGCAAGCTCGGCGACCACGTCAATCACAGGCTCCTCCAGTTGCGGAGGGACATTGCTGTCTTGGCCAGCGGCATGAAAGCCCATGTTGGGTGGAGAGGTGACGAAATGGGACCGTATGCGCGTCCTTGAATGTTGGTTCGCATGAATGGTGCTGTTATCAGACAAGGTACCCGGTTCTGAGCTACTAGGGAAACTGGAGTCCTCGTCTTCCGGAACCAATGTTACTTTCTCATTGAGAACAGCCATGGGAAAATACTTCCCAGGGTCGTTCTGGGGCACTCCGCATTCATCCTCGCCGAAGAAGCTAAAGTCGTCCATGGCAGCGGACCAGAGATTTTCCAGGTCCCGGTCTCCAGTACTTGACTTCGATGTCCCTGAATGATAGCTTAAAGGCTTCCAGGCTGTCAACCCTGTGGGGCCTCTTGACCTGTCAACCGGGGTGACTTCGAGCACCAGTCGTCTCAGTGAAAAGAGAGACCGGGCCCGTTCTTGCTCAGCCTTGGCTCGGGCTTGTCCAGGAGGAAGGGAATAGTCTGAGCCAGCTTGAAGCGTCGCCAGCAAAGCTTCGTTCGAGCAGGCTGTGATGAAACGGATGAGGGACTTCAATACCGGGGACTTGGCAGGAATATGGGACGGAACGTCTGTGAGGACCAATGTTTCGAGATGAGGGACATGGGAAGGGTGGAGGTAAGGGAACTTATTCTCTCTGCTGTCTCGCCGAGGAAGGGTTTGGTTCTTGGGGCGTTTGGAAAGCAGCTCTTGGATCTTCTGACTTCGGACATCGTCCAAGGGGAGGGGGGATGAACATCGGTGAACAGGGTCTAGCGTCTGCGGATATGAGTCTGATGCACAAATTGAGCCCCTTATGGATCTTGGTGACGTTGAGAGATTGGTTCCAGATTCAACCACAACGCCAGACTCAGTGTTTACTTCATTTTGTACAACTTCTGGTGCAAAGACCGACCCCCGTCGGCGGATAGGCAATGGTTCGTCTTCGTAGACGGTTCGCTGTCGTCGAACCGCGGGAGAGTCAGCTGGAGCGGCTTGTGCTGGAAGAACTGGTTCTGCTGGAAGCTCGAAAACGGGACCACCCCCAGGCAGCTCATGAAGTTGATGGCTAACATCCAACTCAGCCTCTCGAGGGATTGGCGAATCACTTTCTGTGGGAAGCTCAGGCAAAAGCGCATATGGTGACTCGGCCTCCTTAAGAGGCGCATCGGCGGTGCAGATGGCATGATGGCCGCGCAGATATGTCAAATTGTCTTTAGCTGCCGACCCCAAGATAGGGATTAATTTTTCGGCACCAGGTAGGGCTTGGAGATTCTCCTCAGGGGGTAATGGGAGCGAGAGCTGTCCCTTCGTAAGGGACCGCGCAGTGTCAACAGTCCCGACATCGAGGGCATGGAGACGAGATGAAGCTAGTAGTCCGGCGACGCCCTCGACCGTGAGTTGGTTCTCTGCAATATAAAGGTGGGTCACGCCAACATGCGGCAGATCCTCTACCCACAAACGTCCCGTCAATGGCTGTGTCAGCGCTTTCATAAATAGTTCATCGAGATTGGGGCTGCTGAGCAACCTGGTTGTCGGCGAGGAGGCCTGGGCTGGGCTGTGCGAACGATCTGGGGGCATAAATGAGGCCTGTAACAATGACCGTACAGCCATATCAGTGAGCGAGTTATTCCGTAAATCCAAAAAGCGGACTCTAAGGCCAATCGCATTGGCCAGGAACTCGGCCTCTGGATCTTTCAACCCGATTCCGCGTAGTTTCAGAACTTGAAGATGCTCGAGCTGTGACAATGCCGACAGTACAATTTGATCACGAGCGGGAGTGGTATACGAAAGGTCCAAGTATATGAGCTCGTGAAACCGGAGTAGCGTCTCCGCGATTCCTACGGAGGTGGTGTTTGGCTCGTGATCTGCGAGGAGCAAACGGACATCATACGTTTGGGTGGATTGGTGTCCCGTATTGCTGGGTCCCTTCAAAGCCATCATGGCATTATGATCAAAGAAAGGCAGTTTCGAAACCATCAAAGCCTGCAGACACGGTAGACGCTCGAGAATCTCCCTCAACCATTCTGGTCGTGGTCCGCCATAGATCTCCGACAGCGCGGGAGGCATGTGAAGCGTGTGGGTCAGCATTCGCACCTCAAGTCTGGCATATTTGAGGGTTCGGCGGAATCGCGTCAAAGCAACTAACAGATTGTGAGCATCATAATTCCGGTCACTAGCCGGTCCTGTCTGGATGTCCTACCGTAGACTGCGTCATTGTCGGTCCCGAAATGCGAGGCCGGATCGCCCCACAGGAAGGGCATGAAGAGTTGGTGCCATCGCCGACAGACCAAAGTGGCAGCACACAGATCGCTTGAAGGAATGTACTGGGCGATAATGGACCAGGCGTCTCTGGTGGTTGCAGATTGGTAGGAGGGAGGAGTGGTCTCCATGATGTGAGGGCATATGGGAGCGCAAAGGAATGGCTGACACTGCCGCCCACGAAGAGAGAAGATGTTTACGACAAAAGAAAACACGAGTTCAGGAACACCGACAGCATGTCTGCAACACCCTGGGAGATTTCCAACACAACAGCAGAGAGAAAGAGAACTGAACGTTAGAGGATCTATATTTACTGCGTACAGCCTCGCTGAGTCAGCTTCCTGATCGGGAAACGTCAGGCGTTTCTGCGCCCCGCCTTATGGCACGTGATGGAGGGGGAACGTATCATCACGTGAGATCTCCCGGCGGCGATAAGAAAAATTTTCCCGATCTGAAGGGATCTTCACATCCACTGCCACCACATCAACCTCAACAGCCCTCGAACCCGACATCATGGAGGAGGACACGCCTATGCCGATGACGGTCCCCATGGCCGGCACAGAGCCGGTCGTCCCAACGTAAGTTCTCCCTTCACTCAACTCATCCTGAGCATGTACTAACCTTTATCATTAGGACCCTGTGTTACAACTGCGGGGCTCCGTTAGTAGGAAGCACGCTATGCAACGATTGCATGAAAACCTCGGTGGACATTTCTCAAGGAATCCAACGTGAAGCGGCTCTGAATTTCTGTCGTGACTGTGAACGCTGGCTTCTCCCCCCGGCAACATGGACCGTCGCCGCCCCCGAATCGCGCGAGTTGATGGCCATTTGCCTCCGAAAACTGAAACGCCTCAACAAAGTCCGCGTTGTCGATGCGTCGTTCATCTGGACAGAGCCTCACTCCCGCCGGATCAAGCTGAAGCTCACCATCCAAGACTCTGTCGCCAACGATGTCATCCTTCAGCAAACCTTCGAAGTTGTCTATGTGGTGATGTACCAGCAATGCCCGGATTGCGCCAAGTCGTACACCCAGAACCATTGGCGTGCCAGCGTGCAAGTGCGACAGAACGTTTCGCACAAGCGGACGTTCCTCCATCTCGAGCAGCTCATTCTCAAGCACAACGCGCACCACGATACGACCAATATTAAAGAGGCCCGGAATGGTGTCGATTTCTTCTTCGCCCAGCGGAATCACGCCGAAGCCTTCCTGAACTTCCTCCATGCGGTTGTCCCGGTGGAAGTGACGAAATCGCAGCAGCTCATTTCGGAGGACATCCACACGTCAACGAAATCGTACAAGTTCACGTACTCGGCAAAGCTGGTCCCCGTGTGCAAAGATGATTTGATTGCGTTGCCCATAAAGATGGCGCAACAACTGGGGAACATCTCGCCACTACTTCTGTGCAACAAGATCGGCACATCCATCACCTTCCTTGACCCAAACACCCTTCAGACCGCCGACCTTAGTCCGAAGATCTATTGGCGCGCGCCATTTACTTCTCTCGCGGAGGTGAATGAGCTGGTAGAATTCATTGTCCTTGATATTGAGCCCACCGGGTACAGTAACGGCAAATGGGTAAGTGACTCAGAAGGGGACGCTTCCGCAACGCAAGTACTAACGTGCAATAGCTCCTCGCTGAAGTGACCGTTGCCCGGGCTTCCGACTTCAGCGGCGATAAACAATTCTTCACGCGAACCCACCTTGGAAGCATTCTGCACCCGGGTGACTCTGTCCTCGGGTACATGGTGACGGGGGCGAATTTCAACAACCCTGAGTTCGAGCAGATCGAACAGTCCAAGACGTATGGGGCGAGAGTCCCCGATGTGGTCCTGGTGAAGAAACACTACCCCAACCGACAGAAGAAGAACAAGCGGAACTGGAAGCTCAAGCGCTTGGCGGTGGGCGAGAGCGACCTGTTGCCGACGGATCACGAGCAAGAGCGGGTCGAGAACGATTTCGAGATGTTCTTGCGGGATGTGGAAGAGGATGCCGAGCTGCGGGCGACTCTCGCACTGTACAAGAACAAGAAGAAGGACGACGAGATGAGCATCGCGGAAACGGACATGACGGATGGCGAGGCGCCCAAGATCAATATGGATGAATTGTTGGACGACTTTGACGACCTTGATATTGACGACAATTAGCATGAGGGGAGGAAATGAGCATGAGGATGAATAAACTGATACCCTCGATCATTGCGCTATGCACTTGCAAAAATGCTAGAAGGTCATATACTTCATCAACGCTGTATCAGTGTATAGTATAAAGGATCCTCATAGATATAGAGTCTACAGTATGTTGTCCCTTAATTAAGTAGGTAGGTGAGTGACGTCATCCCACGACGGGCGCTATTTGCTTGTTTCCCTTCGGAACAACAACAGCATCAACAAACAACCACCAACCACCCACAGAACCAACTCCACACCTCGCAATGGATCGATGGCAGCGCAATCTCCGCATAATCCACCAGATTAGCGAATTTGTCGACCTCGACGCCCACGGATCCGACCGCGTCGCCGATCTGATCGGTCTGATAGACGCCATGCGCGAAGGCCTCATGCAAATCGACGAGCAGCTCTGCATCGCAGACGCTCCGATCAACATGCTCTTTCTCACAAAGCTGAAGGCCCGTCCGCAGTGGGCCGCCTGGGCTACTGCCATGCTGCAGGACGGCGCTGCCGATCGCTTGACCTTCCGCGAACTGGCGGATCGGGCGCTGCAGCGGGAGACGGACCCGGCGGGAGCGTCCGGGACGGGGACAGAGGGTGGTCACCGCGCGGACGGTGAGGCATCAGGTGTGGATCCGCGGCGAACGCTCACGCAGGAAGATATCAATGCCTTTGTTGTGAGACAGATGCGTCGGAGCCAGTCGGGGCGCGGCCACGCCAAGCGGCCGAGCCAGGAGGAAATCAATGACTATGTGGTGCAGCAGATGCGGCGCGATCAGGAGATGACGACGAGGACGCGGAGTTATAGTCAGCCGGAGCCGAGATCGCAGCAGGCGCCTGCGCGAGCGCGTCAGGACCGCCGTCCGAGACCGCGGTGTACGTTCTGCGGGGAGGCGTCCCATCAAGTAGGCCACTGCTGGCGGCGATGGAGGGTTGCGGTGGAAGCACCGCAGGGACAGTTTGTACCGAAACGGGTGGAGTTCCGGTCAGAGATCCCTGGGCAGCCGCCTATATATCGGTCTGGGTTTATGCTGTATTAGCGGGTGTCTTTGTGTCTTCCATGTTAGTTCGTTTGGATATGAGCGGGCGTTGGGAATTAGACTATTTGGTATATCAGAAATGCTGTACGTGCATCTAGTTAGATTCGGAGTATCTGCCTAGCGATTCATTGCCCACATTAATCTAGAAAATCCCACCGGGTCGGTGGTAAGCGAGAATAGGGAATCCCAACTTGAGCCTCTCCATCTCCTGAAAAACCTCATCCTTCTCCAACGCCCCATCCCCGAGACCCTTCTCATCCAGCTCCATCTTGCGCAACCGCGCCTGGATCACCACACACGTCTCGGCCCACGCGCACACCGTCCCCGCGAGGCCCTCTGTCAGCGAGAACGGCCGGTCCGGCAGCCGATAGACGTCCGTGGCAGACGCGTAGGGCGGCGTCTCGCGCCCGTGCAACATCATGGCCAGAGCCCTCGCCAGGAAATGGTCGCTAGTAAGCCCACCCATGGTATTCTGGAGACCCGCTGCACCAGTGCGCTGCCCGTAGCTGTCTCGTGCGGTGCGGAGGGCGTCGGCGTTGTACTCTAGCGCGTCGTGCACGTACAGCAGCGGCCAGGCGTTCCCTGCGATGCCGTGGCACAGCCCGCCGCCCTTGGAGAGCATACCCTCCTCCCAGATGCGCTCGCTGGCAAGACAAAGCGCCCCGTCCCATTCGGGCGTCCAGTGGTTGCTGATCAGGGCGGTGTTCCGCAGGGCGCAGGCCAGCAGTAGGACGATACCGGGGCTGCCGTGGCAGATCTGGACCAGAGGCGACTCCCGATGCGAGGAGGAGCTCCGTGGCGGGATGGTAGTGGGGAGATGGCCGTTGTTCGCGATGCAGATGTTCGAAAGCGCGGTGATGGTCTCCGCGATGTAGGGGAGGTGGTTGTTGATCTCCTCCGATCTGCAGGCGAGCAGGACGGCCAAGATGCCACCTGTGATGGGTTAGTGGGTTAGTGCAAGATGGAGATGCGCAGAGCATACGTACTCATTCCGTGAACGCTGGTCTGGTGTCAGTCTACGCTTTTCAATGGATAAGGACCAGGGACACGCACGCTCCGAAACCATAATGGCCCTCCATCCATGTCCACATCAGGGGCAGCGCATTCTGCTCCCCATGTTTCTGCACGTAGCTACGATGGCCCTTACGGCCAGCGTCGACGATCTTGTCCACCAGGAGGGGAATAGCATCCAGCACTGGCCTGAGAGACGCCGACGTCTCTTCATCAAACTGACGCACGCGGAGATTCACGAGCGCCCACAACAGACCAGCCCGACCATACAGCGTATCGTCCGCGCCCATGAGACGGTCATGGTGGAGGACCAGATTTCCCGTCTTTAGAGCCGTCTCGACCGTCTGCTGCAGCACCCTGATATCATCCGTCGAGACGGCGCCGCCTGTCATCGCCGCTTCGAACATGCGTGGCACTGCGCCAGCCAGCGGCGTCGGCGACCCGCCAGGCGCGAGTCGGTCAGCGCGCACCGGCACATCTGGGCCGTCTGGAAGAATGCGCTCTCTTGCAAGCTGGGGGTAGTCCACAGAGAGCGTTGCCTCGTCGGTCAAGGCACCCGCTTGATGCGCGAGACGGAGAAAGGCCAGCGCCACGCCTGGCACCCCGACGTACACGCCGGTAATGCCCCATTCCGTCGGGGGAGGGACGCCGTGCTGGATTAGGTCCGTGCCCCGATAGATGGCGGTCCTCAAGTCCTTGAGAGTCGACTGTAGATGCTCTGCGTCGATGGGGACAGGGGTGAGCGTGTTTTTGTAGAACTGCGGATACGCCATGGTGGGGGATGGTGAGAATTTCGAAGAACGAGATGCAGCGCACACAGCGAATTATATAAGAAACCGACGGAACTGACTTTGGGCGCCGTCATGCATACTTAACCCTAGGTATGCAGTGTGCTGCAGTGTCTCTGGTGCGTTCGCGTAAATGCAGTGGGATGCGGAGTACCTCCCCAGCCACTCGTGGAGATGGACGTATCACTCGTGATGGTGCCCCCATGAGCTGAAATGGTTACAGCATACGGCAGCAGATAAAGTCTAGGAAACGTCTATTTACCGACTATGTATTGAGGGCCATTGCAGAGGCCCGTCCAGCTATATACAAGAACCCAGCAGATCCCCCAGACAGGTCTCATCCGACGAACAACTCGCCAGGAGATCCGTCAGCCTGGCAATTTCTTTTGCAATTCCCTCTGCATCAGCGCTGGTGAACACATCTGCATCATACATGACTGTCAGGCGATGTTCATGATTCAAAGCCTTGGCCACTTCAACCACCAGCGCGTACGGCTGATACATGCGGACTTGTGACTTGGCCATGACGAGCCATCGAGTGGCGTCTTCGTTGGCGCCGTTGGCACTGGGCTCGAATGGTTGATACAGGAAGAGACAATGGTTCTTAGCCGTACGAGACAGTCCGGCCGCGGCAAAGATCTCCTGCAAGCCTACGTTGCCATTTTCTGTAATGGCCCAGAACATATCCTGCGTCGCGGCCAGGTACTCCCGGAGACGCTCCTCCGGCGAGATGGTGCATCGCACCGGAAGAAAGTTGGCGAGCGTCCCGTTGATTGTCTGCGGATCGACGCCACCAAGGTCGACATTGCGTCCGCTCAGCAGATAGTCGAAACTGATGTCGCTGCGGTTGCTGGCGCGGGCGAGCCACAGTTGATAGGCTGCCTGGAAGAGAATCGACACCGTCACCCCCTGCGCGCGAGCCACCGACTCGAGATTGCGTGGAACCATATGGCGGACGGATGCCGTAACTTTGGGATTCTGGGTCTCCGGCCATGTGTAGGTCTTGCCTTGGAGACTCTGTCTCCAGAACTGAAGAGATTGATCCTTGATGGAGCGATGAATATGAGACGCAAAGTCTTTGAACTCACCGTGGGCGGGAACAGGCTTCCCTTGAACGATGGCGCCGAAATGGTCGTCGAATATCCGCAGGAGAGTACCATCGTAGGCGGCGTGGTTCATCTTGATGATGAGCTCCCACGTGCTGTCGGGATGCAGAAGGACGGCATATTTCACAAAAGGCTTGCCAAACGCAAACCGCTCTTCCCAGAACGCTTCCACGATCGTTGATCGCTCTCCGTCGTCCGTGCATGAGATGACTTGGACGTCCAACGTCGAGGATCGAAGAACAACACCCACCCACTCGGTTTCGGATGAACGCATCCAGGACGTCCTCAGGATGTCATTGATCTCGGCTAGACGTGTCGTGTACTCTATCCAGTCCCCATATTTGGTCTCCCTGGACATCCGTCGGCTAGCCATCAGCACCCACATCTGCTCTGGGCGGTCCCCTTCTTCGAGGAATTGAGCTTGGCCGGGGGGACATGGGTATACTATAAGGAGTTAGTGGTGGCGCCATTTTAAAGAATGAAGAGGTTACTGACCGTATTCCACATCGTTCTCCATACTGAGTCCGCTCTTCTCCACGGCATCGATCACACTTGGAGGAGTCTGGAAAGCCGGTTTCATTGAAACAGGCTCCTGTCGGTCGTCTATGCGCATGAGCGCCGCTAGCTGCTCCAACACCGGATTCTTCAAGATGTCCTTGACGGTGAGAGCAAACCCAGCCTTGCGAGCCATGCTAGTGACGCTGATCGCGGCAATCGAGTCACCACCCAGAGAAAGGAAGTGCGAGTTCCTGCCGATGTCTGTCGGCGGCAGTGCAAGGACTTGGGACCAAAAGTGTTGTAATTGCGACTCGTTCTCCGTGGCCACGGGGACAAGTGCGTCCTGCGCACCGCTGCCTTCAAATGCATACTTGCTCAAGGCCATGACATCCAACTTGTCAACCCATTTGGCCAGCAGCTTCCGGTCAGTTTTCCGCGATGGCATTTTGGGGAAATCCCCAACAGGAATGATGTACTTTGGCACCATGTAATGAGCCACAGTCGTCAGACTAGACAGCAGCTCCCGTGCAACTTGCTCATGATCCTCTGCTGGAAGGATCTCACAGGTGCCTGGTTGGAACACGCAAAACGCAACGAGCTGCTTGCTGCCTTTGACCGAGACCCCCAGCACTGCGGCTCCCTGCACGAGACCCGTCTTCAAGATTGCTTGCTCGATCTCGGCCAGTTCGATGCGATGTCCATGGATCTTCACCTGGTTATCCTTTCGACCTAGACACTCGAGCTCGCCACCAGGAAGCCACCGGGCAAGGTCGCCGGTGCGGTACAGCCGCGACGTGCCGAGCACATCCTCCACGAACGCAGCCCGGGTCAGATCTTCTCGGTTGACGTAGCCAGCCGTCACCTGCGGTCCTGCCACGCACAGCTCGCCTACAGAGCCGTAGGGCACCAGAGTGGTCCCATCAGGATCGAGGAGGAAAGCCATCACGGTTGGGAACGGAGCGCCGATGTTGCCGGGTCGCCCTGTCGGGTCTACCTCCTTCGTCGTAATGACCATCGACGTCTCCGTGGGACCGTAGACGTTGAGAATGCGGCGGCCACTCCATCGCGCAATTACGTCGGGGGTCAGTGGCTCTCCCCCAACGATCAGGGTGTCAAATGAGGGCACCTCGTCGGGATCAAGCAGTCGAGCCACCGTTGGGGTCAAGATGGCCTGGCGCGCAGACATTTCCTGGATGACACCAGGCAGATTGGACTGCATTTTGTCTGAAGGTGCCATGCAAAGGGTCCCTCCGGTACTTAGGGTGTTGAAAATGTCTTGGACTGAAGCATCAAAAACGTAGTTGGCGAACTGCACCGTTCTCCATTCCCCTGAGTAACGCCCTTCGGCCTTGGCCATGCTGGTGACAGCTGCTGCCGCTGCCTGGTGAGGCACCTTGACACCCTTTGGCATGCCTGTACTTCCAGACGTGTAGATGATGTAGGCGATGCTGTCGGTGGCGATCTGGACGTCTGGCATAGTGTCGGGCAAGGCATCAATTTCTGGATCATCAATGCGGAAAACCTTGAGATTAGAATCCCCTCGGATCAGGTCCAGGTACTCTTCATGCGCAAGCGCGAATCTCGCTCCCACGTCACTAACAATGAACGCATTTCGGTCAACTGGGTTGTCGGGACTGAGAGGGACGTATGCGGCACCAGCCTTCATGACCCCCAGGATTGCGACGATCGTGTCAATAGACTTATCGAGCATGAGAGGAACCGCCTCGCCAACCTGCACACCGGCGCGGATCAAGAAGTTGGCAAGCCGGGTGGCCCGAGCATCCAGGTGGGCATAGGATACGGCCTCGGTTGCATCCCAGTTGATGGCCACGATGCTGGGCTGATCGCGTGCAAAGGTCTCAAAGCGTGAGTGAAGCAGAGATGGCTCCGGGACATGCAGGGTGTCTCGGTTGGAGAGCGTGTTGGAAAGAAACCGCCGTTCTTCCTCGCCCATGATTGTCAAATCGGCAATTCTTTGCGTCGGAGCATTCACAAATTGCCCAACTACTGCAACGTACGATTCCAGGAGGAATTCAACACGGCGTGGCTCCATTTGAGACGACAGCCTCAGGAGCAGCTCCTCGCCCGATTCTTCAATCTCCAGAGTTGTGAATTCAGAATGCCAGATCGGTCGCTCCCCATGTCGGCGGAAGACCTGAGTGACTTCCGCGCTATCTTCATCCTTCACAAGAATGTTCACGAGTGTGTCGAAGTGGTTTGCGCCGAGTTCTGCAGCTGCGAGGGCATGGCGGATTCCATGCTGAGAGTATTTCAAGACCCGAAGAAAACCGTCACGTACGGAGTGGGCTAGTTCTATCAGTGTCGACTGCAAGGAGACCGAGACTCTCTGAGGAACAGAGGTCAATGTTGGCCCATCCATGCGGTCAATGTTTGTCACTGGGGCGTCCCGACCTGAGAGTGTCGTGACGAAACCCACATCAGAGTGGCGAACATGTTGCGAGAGAACCACAGCCCATGCAGCATAGAGCACGGATCCAGCTGAAAGACCATGCTCTTTGAGTGCCTGCCGTTGGCGGTTCCAGGGAAGGCGAGTCACTGAGACTTTCGTCTGGGAAACAGGGACCGTGTTCAGGATGCTGGGCTCAATCTCTCTAAGATACGTGGCCCAGAATGCATCACTCTCAGCCTTGGGAGTGGACATCAGATGTCCCACAAACTCTTTGTACGGTGGACGTGGCTTCAGCGACATGCCCAAGTAGTCGCGGGCCACATCCTCATACAGGAACCGATGAGACCAGAAGTCGAACAAGGCGTGATGAGTGGTCACAACCAGGCGCAGTTCCGGGGTCACGGCCACACGAATGAGCGGGCCGCTGAGAGAGAAAGGCCGCTCCTTGTCTTGGGCTAGATAATCTTCCAAGCTGCAGGAGACCTCTGTCCAATCTAGCTCCAAGTCTTTGCGCACCACCTGAAGTAGGCCTCGACCGTGCGGTACAAAGGAGGTTCGCAGAATATCACTGCCAGCAAAGACGGTGCGGAAGCTAGACTGGAGCCTGCCCAGATCTAGTCGGCTTATGTCCCAAACGCGTTGATAAGTGTACATTCCTTGTGCACTGTCAATGGACGCTAAAAGGCCTTCTTGTAGTGGAGTCGCAGGGTAGGCGTCGGCAATTGCGACATCTTGCTGGAGTTCCTGGCGAATTTTGGCGTCTGCGATGAGGTCAAACGGTTCCAGGTTCGGGCGTGTGCCTTCAGACTGCTGAGCAGACGCGGCCACCTCTGTGAGGGGGCTGTTGCCAAGTAAAGGATTCAGGTCGATGGAAAGACCGAGCTTTCGCAGTTCATTAATCACCTTGATTCCCTCTATTGATGTTCCTCCCAGAGACAAGAAGGAAGTGCCGTGGTTGATGGTGCTTACAGGCAAGGAGAGAACATCAGCCCACACACTGGCAATCTGGACCTCCACAGGGTCAGTTAGAGGCTCTGAATGTGACGAGATGGCTGCAGCGACCAATGCATCCCACCCGGCCTCCAGTACCTGGACCCGAATACTCCGAACGTCTGTCTTGCCGTTCGGATTAGTGGGAAGAGAGCGCATTTCCATCCACAGAGATGGAACCATGTAAGCAGGAAGCTTCTCACTGGCATGTAAGCGCAGCGAAGCAACTAGGCCCGGCCATGACTGCCCAGGGAACGGTACAATGGCGGCAACAAGGGTGGGCTTGTTGCGCATCTCAACCGTGACGACCGCGCACTGGGCAATACCGGGATGGTGGGAGAGGGTTCGGTCAATCTCCGCTGGGTTAATTTTCTGCCCATTAATCTTCGCTTGGAAGTCGAGACGTCCCAGGATCTCGATGCCCTCGGTGTGCATTCGAGCCATATCTCGAGTGCGGTACATCATGCCGGATCCAAAAGGGTTGGGTACGAAGACATCAGCAGCAGTCCCAGCGGAGTCCGAATCAGAGGTGAGGTATCCTGTCGCTAACTGAGGCCCTGCCAGGCAGAGCTCCCCAGCAACGCCCATGGGAGCCAACTCGATTGTGCCAGGCTTCAGAACATAGGCCTGTGTGGTGTCCGTAGGACGCCCGACAATACCGGGATTGCTGGTGGCATGAAGACGGCATCCAAAATTCAACTGAGCGCACTCACTCAGTCCGAAGGTGTTGCGCAGATGTACATGGTCGGCCCAGGTGGCCACCAGTTCCCGGGGGATCTTCTCTCCCACCAGTGTGACCATCTTCAGTGACGGAACGTCCTGTGGCCGAATCACCGACAAGGCAGATGGGGTGATGCCCATAGCCTCGACCTGCATGGCCTGCACTGTCTCTGACAGGCGTCCCGTCAGCCGCTGTTTGCTGGCGAGTAGCAGAGTACCGCCGTGGACAAGGGTAGACAGCATCGTTCTCTGTGCAGCGGAAAATGTGGGGTTGTAAAAGAGCAACCATCGTTGTAAGCCGTTCAGCGAGAAGTAGGCCATGCCGTTGGTAGCTGCTCCATGGGTAATGACTGCCCCCTTGGGTGCTCCTGTTGACCCTGACGTGAAGACAACATAGCATCTGTCCACACCCCGGATGTCTATATTGAGGTTGGATGACGAGAGCGAATCGTCTGTGCCAGCGCTGCTCTCAAGAACCATCGCCTCTGGGTACTGAGAGGCGTAGGCGTCCGTTGTCAGGACAATTTCGGCGCCACATGTTGCGATAATACGTTGATTGCGCTCCACAGGTCCAGCCGGATCCAGGACGGTGTATGCTGCACCGGCCTTCAGCACGGCGATCAGAGCGATAATCAGAGTCACGGATCGATCGATACAGATTGGGACCACCCGACCCTTGATCTCATGGGCTGCCAGTATACGAGCAAGGCGGTTGGCACGAGCGTTGAGCTCAGCGTAGGTAAGCGGAGGATCTTCCTCAAACTGAACGGCTGCCGTATTGGGGCTTCTGGTCACTTGCTCTTCAAACAAGGCAGGAATAGTGGATTCCTTATGAGGCTGCGCTAGGGATCGGGCCGTGTGAATCTGATTGAGCTTGTCGCCCCGAGACAGGAGGTCAAGTTTCTCCAGACGGGTATGCGGCAGGTAGAACTGATCCAAAGCGCTATACAGGGCGTGACAAAAGTGCTCGAGCAGCAGCTTGGCATCAGTGGAACTGATCATAGTCGAGTGGCACAAGGTCACATTCGCCGGGCTGGTGCCGTTGATGAAGAGGGCCAGCGGGAATGAGGGCCACTGACCCGCCATCATCGGACCACTGGCATCGGGCGAGTAGCGCAGGACGGACTCGACCTCACAGTGAAGGTATTGAGCAATCTCATCGTAGCCCAAAAAGGCATGAGTCGAGCCGGATTCATGGAACTTGCTGATCCTGGTGGACACGTCCACAAAGAGCTCTTCCCCATCGACAGCCACTCTCATGGGGTACGTGTTGTCCAGATATCCGAGGCATGAAGACGCGCCGGGGAAGCTGGCATCGCGCTCTACAACGGCAAACACGATGTCATTCGAGCCGGTATGGCAGTGGAGGACATAGGCCCATAGGGCCTCGAAGATCAGCTTCCGTGACAAGCCTGACGCATGCTCCAAGCGTGCGAGGCCGGGATGAGAAGTCTCGTCCAGGTGAAGAGTGAGGGCTCGCCGCTCTTGAGCAGGGCTGCTGTCAGAGAGTCGGGTACGCCAGGGCAAGGCATGCGGTGGGAAGGCTCCGCTCAGCTGACCTTTCCAAAACTCGGCACTGGCAGAGGGATTCTTGGTTTGCGCCAGGAACTGATAGTACGAAGCCAACGGGGTGTGCTCATGCACCGGCAGGTCACAATAAAGACGGACAAAGTTGCGCTTGATCAGCTCTAACGAGGTCCCGTCCACCAAGGCTCGATGAGCCCGGAAGGTGAGACGAAGGCCGCCACTGCTAGCGTCTCGTCGAACAAGTAACTGCGCAGCATGGTCTTCTCCGGCACTCTCCAGTTGGGAAGAATTGGATGAGGGTGCAGGGGTGGCACCATCAATGTTCCAGTGGATGTCAGGGGTCTGATATAGCACACGTTGGAAAACCTGGCCTGATACCGGATCTGTGCGAAGCACAGTGCGCAGACAGCAGTCTGTCGGACGTCATTAGTGGAGAGTGAGGACAGAGATGACCGTGGGTAACTCACGAAGTGAACACAGCTGCTTCCAGATAGACCGGATTCGGGCCACGTCTGGGGCAGACTGTCGAGGGAGGATCAAGCTGATACGACACCACGGGGAGGGGTGCCCTTCCAGCATTTGACGCTGTGCTAGAGTGACAGGCCATTCCTCGTCCAGGTCATATCCATTCACAAGAGGCTCTGTCTCATTCAACAACCTCTCATCTAGCACTTCGGCATGGCTGAAGAGATCGTCGGTCCAGAGGTCATCAGGACGATGCTGATGCTGCACGAGGCTCATGGTGGATTCTATGAACAATACACGATGGAACAAAAAAGCACTTTTGAAGGTTCTATCCCAATCAGCGGATATAAATGAGGACCAGAAATCTGCTCTGACTGCTCAGCTAGTCCGACTGACTGGATATGGGAAAGGCCGTTTCCATGGACACAAGCAAGTGATGATGATTTAGTGAAGAAGCTCATGGGGTTCATATCTTCAGTGTCTTTTATAGACCAGATGTCCTCCTTTGAGGGACCCATGGCCTTCACGCCATGCTCCCCTCTCAGGCCGTGCGTTTCCTCCGGAAATCAAGTCATACACCTATTTCCGGATTATAATTGAGTGCTCTATACAGAATACACTGGCGAGACTCTGGCGAGACTCTCGTGGACTGGTTCTCTGAGGGACCTGACGGCTATAGTCGACCATTTCCGGCGCACGTTGAATCCTTCAAGACAGGGGCAAATGGCCTCATGCGGCCGATGGTTGGATAGGAGTTGAAGACACTTAAGACCATCGTCTTCAGCATCGACCGACTGTCGGACTAGTTCCGGTAGGATACGAGGCTGGTTATGTCGCTTCTGCAGAACTGAAGATCGGCTTCCTGAAGCACTCTGCTTCCAGGAATGCCGATCAATTGGCTATGCCCTGGCGAATTGCGATACAGAACCAGTTTGCTTGACGATCAGAATGTGCACATGTAAACATCTTGCCGAAGTACACTCCTCTCGGCAGATAGGACAGATGCAGACGCACCAGAGGAATCTTCTAGATGAAGACCCTCGTCGAGCCATGCAGCCGCCACGCTACAACCACGAGCATGGAGTTTACGTAAATGGTGGCTGCTGCGGTGGCGATCTGCAGGTGACTTGCAGCAGTAGTGCAGCGCCTAAGGATCCTTCCGGTGGTCAGACCCTGCAGGAACTCGTATAGATACAACCGGCACGGTCAGTTTCTGCAGGATCTCATCAATCTGGGCCGGTCCGATCCGGAGATCCTCTGGGGCCGGAAATGACATGAGCAAGTCTGCTGCACGGGATTTCCGTCGGCGATATACCTTCTTCACAACTCCGCGTGGGTGTACCAGACGATATATAGGTAGTCACTGGTGGCTCTAGACCAGACGAAGGCAAACCGACATCACCCTTCCCAACTACAACCACGACACCACAATCATGACGACCTGGGAGAACCGCGACGTGACGGACAACCACCTCCTGCCATACGTGGACTCGTCCACGGCACCGGACGATGTCCGCGCCGCCCTCAAGACGCTCCCCTTTGAGCGCAACATCTTCAAGGTGTGTGATAGATTTCAGCTCGCATCGCCACAGACAGCATACTGACCAGGATGACAGCTACTGGCAAATGCGCCCACGTTCTTCCCCACCTTCATGAAGCTCTTGACATGTGCCTGGTCTCCCAACCGCAGTCTCCGCTCGACCGACTGGCAGCTGGTGGTCCTGCGCACGGCGTCTCTGCTGGACGCTCCCTACGAGTGGGATGTCAACGAGCCCGTGGCCCGCGTCTTTGGCTACACTGATGCGCACTTGGCGTGTCTGCGCTCCGGGGACCTCTCGAGCACTGAGCTGTTCACCGATCGCCAGCGGCTGATTAGTGCAATCGTGGAGGATCTGTGTCTGAAGAATCGTGTTGGCACTGAGCTCGTTGAGAAGGCCAAGGCGGTGCTGGGCGGAGAGGCCCTCATGGATCTCTTCTACACCCAGGGCATCTACGCCTTCCTGGCGCGCACCATGAACAGCTGCCACATTGATTTTGATGCGCCCATTCCGGGACTGGAGGAGCAGCTGCGGAAGTACAATGCTGCTATTATCGAGAAGGAGAGCAAGTATACCGATTGATGTGTATGTAGTGGAGTACGAATGAATAGTATGCTTTTGACAAGCAATGCGCTGTATTCTTGAGTTGAGAATAAAAGTTCATGCTTCTGATATAGAAAGGCGTAGTATGCTCCTTCAGTAAGTACACATCATGTAAAACTTCCAATATGATACTTCAGACGGCCGCCCTATACTCCAGAATAGATATAACCACCAGAAAGAGGCATAAACTACAAACTGGACAGTCCCAATCCCTGTGCATTCGAGCTCTTAGCGGATTACATCCTGGCTACTCCATCAGAACTGTTGCTACCTCAAGATTCAAATTGAAAAACGGGCTTGAGGTTTCCCACCACTCCTGCAGAACCCCCTGAGATCTGAGATAGAGCCTGCCGGACTCGTTCCTCCAACGCACCGTCTCCTTTCCACTCAATCTTGTTCACCGGCGGCGCCACCAGCTGTCCCTGCTCAAAGAGCTCCCCAAACCACGCCAGGAGCTGGATCTGCGCCTCCTCCGGGTACCGGGCCAGGGCCTGCGACAGCCGGAAGTTGCGAAACGTGATTTGCTTCCAGAAGAGCAGCTCCTGCGTCAGGATAATCTGCCCGGCGGCGCCTCCCAGCGACCCGTAGTTGATATATGTCCCGCCTGTGGAGAGCAGCGACGCCAGCCGCTGCCCCGAGGCACCGAACACGGCGTCTAGGGCCAGCATGACCCGCCGGCCGCCTGTTTGCGCAGCGGCCACGCCCTCCTGCGCCAGCTGCGACTCGGTGAGCACCACATGGGCGCCGTGGGAGAGAAGGGACTGCCGCGTCGTCTCAACGTCGTCACGGTCGCGGATGATGCAGATGCTGCCGCAGCCGCGGAGGCGCGCGAACTGCACCACCATCCGTGCGATCCAGCCGCTCGCCGCGTTGATCGCGACCAGGTCCCCCGGTTGGAGCGCGTTGCTGCTTTCCAGCAGGAGGTAGGCGGTCGAACAGCCCATCTTGAGCAGTCCGGCGGTGGTGGGGTCCAGGCGATTCGACACCTTCAGCACGGACGTCGCTGGCACTACCGCTTCCGACCGCCAGGTGCCTAGTCCGTGGCTGCGAGGGATGACATGATCGCCCGGCTGAAGAGTCGTCACGTTGGCTCCGATGCGCTCCACGCGCGCGACGCCATCGTAGCCTGGGATGGGCTCGTCGGCGTACTTGTAGTGTGGCTGTACGGGGTACCGTCCGGCAATGACCAGCAGGTCTTGCGGGTTGATCGGAGCTGCGAGAAGGCGCAGCAGAACACTGTCGGGGGGAAGTGGACGGTCCCCTACAGACTCATGGTGATGCACGCGAATCACCCGGGATGGCTCGGTCGAGTGCTGCTGGAACGTGATGGTCTGCGCAGACATGGCGGCAATTCGAGAACGATGAAATTCTCAAAGGCACAGTGGGCCTCAGCACTTAATATCCTCCATAGCGATGTCCATTGCTTACGTTGGAGGAGACTAGGAGCATCTCCGGGCTGACACTGAAGTATACAGGGACATTTCCGAGGCCCCCACAGCATTTCCGGGCGAGCAACGCCGCGCTGAGAAATCATCCCCAGCAAAAATACCGGAAGAGGCATGGAGCACCAGGTCTGCAAGCACGGAAATGCCTGATGTATTGCTAATGACCGTCCGACTATGGAGCCCCCAGCATGGCCCGTGGCATACTTAAGGCCCGGACGGCCAACGGACGATGGGAGCAGACTGCAAGAGACATCCCTCGAGATAGACACTGGGCACAATGTCTGAAAAGGTGCTAGAAGATACTCCTCGCTCTCCTTCGTCTGAGCCGCCCTCGGAGACGTCTGCGGAAAAGCCTTCGTCGCCGCGCGATGTCCACGGCATCAAGGTCAGTCCACCTCCTCCGACGAAATGTGCCTGTCGCTGACACTGTGACAGTGGGCACTGGTTGTGATTGCGCTGCTCTCGTCGCTTTTCCTCTACGCCTTGGATAACACCGTCGTCGCCAATGTCCAGCCCAAGGTCGTCCAGACCTTCGGCCATGTCGCCCTGGTGCCCTGGCTCGGTGTCTCGTTTGCCCTGGCCTCGGCGGCCACGACCCTGATCTGGTCCAAAGCGTACGGAACCTTCTCTGCGAAGAAGCTGTACATCGGCAGCACGGCCATGTTCATGGCTGGGTCCGCTCTGTGCGGTGCGGCCCCGGACATCGACAGCTTCATCGTCGGCCGCGCCATCGCAGGCGCCGCTGGCTGTGGCATGTACATGGGCCTGTTGACCCTCCTCTCCGTCACGACCGACAACGTCGAGCGGCCCAAGTACCTCAGTCTCACGGGCTTGATTTGGGGTATCGGCACAGTGCTCGGCCCCGTCATCGGCGGCGCGTTCGGCGACAGCAGCGCCACCTGGCGCTGGGCGTTTTACCTAAACCTGCTGGTCGGCGCGGTAGTCGCCCCGATCTATTTCCTGCTCCTGCCGGATTTCCGGCCGCAGCAGGGAGAGCCGCTGCTGGCGCGTCTCGCGCAAATCGACTACCTTGGCGGCCTGCTGTCCATCGGCGCCCTGCTGTGTCTGATCATGGCCATGAACTTTGGCGGCGTGCTGTGGCCATGGGACCACCGCAATAGCATTGGTCTATTCGTGGGGTCCGGTGTGCTTCTCATCCTCTTCGTCGTCCAGCAGGTCTTCCTCATCGGCACGTCGTTTGACTCGCGCATGTTCCCGATGCATTTCTGGCGTAGCCGCTCGATGATCGTGCTGTTCTTCACGATGAGTAGGTTCTTTCGTTTTCTACAACCCTGTGATTGTATGCTGACTTGCGCAGTGCTGGCGACGTTTGGCAGCTTCATCGGCATCTACTACCTGCCGATCTACTACCAGTTCGCCCGTGGAAGCACCGCCATGCAGACCTCCGTCCACCTCCTCCCCTTCATCCTGTTCCTGGTGGCCTTCAACCTGGCCAACGGCCAGCTCATGGCAAAGACAGGCTATTACTACCCGTGGTACGTAGTTGGGGCGGCGCTGGAACTCATCGGCGGCGTCTTGATGTGTAAGTCCCATCCTCACCCCCTCCAACCAGCAGCCACTGACAGAAGCAGACTTTGTCGACGAGCACACAAGCGATGCCAAAATCTACGGGTACACCATCATCCTCGGCACGGGCGTGGGCTGTTTCTGCCAGGCGGGCTTTGCTGTGGCGCAGATGAAAGTCAAGCCCACTGAAATCCCGTACTGCGTGGGCTTTATGACCGTCGGCCAGATGCTGGGTATTGTGTTCGGCACGGGCGTCTCGGGCGCCCTGTTCGTCAACTCGGCGCAGAACGCCCTCCGCGCGGTCTTCCCCGGCGCCAGTGAGACCCAGATCTCGAATGCGATTTCGGGCGTGGGCAGTGAATTGTTGCGCTCTGCTGGACCGGTCAAGGAGATGGCTGGTATTCATGGCATTACGCGGGCTGTACAGCTGGCTTATGTGCCTGTCATCTTTGCCGGGAGCGTCTGCTTGATCTGCAGTTTGCTGATGAGAAGGGAGAAGGTGTTTGTCTAGATGAAGAGACTAGCGATATCCTGTGTTTCCTTTCTTACAAAAAGAGGCATTTGATTGTCTGGTTGACGTGAAAGTATGATGAACCGAGCTGGGTTAAGAACCTTTGCCTTCTTAGACATAGCTATGAATCTCCGGGGTGCTGAAGATCAGGTAGCCTAATGATAGATCTAATTTATGACTGTGCATCAGTGGGCGTTTGTGTCATTGTGCTATAGCCAATGCATTGCTTCCTATTAGTAGAAATGCAGAATTTACTCTAAGGCGGTTAGCAGTCGTACATGCAAGGGCAAGGGTATGAATTATGACTACGCTAGATAACTTTTCTCATCGCTCTATTCCATCATGTTCCTGTACACTGCCATCATGATAGTCGTTTTCACTCGTGGATTAGGGATTCTCCGTCCGGCGGAAGACACCCAGTAGTTTTCACTAGAATGTAAAGACAGAAGGCTCTTCAGAAAGAGTCGAATATGCCTACCACAGTCAGTACCATTCACACAGCTCTAACGTGGTTAAGCTTACCCAGGCGTCCAGCTGCGCCCACCAGGCCGCACCATCCGCGCTGTCCCCCAGACTCATGGGATCGGAAATTGGAATGGCAGTCGGATCACCCAGGTCCGCCTGCAAAGCCAAGGAACCCATCGACCCGTGCGCGTCAAACCCCAAGGTGGGCGGCGAAGGCTGCGACGAGCTCGTGAGACTCGCGACCCCTCTTCTAGACGCGGCGGGTTCGTTGGATACACTGTCAGCCCGACGGTCCTGAGGACCGCCAGGGGAGGTACTCTGCCGCGTAGGCCGAAGATGGGACAGGATCTGGCGATGTACCTCCAGCCGTAGCTCTTCCAGGATGAGTCCGTAGCGGCGGCTTGGACTGCTGTGGGCGGTGACGCGGCCGAGATGCTGCTGACAAGTCTCAGCAAGGCTGAACAGGTAGCGGAGTCGAGCGGAATCGTCGATGCACTGGCTGGACGTGCCGATGAGCGAGGAGGACTGGTGCTGCCGGATGATGTAGATGTAGACCACAGTGATCGCACAAAAACACGTGTAGTGCGTGAACCAGAATCCCTGGATTAATCGGCCCTGGTTGGAGAGTTCGTCCACGATGGTCATGATCTCCTCCGCTGCGCCAATGCATTTTTGAATGTATGACACCACCGTAGCAGAGGGTACCGGGGCGCCAGACATGTCGTTAGAGTCAATGAAGAGGAGAGAGCGAGTGGCGTGGATGATCGCGTGAGAGTACGCCAGCTGTATTATTTCAGACCGCCCCTTGTCCTGGAAGCTGGGGACGCTCTCCTTCCATCTTTCAAGCTCTAGCATCAATAGCACGGCCCGCTCAAGTGGAGTTTCTTGAGAGGGTGATATTGACGTGTAAAGCTGTCGAGAGATAGACCCCACAATTCGAGCGAGTCTAGATCGATGACGGGTTAGTGTTGTTACCGCAAGTCATCCAGGAAAGGAATTCACCAACCTGTAGTGTAGGACAGATGTGATCATAACAGCATCAGGCCGCCCACTTCGCAAGAGCGGGTCGTCTAGGAGAAGATCCCCATCACTTACCTCGTCCGGGAGGTCCTGGTCCATGTCCTCCTCGTGGAATAGCTGCGGGCGGCCAAAGATCACACTGATATAGCGGTCCAACGTGTATGCACTCCAACAGACTCGTTTACGCAGCTGTTGCTCGAGGTACGCGGCCCCATGATCCCTATCTGGCGGAACGGGAGCCGCGCGGTGCAGGCCCAGTGCGAGGATCAATTGCACGATGAGCCCGAAGGAAAACCAACACTCCGAAGCCCGGGACGATGCCAGGAGGTACAAGCAGATATTCAATCGAGCCTGAATGCTTTCGAGTCGAGGTGGACCAGCTTCCAAGAACGCCAAATGCTTGGCCATGATGAGCCATCGTTCACTTTCCGCAAATCAGCATATGCCGGGGGAGTGCTTCACGAGATAAAGTTTACCTTTGATCATCACCATCCACTGGAAAAGCTGATTCGTGCTGGTCATACAGCGCGCCAATCGCAAAGATCCCGAAGACAATGCTCGCCCTCACGACGACGGGCCCGGGGGGCAGTTTCGATGGGGATACCCCATACTCAAACAGCTGACGGACCCACTGCTCCACCAGGCCGCGGTGGAGGAATCGGTATGTTACCACAGCGGAGTCAAAGTAAACAGCAACTAAGTGCATCGCTTGCTCGAGAGATGGAAGCTCGATGTCCGATATATCGTACTTTTTGTACGGCTTGTCCCCGTACCGGAACACTGAAGAGGCATCGGGGGCTTCCGGATTAGGCTCTCCCAGAGAGGATACTGAAGCCAGGCTGGATGATGGTTGTTGAGATTTCAGATACTGGCAAACGCGGGCAAAAAAGGCAAGGCCTGATACTGGTCCAGGCTCAGTACCTTGCACGTCGGGACAGGATAGGAGACCGTTGATCGAATTACAAGAGCTGGTGGGGTCCTGCTGCGGAGAGGTCGCTCGAGAGTGCGCGTAGACGGCTGGGAGACTGTCTGGAGCACTCAGGGGCGGGGGTAGGGGTGGAGCAAGACCTCGAGAATACGAGCTGAGGTACTCACACTGGATCCCCAGGCGACAGCATCGCACGCAGGGTAGAGTGCCACTGCATCGCGTCTTCTTCTCCTTGCAGGTGTCACAGGCACGGATGGTGTTTTGGCGATGATGACTTGCCCGACGCTTCTTGCGACGTGCGACGGCGGTAGCCTCGGGGTCCGAGCCATAGCGGGGCACCGCGTCAGTCATTGCGGAGATTTGATCACTGGTAAGAAGCACTACCTTAGTATTCTTCGCGGGAGATTCTTGTCTTTTTGAATCCGCCAGCGCGTTGAATGTGGGCGATGGGACGGCCTGATTAAATAAGGGTCCATCTGGACGCCGTCCTGAAGACTCTGGACTAGCCCCTGGCAAGTCTTAAGCCTAGCGGCGCCTCCCGATATGGAGCCATCAGCATCTAAGAATACGAAGCACGCGAAGCGAGGATTGGCCTGTATTCTAAAGCCGGAGGATTCTTCCCGTACCGGACGATCTCAACGCTATGACACGCCTGAAGGACTCGGCTTCGGTTTCATTGGCGATTATGGTGACGGCGGCAGACATTGGGTACCTTAGGTGCAGGAAATCATGCAGGTGAAGAATTTTATCATCGAGTATCCAGAATGTTCCGTGTCCACCAAAGGATTCAGCAATGTTGGAGGACATAAGGGGGCCAACAGGCCTCATAGCTTTGTTGTCACCGTACTGTACGTATGATCGATCCGAGATTCCAACAATTGAATGAAGTCTTTTGGCAAATGACAATCTTTGCCCCTCGAGGGATAGCTTGCGGTGGGCCCTTCAACAAGACTAACGAGGCCCTTGAGTCGTTTGGGTCAAAGCATCTCTGTATTCTGTCTTAATGCTGAAGATAATTGTCGCAGATGGCTTCGACATCCTTGCAACCACCTCCACATCCCTGTAGCCACGCCGGATTTTCTTCACGGTCATCGTGCGTCTAGCCGGTTGTCGATTGAACACGCCCCCGTGAGGTAGCATGAGAAGGGTCTAGAAGGATCCGTTGAACAGTGGCATTGTACCTAGGCTAGTCTTAGCCGCGAGTCCAATGCAACATCGTATGGGTGGGGAATACCAAGCGTCGCTGGTGCAGCAACCTCGCTTGCAGAGGATGGATGAAGTTTTCTGCAAGACTCTGCAAGAGTCTGCCTGAGACGGTCTGATGAAGATGGACAATGGAGGAATAAGATACTCCGTACTCTGTACTAACATGCATAATGCGGCATAAGTCTAGCACGTGATAAATGACTAAGATATGCATGTACGTAGGAAAATTATTGTTCCGTAGCTGACTCATCGTCTTTTCCCAAAGCAAACTCGCGGGACGAGGTTTTCTGCTCCTGCGTTCACCCCATTCCGGACTCGAGAATACACGGCGGTCCTCGAAGTGCCCGTCGGTCGATCTATACAGTAAGTGCCTCACGTTGGTATACATCTACATACACAACCCGTATTGTAGTCTTCTTGTTCCTGCTGTAGCCAGCCCCCTGTGGGCCTCGCTCTGGATCGCTTGTTCTAGTTCTACTGTCTCATCTTCGGTCTGATCTCAAACGAGATGGAACTAATCTGGGAAACAGTCGTGACCGGCCGAGTCCGGCCCCCCAATGTCTGAAATCTCGCATCATGCCTGCTGTACATGGAGATCTAACCACCTCTCTGCTCCCCACGGAGAGTGACCTGCCGCCGGAGATCTATCCGCGCCAGGTCACTCTCCGGGACCGGGTCACGATCGCCACACTCGTGCCCTTTGTCTCCCATGAGAATGTGCCCCGGTCCTTGATGAGCTACTTGTCGGAGCAGTTGAATAAGGAAATCGAAAAGGGCGATACGTACGCCATGATTGATCCCATCCCATTCGAGCAGTTTAGCCAGTACTGGTTCTCCGGGTTCAGCGCCATCATGATCCTGGGTGATATCAGGAGCGCTTACCAGATGCACGCCTTGGACCGCGCCGGCGCCAATTGGGCCAAGATCTGCCTGGGCAGCTTCAATGTCCGCCCCAACTACCCGGGGCGTAGTAGCCATGTCTGCAACGGGATGTTTCTCGTCACTGATGCCGCGCGAAATCGCGGTGTCGGTCGCTTGATGGGGGAGGGATATCTGGAATGGGCTCCAAAGCTGGTGAGTTGGCTACCGTCTCGTCTTGCCTAACCCCTAAGGGCGTTGGATGCCGACGTCCACTACTCTGTTCAGGACTAATCTTCGGTAGGGATATACATATGCCGTGTTCAACCTCGTGTATGAAAGCAACGTCGCCTCATGTCGTCTCTGGGATTCGCTTGGTTTCAAGCGTATTGGCAGAGTGCCAGGAGGCGGTCGTCTCATCTCCAACCCCGGGCAATATGTTGATGCGATCATTTACGGTCGGGATCTCGGCCCCGAGGGCGAGGACTCTGTAACACAAGATCGATTCGACAAAATCCGCTACTACCTCAAACACTCCAAGTATCCTCGGGGCGCTGACCGAGCCGAAAAGAGTCGCCTTCGCAGTGCCGCGACTCACTACAAACTCGTCGGTGGGGAAGACGGGGAGACCGAAAAGCTCATGTTGAAGGATAAGGAGGTGGTATCGGATCCGCAGCAACAGTACGAGATCGCGCGGGAGTTGCATAACGAGCAACACGCGGGTATCAATAAGACGACCGCGGCCATCGCAGTCAAATACCATTGGGTGCGGATTAAAGAAACGGTCAGTCGGGTGATCCGAGACTGTCCCGAGTGCAAAGAGACTCTCAAGGCACCGGTGATGAATGATATTTTCACGGAGAACCGCAACCACGACACGAGCGGAGCCAACATGCCGCACAATGACCCCATGGGCGCGACCTCGCTCATGGGCCATACCACACTGGATCCACATCATACCCAGAACCCGTTTGACACGCCACACCCCTCTGTGGTACAGGGAGCGGTCGATGCGGCGATAGCGGACTATGCAAACATGCCGATTGAACAGCAAATGGCCCATATCCACCAGCAACTCACCCGCTTCAACCAAGCGCACGATGAAATGTCCCAACTTTATGGCCACACCACGCAGGCATTATCGAACCCGAGCTTTGATGATCATGTCCGACACCATAGTCACGACTACCATATGATGGTCGACGACCCAGCGAATGCCGATGAAACCACCCTCCATCAGGGGGCTTTAGGACTGGTCCACTCGCAGGCCAGCGACGTGCAACATGAGCAGTTGCCGGACAAGTATCCGTATGGTGGAGCACCCGACGAAGGGTTGGACTTTACGTGACGGCCAGATGGCTTTTCGGGGTTCTGTTCTTTTCCAGTAGCATGATACCGGCGTTGATTTTGGATTCGATACATTTACGGATGATGGACGAATAGGATATACGATCGTAAATATAGAACACGAAGCATCTAATATTCAAACCATTTATTTATCTATTCTATAATTTCTCTTCTATCTTTCTTAATGTAGCGAAGTAGAACAGGTACTTCGTAGTAAGTACCTAAGGTGTCGGTAGTGCGGCTCATGATTGGTCACCGCCTCAGCGCGGACGGGGAAATTTTGGCGTCGAGCTCGTTCCATTAATATTATTGTTGCTCCCCCTCCGCTCTTCTCCATCATCACCGTCCCTCCACCCACGCATTCCTTTCTCTTCTTTCTCGCTCATTCTATTCCCTTAGATCAGCCTCGATCAAAATGGCCTTCGCCGGCCAGACTCCCACAATCATCGTCCTCAAAGAAGGTCCGTCTCCCGCCCGCATTCCTGAGTTCCCCCCCTCCTCCGTCTCCATTTTCACTGTGGGAGGACCACAATCACTGACTGGTTGGCAAATCAGGCACGGATGCCTCGCAGGGAAAGGGACAGATCATTTCCAACATCAATGCCTGCGTCGCAGTGCAATCCACGATCAAGAGCACGCTCGGTCCGTACGGCGGGGATCTGTTGCTGGTGGACAGCAACGGCCGGCAGACCATCACGAACGATGGTGCCACAGTAATGAAGGTGCGTTTCTCTCATAGTCGCTCGGTCCAGGGATTTGTTCTCACGATTGATTTGTTCAGCTCCTCGATATTGTGCACCCCGCCGCCCGCATCTTGACCGATATTGCGCGCTCCCAGGACGCTGAGGTGGGCGATGGCACCACGTCGGTGGTGGTGCTGGCGGGTGAGATTCTGAAGGAAGTCCGCGAGCTGGTGGAACAGGGCGTCAGTTCACAGACGATTATCAAGGGCCTACGGAGAGCCGGTTCCATGGCCGTCAACAAGGTCAAGGAGATTGCGGTGGAAATGATCGAGTCGGCTGGCAGTGAAGAGAAGAAGGTGGAGACGCTACGACGGTTGGCGGGCACGGCCATGAACAGCAAGCTGATCAAGCGGAACTCGGATTTTTTCACCAAGAGTAAGCTCTGCGGATTTGTGTGGGTGGGTGGACGCTAACGGGTCTTTTTTCTCTCTAGTGGTTGTCGATGCGGTGCTGTCGCTGGACCAGGACGACCTGAACGAGAAACTGATCGGTGTGAAGAAGGTCACCGGCGGTGGTCTGCAGGATTCGCTCTTTGTCAACGGTGTGGCCTTCAAGAAGACCTTCTCTTATGCCGGTTTCGAACAGCAGCCCAAGTCCTTCAAGGACCCCAAGATCGTCTGCTTGAACGTCGAGCTGGAGTTGAAGAGCGAAAAGGACAACGCGGAGGTCCGGGTTGAGCAGGTCTCCGAGTACCAGGCGATCGTCGACGCGGAGTGGCAGATCATCTACAACAAGCTCGAGGCTATCTACAAGACGGGTGCGAAGGTTGTGCTCAGCAAGTTGCCTATCGGTGATTTGGCTACACAGTATGTTACTCGGGCTCCCTCCCCTCTTCTTACTGTTATTGGACAAGACTGACAGCATAGGTACTTTGCGGACCGCGACATCTTCTGTGCGGGTCGTGTTGCAGCGGAGGACATGGAGCGGGTGTGCCAGGCGACTGGCGCCGCCACGCAGTCGACCTGCAGCGACATCCAGGAGCGTCATCTGGGTACTTGCGGCTCGTTTGAGGAGCGTCAGATTGGTGGGGAGCGGTTCAACCTGTTCTCGGAGTGCCCGGCGGCCAAGACGTGTACGCTGGTGCTCCGTGGCGGAGCCGAGCAGTTCATTGCCGAGGTGGAGCGGAGTCTGCACGACGCCATCATGATTGTGAAGCGGGCGCTGCGGAACACGACCATCGTCGCGGGAGGCGGTGCCACCGAGATGGAGCTGTCCGGCTACCTGCACAAGTATGCGGACCGCAACGTGCCCCACAAGCAGCAAGCCGTGGTCAAGGCGTTTGCCAAGGCGCTGGAGGTGATTCCGCGTCAGCTGTGCGACAACGCGGGCTTCGATGCGACCGACATCCTGAACCGGCTGCGGGTGGACCACCGCAAGGGCGCGGTGTGGGCCGGCGTGGACTTTGACCACGAGGGTGTGCGCGACAACATGGAGGCGTTTGTGTGGGAGCCCAGTCTGGTCAAGGTGAACGCGATTCAGGCGGCCGTGGAGGCGGCCTGCCTGATCCTCAGCGTGGACGAGACCATCAGTACGTCGGTCCCTTGGTTGATGATATATTTGGTGATGCTAACTGTGAATGACAGAGAACGAAGAATCGGCCCAGCCTCAGGCGCCGACGCGTGGACTTCCCCCGGGAGCTGCTCAGCGGGCGCTTGGTGGAGGACGGGGCCGTGGCATGCCCCGTCGGGGTCGGTAAGGAGTGAGAGTTGGCGAAGAAAATTTATGAAGAGGCCGGCTGTGAGATGGGGCAGTGGACAAGAAGAGGGGTTCTTCGTGTGATTATCTAGATAATGTTGATATTGAGACTATTCAGAAGTATCCAGAAGTTTGTCTATTGTCGATATGGATGCAGCCTTAATAATAGACTCGGCGGAAGGGTATTTATATCCAGATCGGACCAATCAGCGGTGGGGGAAGGGGGGTCTGCGGTAAGGCTGAGCAAATCAGATCTCACGGTGGTTCGTCCCAGCCTCGGCAATCTCCGAGTAAGAATCTGTACGTAGAAGAATGGAAGAATAGAAATCAATAGTAATGAAGGAGAGTAGAAACAGAAGTATAGAGACAGAAGAATGGGTGGACCAGATAACTATTAGTACATGTCAAGAGCGAGCAACCTGGAAAGGAAGCAGGATAATCCGCTCCGAGCGAGTCTGACCTCCGAGCGTACTCCGCAGTACCTGCCTAACCTTACTCCGTACAGCCAGTACTCGTGCCTCTTTACCTGTACCTCCTACGACCTTACCTACCTACGCTCATCAGGCAGCCTTGTTTGTCTTCTTTCGCCCCTCCCAGGACCCTCCCTCTTAGGCTGCAGTTCCACTCGCAACCACCTGCTTCCCCCGCCACCCGGAATGTCCTATTATCCCCCCTATTCCGGTCCGCCCGGTTACCCCCCGCAGCCGTATAATAATAATCCCTATCCGCAGCCCTATCAGTAAGCAATCTTCTCTTTCCATCTTGACCTTCTTCACCTTCTTCCTTCTTTCTCCCTCTTCATCACTGACTTCACCCACTCCAGACCTCAAATGCAGCATCACCATCATTCTTCCTACGGCGGCGGCGGCGGCGGTTATCCCGGCCAGGCCTACCGTCAGCAACAGCCCTACTACGGTCAACCCTCTCCTCAGCCGTATGCGCAACCGCCTCCCCCGAATTATCAGGTATGTCACGTGGAGACTTTCGACAGAGTGCGAAAATGCGACGGTGCTGACATCTCTATCAGCAGCGCCCCTCCGGTTACGGTCCGCCGCCGAGTGGTGGTCACATGTACCAGCAGGGTATGTCGCCTCACCCCGTTTGGAATCACGTCCTCCGATGTCGCTAATATCGTCTCCTGTTGTCCAGGCCCTCCCGCTCCCTACCAGCAGCACAACTCTTACCAGGGTGGCCACGGCCGTCCCGCGCCGCCCCCAACCGACCCCGTCGCGTTCGGCCATGGCGCGCCCCAAGGCTACAACTTCCAATACTCGCGGTGCACGGGGAAGAGAAAGGCCCTCCTGATCGGCATCAACTACTTCGGTCAGAAAGGCCAGTTGCGCGGATGCATCAACGACGTCAAGAACATGTCCACCTACCTGAACCAGAACTTCGGCTATGCCCGCGAAGACATGGTCCTTCTCACCGATGACCAACAGAACCCCATGAGCCAGCCCACCAAGGCCAACATCCTGCGCGCCATGCACTGGCTGGTCAAGGACGCCCAGCCCAACGACTCCCTCTTTTTCCATTACTCCGGTGAGTGCTCCCCGTCGAGACTTTACGCCGCCATAGCATCTAACTTTTCTCTCTCTTTCGGCAGGCCACGGCGGTCAGACGCCCGATCTCGACGGCGACGAGGACGACGGTTACGACGAGGTCATCTACCCGGTCGACTTCCGTGTCGCCGGCCACATTGTCGATGACGAGATGCATCGCATCATGGTCAACCCGCTGAAACCCGGCACGCGACTGACGGCCATCTTCGACTCGTGTCACTCCGGATCCGCCCTGGACCTGCCGTACATCTACTCGACGCAGGGCATCCTCAAGGAGCCCAACCTGGCCAAGGAGGCTGGACAGGGTCTGCTGGGGGTGGTGTCGGCGTACGCCCGCGGCGACATGGGCAGCATGGTGTCGACGGCGGTGGGCTTCCTCAAGAAGGCGGCCAAGGGCGACGAGGCGTACGAGCGCACCAAGCAGACCAAGACCAGCCCCGCCGATGTGATCATGTGGTCCGGCAGCAAGGACAGCCAGACCAGCTCCGACGCGCAGATTCAGGGCCAGGCCACGGGCGCCATGTCGTGGGCGTTCATCTCGGCGCTCCGGAAGAACCCGCAGCAAAGCTACGTGCAGCTGCTGAACAGCATCCGCGACGAGCTGGCGACCAAATACTCACAGAAACCACAGCTAAGTTGCAGTCATCCACTGGGTAAGTCCCCGACGAAGGCTTCTGCGCAGGCATCGCGCATCACCGAAGAAGAAAAAGAAGAAGAATTCTAACGGGGAACTAGATGTGAACCTGCTTTATGTCATGTAAATAATTTTCGGGTTCGGGTTTTCGGATGGTTGTTCGGTTGGTTTTGGGATTGTTTGAGCTTTGAGCTGTTATCTTTACTATTCTTTATTTTATGAAAATATTTTCGTTTCTTGTTGGAGGTCGTTGCGTCGTAGGCTGTAGCGTTAAGAGTATACGGAGTATTAAGATGTCTTTCGGTAAGGTCACGTGTATCCACTCATCCATAGAGGCTTCAACACGCGTCTACGCGATGCTATACGCGGCGTGTCAGTCTAGTATCCGCCAGATTTAAGTACGATTCTACCGTTGAATACCGCAGTCGCAAGATCCTACAAGCCTAGCTTGAGACCGTCCTCCCCATCGGCAACGGCATCATTACGGTCTACTATGACCACCGGACTATACGCAAAGCAACACTACGTCCATCCTAACTGACCATGCCCATTCAGCTCAAAATCACCCGCGCAGACCTGCGTCCCCAATCGTCCAAACGTATCGATGCACAGTCCGGCCAAGTCTACACGCAGTTGGCGTCCGCGCCAAAAACCACGCACGCCAATGGTCCGTCCTGGGTGCACGAGTCGCCATTCCTACCAACAGGCTGGGAAGACCGCAGCGCGCGCGGCGCCGCGTCGCTGAAGCACATTGCGATGCGCCAGGTCCTCTCCGACCAGCGGGTTCTCAGCCCGTCGTTGTTCGACACGGTGCCGTGGCGGACGGCGCGGTATCTGTGGGAGTGTCTGGGGCGGAGGTAACCTACCCTACCCTGACATTCACCTCTACCGTCTGACGTGTGAACTGATGGCTGTGTGCAGCGGAAAGCAAACCCTCTACATGTGGAAGCTCTTCGCAACCACCTATCCCGCTGACTTCCCCGCGCACTGCCCGCACCGCACGATGAAGATCGAGGGCCCGCTCCTCCCGATGCCGCAGTACCTGGCCATGGTGCGCAGCGACGCGCAGCGCTGGCGCACGGTGCTCACACTTGCGGCATCATTTGCGCGCGTACCGGACATGGTGGGCGTGGCGGAGATCCGCAACCTGGTCGCGCTGGAGGTGGCGTCGCCGGCGACGACGACAGCGGCGAGCGTGCCGGAGGGGGCGGAAACGCCGATGACGGCGGTGAGCGACCGGATTGTGCGGACGTGGGGGGAGCTGGCGCAGACGGGGGAGGCGTTTGCGCGCGTGCGCGTCGTGCGGTTCACGAACCAGGCGGAGGTGACGGGCGTGGTGTTGCGGTATTTGAAGGCGTTTCCGGCGCTGCGCGTGGTGATTGCGTGTGGGTGTTCGAGGCTGCGTCCGACCCCGGAGGTCATGGATGGGTGGGTTCTGGACAAGATGGAGGAGCCGCAGGCTGCGCTGTATGCGTGTTATATGGGGGTGGTGAAGGAGGAGGTGGCTCAGGCGGGTGGCTCGGCGGAGGCGTGCGAGGGTCCTGTGCTGGACTTTCAGATCGGTCGCAAGCGCAGGAGGAACAACATTGAGATTCTGGTGTTCCGCCGGGTCCAGTCGGACGATGCTGAGCGCGCGAGGAAGAAGCTCAAGGAGTCAACGGAGAAGAGACCGGTCAAGAAGGCCGTGATGAAGAAACGACCCGCGCAGGATCTGGGGATTTTGCTGGGAGGATTTATGTGATTGCGGCAGTCATCGATCGCCTACATCTCGACGAGAGTGCGAGATACTCCAAGAACTCGAGAATCGAGAGAAGAAGAGTATACAGCAGGTATGTATTGTGGATGACGCGGGAATGACCGCTTCCCCGCTAATTGGCCACACCGCCCTTCCCCGCAGCCCGACATGAGACCTCTCTATCTCTATCTCGGTCTTGCCTCTATCATCTCTGTTCCCTCCCTCATCCTCTTCTGTCATATTCCATCTCCTACATATCCATCCGTGTCATACAGCTCATCTCTCGCGACCTCCTCATCATGGCGGATCGCCCTGTTGACCCGGTTGCAGACAATTCCAATGGATCCAACGTTGCATCCCCGCGATCCAGCACCGATTCCCGCTCCCCCTCCATGCGCAGCCAGTCCCTCCGTCTCTCGTCCAACCATCAGCACCGCCAGAGCTTCAGCGAGTCCCTCCGCGCCGCGCCGGGCTCGCCGCGCGCCCGTCGACAGCCGTCCCTCACCCAGTCGGCGATCCAGAGTCTGATCGATAACCCGCCAGCCCCCAATCATGTGGACCCGGCCTTCGTCGGGCGTGACTGGCGAGAGATCTCCATCGGGGAGCTGGTCAGCCCGGATGACCTGAAATTCGTAGAAATCGATACGGGCATTGAGGAAGCGACCAATGTGAGAGGCATCTTGCGGGGAATCTGAAGGGTAGCCGGGGCTAATCTAAGTGACTATAGGTCCTGATTGAGTCGGGCGCACCGGTTTTACTGATTCGGGAAACTCCCCAACACACGTCGGCGGTCGGGACCTTTGACTATAACGACCTCAATGCCTATCTGCTCCTCGCGGCGGGCTTGACCCAGCCAGATGAGGAGACCCTCGCATCGTACGAAGAGCTCGCACGGAAAGCCCGCGAGGGTATCACGATTCCGCTGAAAGACGTAAAGGATTTGGGAAGAAAAGAGCCGATGACGACGCTCCCAGCGACGGCCAGCGTGATGACGGCCGTCGAGACCTTTGGCGGCGGGGTGCATCGGGTGGTGGTGGTGAATGAGCACAACGGCCGCGAAGTCGTCGGCATCTTCAGTCAACTGCGGCTGGTCAAGTTCCTGTGGGAGAACGGCCGCAGCTTTCCCGTGATCGACCAGCTGTATCCGCAGGCCCTGCGCGATCTGCGCATCGGGTCGCGGGAGGTGATCTCCATCAAGTAGGTGCCGTTGATATGATGGGAGCGAGCGAATGACGTGACTAATGGCCCGCAGCGGCGATAAACCTCTATGCGAGGCGCTACAGATCATGAACAATGAGGGCATCTCCTCAATTGCCGTGGTGGACAACCATTTCAATGTCGTCGGCAATATCTCTACGACCGACGTGAAGGTACGACAGCCGGGTCGGGTGGATTCAGGATCAGTATGCTGACAGATGACAGCTCCTCACCCGATCCTCCTCGCTTCCTCTGCTCCGCAACACCTGCACCCACTTCATCTCGGTGATCCTGTCGACGCGCGGGTTAGTCGACGGCAAGGACTCGTTCCCGGTGTTCCATGTGCACCCGGGCTCGACCCTGGCGCATACGGTGGCCAAGGTGGTGGCCACCAAATCGCACCGGTCGGTACCCACAAATCGGAAAGAGAAGCAACAGTAGCTAACGATTGCTAGACTCTGGGTAACGGATCCCCTCTCGCCCTCATCGTCCGGCCCGCCGACCCCCTCGCATTCCAGTGTGCATATCCCACTCGTTCCGAATGGCACCTCGAGCAGCAGCTCGCAATCGCAGTCGCAGCCGCCCCTGCAGCCCCCTCCGTCGCCGTCGCCGCCATCTGCCAACTACTCCTCGTCGCATCTCCCGCAGCCTTACCTCCCGGTGCCGGGCCCGTCCAGCGCAGTAACCCCGTCGATCCCGGCCTCGGCTCTCCCAGGCGCGCGTCTGTCCGGACGACTCGTCGGAGTGGTGAGTCTGACCGACATCCTGAACCTGCACGCGCGGGCGAGCGGACTCAGCCCCGCCGACCCCGCCGAGAATCGCAGCCGGCGCCGACGAAGCAGCAGTTCGAGCGTGAGCGTGCGACGCAGCGGGGAGATCGGCCGGGAATTGTTCGGCAGATAGACTTTTTCTCCTACTTCTTTAGGTACTGCTTATTGCATTCTACGGAGTCATAGTCCAGTCCAATGCAGGGATAATATGATATGAAATGATATGAAATGATCAAACATTTAGTCAGGGCTGAGTAACGAAGGACCTTGACGGCCCCGACCGCCTGATTCCCCCTAGCATTAAGTTTGCTTGCGTCGACCGCAACCGGGTCTGGTGGACCCGGCGATACGAGCGCCATGGACGGCGACGCCGCCGAACCGTCCGTCACGCAAACCTGGTGTGCAGGGTGTCCACCGGGTCTCGGTGGCGACCGGGATTTGCCTCTGTGAGATACGGAGTACTGCATTCCTTATTAGCCATGAGGGAAACGAGGGAGGTACTATATCGCTCATACATGTAGATCAGCCATGCATAGCCCATACCACAGATCGACAGGCAGTCTATACTATACTATACAATAGCGTAAGGGCAAGTACTCCGTAGGTTGTGGTACGATAGCTACCCCGGAACCCACGCCCAGCGCCATGGCCCGGCCAGACCGTCTGTGGGCGTGAGGGGCATCCGCAAGCAGCGCAAGTGACCTGGAGCTCCGAGACTAACAAAAGTAAGAGACGAAAAGGAGGGAATGAACAGAGGCGGGTAACTCGGCGAACAGGGAACAGGCACGGGACAGCTTTGCGTCCAGAGTCGAATCGAACCACCGATTGGGGTCGGGGAGGGGCCTGGATTGGAGGAGGAGAGGGGGGGGGATCGATGGAGTATACGAGAGTTGTAGTAAGTAGTAGTACTTACTCGGTAGTTACTGTACTAGTCAGGCAGGTGGGAGAAGAGGAGGGGATCCACACAAGCTTGACCTGGTCTGTGCGCGGATCGCCGGTGGAGAAGGGGTTACATTCAGCTTGTATCTAAGTTCCTGCGGTGGTACAAGATACATCACCCATTCCACCAAGAAAGAAGATAGACGACAGCATGTAGAATGTATGTAGAGTCTATAAGCTATCACCTAGACATACAATCTAGACACACAACATGCTCAAGATATGTAATACCCATAGATACATAGATCAATCAATTACATACGTGCTCCGCTTATCGCCGTTTGCGGCCTGGCGGTCTCCCCACCGCAAAATCATACAATCATATCGTACACCGGAACGCCAACGATCCCTGGGTATTCACTGCCCGTACACCGATCGCCCCTCCATCCACGCATATGTAGACCGTAAGCATACAAACTATGCACTGACCGGAAAATCATCAAACGCCACCAGCTCGTCAATCTTGAAATCATCCGCCAGTCCGCTGTTACTGTTCAAGCTCAGCGCGTACTGGTTGAAGTTGTCAAAGTCCTCATCCGACAGCCCATGCGAAAACCCCAGGCCCTCGGCGTCCTTGTCCAGCCCCTCCCAGTTGAGAAAGTCCGCCTGCTTCGCCCCCGATGTCGGCGAGTGCGGCGTGCTGGGCGTGGGGCACAGCTCCGGCGTGGGCAGCGGCTCCGTAGGCAGCATGTCCACATGGGGTGTCCGGCCCAGCGTCTGCGGCTGGCCGGGTTCGGAGCGGTTGCGCGAGTGCTGCGACGCCGTGCGCGCCCCACTGGCCGATGGCACGGCCTGCACCGGGATCACGGGCGCCGACCCCATGCGGTCCCTGAACTGCCGCGGCGGCGCCGACATGGTGAGGTCGCCCATGGGCATGGGGAAGCCCGCCCACGACCCCCGCGCCGCCTGGGGTCCGATCGTCTGCGACGCCCACGTCGACGCCGGCGCTTGGCCCGGCGCCAGGTAGGATGGCAGCGGACCCGACGACGCGGGAACCACGTTGGGATACGATGGCGACTGGGAGCTCGCATCGAAAGTGGGGGACATCACATACGACGGCCCCATCCCCATGGGACTGGCCATCGGGCTCCCATGCATACCATCCGTCACCGAGGCTCGCAGCCCGGACAAGTCCAGGCTCATCTTGCGGATCCCATCCATCGACGCCCGCGGCGTCATACTCGAGGCCCGCCGTTGCTGCAGCCCGCCAGGACGAAAGGGCAGCGACGTGAGGAGGCTGTGGGGGAAATCATCCTTCATCGACATGGTCTGCATCTGGATCATGCGGTTGAGCTTTTCCTTGTATCGGTCGTCGACTTCTTCGTACATGGCCTCTTTTTCGACAATCTCCCGGCTGATCAGGAGCGCCTTGCCCGTGCGCTGCTTGTGCAGCAGGGAGGCTCGGTTGGCGGATTCTAGACGGGCATCCAAGCTGCGGTCCTTGCGTCTCGAGGCCGCAATAAAGGCACTGCCACGTAGATTAGCAACTAATTCCCTTCATATCCATCAGGTGAACACACCGTTCCTGGTTCTCCTCCCGGGTTCGGGGGTTGGGGGAGACATCCAGATCGACCGACGTGGAAGCCATCGGGGGGTGGATAGATAAGGTGGTAGGTAGGTAGATACAATAAAGATGGGAATAATGAGAATCAGAATCAATTCAATCAACACACAGGGTCAACGAGGTACATTCCAACCGGGCCAAGATGGGAAAAAGTTCTGGAACGGAGATCAGACGACAAGAGGGTGGAAGGGAAGGCGAATATGTAGGAATTCAGGCCGTGAGGAAGGCCGGATGGGAGGGGCATCCCCTCGGCCTATCATATTCGCCCAGGGTTGAACTTTGCAGTAGGAGCAAGCTGTCAGGCAAGGCACTGCAGTGGTCTAGACGAGCGATCCATGGCGAGGTTGGGGTCCTCAATACAAGGGCCGGTCAAAGTCTCGATGGGGCCGGTTCCATGGAATCCATCCGTCCAAAATCCTCTCTTACTGCGGGACCAAACCCAGCGCCGGGGGCTGCCATGGAAAGTTTTGTAAGCGTTGTAAGGTTCTTCACCTCGATGCAAAACCGCGCAAAGAGCTGAGAGCGAGCCGGAACCATTTTCCAGGCTTCCAGCAGGACCCCATTGATAGCAGATCCCTCCCCGGAGACGGAACATGATGATGCATGGCGCGGATGCACAACGGGTAGGGCTGGAAAGACAGCAAGACACCAAAATCCAGACTAGACCAAACGATCCCACATCCACTACGGCGCAGATTTGCAGAGCGATCTGGGGAAATCCTGCAGGTGTCCGCGAGGTCCAGATTGATAGGATCGGATCGGAGGGGGAAGAGAGTGGGGGTGTGAAGCTGCACCAGCTGACAGGGCCGCCCCTCTATCCTCGTCTTCTCCTTGACCCGATTAGGGTATCCTTCGTGGGCTAACATGACTAGCCGATAATCGTCGAGAGCGCCGGTTCGCTCTGGACGAGCGAACAAACGCCGACAGGCGAGATAGCCATTGGGACGTGGGATGGAGGACTCCACCGCAAGCTACCTAAAAGGGAAGGTCGTGATGTGCAGCGCACGAGCCAGGCGAACCGGGGATTGACGACCGCTAGTGGGATTGAAGTTAGGGTCGAGTGGAGATGGAGGAGCGAGAGGTTTTGGTTCGAGAGGGAGAGGAGAGGAGAGGAGAGGAGAAGAGAAGAGAGAGAGGAGAGGTTACCTAGCTGGTGCCGCAAGAGGCAAGGTTCTGCTGCCTGAGGCTCCCACGGACCACTGAATTAGGTTTAGTTCGGGGCTATCGCAGAGGCTGTGTCTGATTGGTGGCTGGGGACCCGGTGGGGGGGAGCCGCTATCCCTGGTCCGGCCAGCTTACCTCAGCCGATCCTCAGTGCGATCGTTACATGGCGTCAGCCGCTTCATACCTCTCGATAGTACTTACTGACTACTGAGACTTATCACGGCCCTACTACTCCTTCCCGTCGGTCACAGCCGATCCAGTCGTACGGGATAGTTGCTCCTACTGCTGGTCTGCCCCACGCTCGTCGTCCTCAATTTCAAGAGGCACCTACCCCTCGGACTCGACCTTCCTCCGGTCGCTGACCCTTGGGTCTTCACCCTCGTTTAATCTACATCCATTCATCTACGGACCAGATGGCGTACGACGCGCATACAGACCAAGATCCTCTGTAGATCATGCGTACGGAATCCCTGCTCCGACCGACCCCAGATCAGCTATCCACCGTCCGTATACCCGGTCTGTGGCGATATCACCACGCTCCACCTCAAACAGGCAATTGCGTGCTGAGTGGACAGATCACCTCTCAGCCTCGGCCTGGGCGTGTGCCCCAGATCTGCCCGGATCAACCGTTGTCGAGTTTTTGCATCTTGATTCATGCGAGCGACTGCACGGGACCGAGTAATCCCCTTTGAGTGGACCGCGCGGATGACGCCACTCCGTTCGCCTTCCAGCCACACTGGAGACCTTTTTGTTGCCCATTGCCTACGTCCGCCGTACATACTTCCCAACGTGGTCTCCTCCGTGTCTCCTCCGTGTACCTGGCCCCATTCTTCAGTTCCTTTCGTGCGAAGGCAGAAGGCAAAATGCAATATGCAAAAAGGAAGGTCCTAAGTACACCGGCATGGCCGATGTTCCTGATAAGGATTGACTTCAGAGAACCTCGGTTATACATCCCCTACGCCGCAAAATCAGGGCCTCCCCCCTGTTGTAGCCTGATAAGCAAGAAATCAACTGAGATTCAGGTATACACTATGCCAGGCTGAACAACGCAGCGACAAGATCGCAACAAGCCACAGCCGCTTCCCCCATCCCCCCTCCTATGCAATCCCCAACGACGGTACCATCCCCTGCTCTTCTTTCCGCTCCTGGCCCACCCGGTACGACACCCGGAACCGCATCTTGATGGAGTTCCCTTTACCCGCATCCACCCCGTCAATGAGCATCTCCTGTTGCACCCCGTTCGCCTGCTGCGGGGCGATATCGCGGCCAGACTGCGGCCGAAGCTGTAATGTGTAGGCCTACCAACCGGATTAGCTTCTGGCCGCTCGGTGGTCATAGATACAACGCGTAAATCAAAACACCGCAGTAGTCTAGCTTACCTTTTCCACAGCCACTTGGAAATGCAGCTCGTTGAGCACCTGGTTGGTGCCGTTCGAAAAGAGCGCCGCAACATGGATCTGTCGTGCCTGTTGGGGGTGACGCCGCGCCACGAACTCGATCCGCAGCAGCGAGTCCAGCACCTGCACCCGGTTGGTCGTCGGCAGTGTGCTGCTCTCCGGCAGAGACGAGGCAAAGTTCCACTCATCGTCGTCGCCTTTGGCTGCGGGACCTCCCGAGGGCTGCGTGCCCATCAAATCCAACAAGGATGAAGACCCCGTGGTGGCCGGCTGCGGTGGCGTCGGCGTGGCAGCCCCCGATGGGAACGGGCTGCCATGTCGCGGACTTGCCGACACCAATGAGGCGAACGGATCGGCGGGCGGAGGGGTGGCCGTTGCCAATGGGGCGTTCGGTGCCCGGGATGTCCCTGGCACTGGCGATGGTGATTGGGAGGCCGGCCGCGACGAGTTCAGGGAAGACAGGATATCGTAGTTCGGCTTAAATGCCGCAGAGGCCGGCGGCTGCGATGCTGGTTGCGCCGCCTGTGGTTGGAAGGGAGGTGGAGAAGAGATGATTGGATTTGCTTCCAGAGTCAGTCACTCTATGCCGGGGAATCTCAAAAAGGGACCAATCCTTACAAGGGCCAAGAGAAATGCCTCCTGCGGGTGTAGGTTCGTCGATCGAAAGCCCGAGCAAATCATTCTCCAGGGAGCTTCCGCCTGACGCCTGGGCCTGAGCCGCGCTGCCGTTGGAACTAGGCTCCGGATCAAAGTCAATCAGGGAAAGTTCGTTGTTTGCATTCTTCGACACGCCGGTTGTCGTGCCGAGCGTGCCCTTTGGGATCCTGGCAGCAGCATCGTAATCGCCCTTCTTCACAAGCTTGTACCGTTCAATCGTGCGGTGGATGCTGTCGTTGATCTCCAGGAGCTTGTGGACCGCCTCGGGGTCGTCCGATTCCTCCTCACACATCTTCTGGATTTTGGGATGGGCGCTCCGAAGCGCATTGGCAAGTTCCTGGACGAGGTCAGTCATACATTACCTGGAGCATTATCTCGAGGTCGAGCCCGCCGCTCGGGGTACTCACCTCAAACACATCCCCCTCTGCAACCCGCTCGCCGGGCTGATGGCTCTGCAACATCTCTTCCAAGATCTTGGCCTTTTGCTGCACCTTGGCCACCTCCTCCGCAGCCTTCGCCCGGTAATCGGTCTTGTGTCGATTATCATAGCCCGCCATGACCTTCATCAACCGATTGGCTTCCTGTAGGTCCGCGGGGGTGCCTCGACGGATCAGCTCCTGCAATTTCGCCGATTGCGCTTCTCGCTCTTCCTCCTCCATCTCCTCGGCGGACCGGAGATTCTAGACAGACCGAGTCAGCATGAAAGTGTTCCATCCAAGGCCTCACAGATGGGTGGGTGTTGGGTCGGACATACGTCACTAGGATTCAACACGGCCGCATCTTCATGGCGGATCTCGGGGAAGACATAGCCCTTGTAGAGTAGCAGCCGGTGCATATCCCTAATATGGCCCAGGTCCTCCTTGTACCTCGACGTTTGACAGATGGTCTGTCTCCATTCCTCGATCGACTCCAGGATGCGATGCTGCACGCGCGAGGGGCGCAACGGCGGGCGTTCGGGGAACCGGCGCACCAACTCATTGAGGAACTCCTTGGTACTGATCTGGAGGTGGAAGGGGTATCCACAGTTCTTCACACAGATATCCAGAAGCTAGACGCAAAAGGAGCACAACATCAGCCAACCCCGCACTCTCCGACGATCGGGGGGAAAGATGCGACCACCTACCGCCAACGCCAGTAACGCGACATTCTGATTGCGAGAGTTGATCAGGCGGACGATTTCGAGCGCAGCTTCTCGGGGTCTGTAGTTTGTAAGAACCAAGCCCCTTTGGACGGGGCCGACGGCGACTCACGCATTGCCTTTTTTGGAATTGATCAGGTCCGCAACTTCGAGGTTCAGGGCGAGATTGGGCTCGTAGTGGGTGATGTCACAGGCATTTCCTATCCACCAAAGACGACTGTGTCAGTTTCGCCTTACTAGACCGAAGCCACGGGTGTAAGAAAACATACGAACAGCTCGTTGGAGGGGAGTGAGCCCCAGGTCAGCGTAGGCACCACCAAAGCGGTCCCTAGCTGCCATCCGTGCAGATGCGGCCTCCAGGGTGACGAAGCGAGAAGGGGAAAGGGGGGCGATAAAGATGGGAAGATGAGAGAGGACCCAACAATGGGCTAGATGAGAAGAGAGGCGCTATCCAGCGAGCACAAAGCAGTGGTGAGGAAAGGAGAGAGGAGAAGTTGATGGGATGTGGTGTTGATGGGGGGAAGTTCAGGCCAGTTGCGGCGTTGCTTTAGTTGGCCCGCCTCTTCCACGTGTGGCGGGCGCTTCTCTGCCATCTCTACCTAGTACACTATCTTGACCTACCCTACATACCCTACTCTACAGCACTCTATCGATATCAAACAGTCAGTCCACTTCCATTCCTCCATCTCCGCCATGGTCCGCCACAAAAAAGACAACTTCTCCCGCGGCGGCAAGAAATTCTCCGCCGGTCCCCGCCCTCGTCCAGGACCCCGCGGTGACGGCGATTCTTCTCGGCCTCCCTTCAAAGCTGCCTGCTGGGATCTGGGACATTGCGATCCGAAGAGATGCTCGGGGAAGAAGCTGATGCATCATGGCTTGATGCGTGAACTGGCGATTGGCCAGCGGTTTCCTGGAGTCGTCATCTCGTAAGTCTTTTCCTGTGCTTTTTCTACGGACTGAGATTTTGCGCTATCTTTGCGAATACCCACTAATATTCTCCTTTACAGGCCCAACGCGAAGAGGGTCGTCTCCCCCGCCGACCGCGAATTACTGGAACAGTTTGGCGCTGCTGTGGTGGAATGCTCCTGGGTCAGGGTGAAAGAAGTCCCGTGGTCCCGGATTGGAGGACGATGTGAACGACTCTGTACGTGGACAGGTTTGAGGGGCGGAACGCGATGCTAACAGTGGTAGTGCCTTATCTGATCGCAGCCAACACAGTCAACTACGGCAAACCCTGGCGACTCAACTGTGTCGAAGCCCTCGCCGCCTGTTTCTGCATCTGTGGACACGAGGATTGGGCGCGGGAAGTGCTGAAGCACTTCTCCTACGGTGAAGCCTTTTTGGAGATCAACGCAAAGCTGTTCAAACGGTATGCGGCCTGCGAAACCGAAGAAGATATCAAGCGCACGGAGGAAGAGTGGCTGGCGAAGATCGAACGAGAATACGAAGAGAGCCGCGCGGAGACCGGAGCCGACGATATGTGGACGATAGGAAATACCAACCGACGACTAGATGTGGATTCCGACGATGATGAGGATGAAGAAAAGAAGGAGGGCAGTGGCGATGAGGACGAGGAGGCAGAGGAAGAGGAAGAGGAAGAGGAAGAAAAGGACCCGTTTGCCATCTCGGACGACTCGGAGGACGAGGAACAAATGGCCGAAATCCGTCGCAAGATCCTCAACTCCAAATCTTTCCAGAATCCCTCCGTCCCGGACAAGCCGCAGCCAGAGACGATCCCACGACCTGAGGCGGCGCCGATCGAGGACTCGGATGCCGAGTCCGGATCCGCTGGCGGAAGTGACGATGAAGCATTTGACAATATTATCAACGCGACGCCAGTGACGGACCGAACGGGAATTATTGCTGCCTCGCGGAAGAAGGACAAGGAGGTATATAGCGCCTCGTTTTCGCGGACGGTGGTCAGCGCGCCGAAGCGGTGGTAGATGTACCCTTCAACCACTAAAAGTTCTAACGAATGTGACTGTGATATGACCCATCTGAACACTTCCATCCCTGTTCCTGCAGATGCGCAGCATGATGGCTGGTCAGATGAGGCTGTGATAGGCGCCAGTCACAAGCATCTTCAGGCTGACCACCCGCCAAGCAGACAAGCCCTAAACCACGCGGGGAAAAGGATCACCAGCAGAAACAGAATCAACGGCGTCCTCCAGCCTTATTGCCCCCACCGTTCGCCTGACTCTTCGCGTTTACTGGAAGAATGACTCAGGGCGCGTCACCAGCCCGACACCATCAACCGATCTCTGCCTTGTGGCTATGGGGAATACGACGCATCAGGCGCGCGGAGAGTCTTGGAGGCTTCCGCGGTGCTATAAGTATAGGATAGGCGCGAGCCTCTGTTAGCTTCCTATCGAATCTTCCACGTACTCTGCATGTTCATATCTTCATGTTCCTTTGACACATTTCTCCATCCGAGTCATCCGTAGGATGCTATAGAGCACCACCCCATCCTTACTATCTCATCAGTATCAACATCTACTATATCCACCCAAGATGTCCGACATGGATCGACCTCCGCGCATTAAACCAAGCCGAACGACTTCCAGCGCCCGCGCCAAGGCAAGTCCAGCTATCCAGCAGCTCCTCCGTCTCAGCGGTCGTCCCTGGCGGCGCGATTCGATCGTGCAGCAGTTCACCTCCTTCCTCTCGCGACCGCGCCCGCTGCGCGCCGTCGACGATCAGCAGCACACGGTCTGGCTCTTCGACAACACCGCCTACCAGCGGTCCACAAGGCGCTCGCCCGGCGGATCCCCGGCATGGTACGCCGAAGTTGTCGCGTGCGTGTTCGAGAAGGACAGCCGCAAGGACATGAGCAAGCTGGTGGCGACAATCGCAGACCTCATCGGGCTGGACGGCGAGATCGGCACGGAGCGCAACACGCGGCATCGCATCGCAGAGCGGCTGCGGCCGTTCCTGTGGCAGACGGTGCCGGCGCAACTGATGATGCTGGAGATGCCGCTACCCAACCACACGACGCTGATCCACCAGCTGGGGCCGACGGACCACAACGGCATCAGCAGCCAGGTCATCAACACGGGCACGCGGTCGCTGACGGACGGCGCCGTCGTGCGCGGCTACCTGCGCGGTTGGCCCGACGAGGTCGCCATGAACACCGTCTTCGCCGGCCCCGACGGCTGGCTTGTCATCTCCGATATCGACGACACCATCAAGTACACCAAGACGTCCGAGTCGACCGGCATCCTGCGCACCACCTTTGTCGACGACCCGCGCCCCATCGCCGGCATGCCCGCGCTGTACACACATATCCAGCGCGAGCTGCGTCCCGTCTGGTTCTACCTCTCCGCCTCGCCGTACAACCTGTACCCGTTCCTGCGCCGCTTCATCCACGACCACTACACGCCCGGCACGTTGATCCTGCGCGACTCGTCCTGGATGGACATCAGCGAGCTCGTCCGCTCGTTCACCGTCCACACCATGGAGTACAAGGTCAGTCGCATCAGGAAGATCCGCCACTGGTTCCCGCACCGCCGCGTGCTGTGCATCGGCGACTCAACGCAGAAGGACCCGGAGACCTACGCCGAGATCTACAAGCGATACCCGGGCTGGATCCAGGCCATCTGGATCCGAAAGGTCACCGACGTGCCGCATCTGGAGGAACAGAACTCCCGCGAGCGCTTCGAGTCCGCATTCAAGGATGTGCCCCATCATATCTGGCGGGTGTTTGAGCGCCCGGACGACATGCACAGCCAAGTGAGTCGCATCACCCTACGATATCAGTACCATTAAATCGTGCGTATGACGATTGCTTTTGTTCCTGTGACAGAGGCCGTCGGATTCGCCCGATTGGGGTGTGGCGGATGGCTCGTGCATGTTACGTCAAGATGAAGTATAGACTTTTCTCGGCGCCGGGGCATCTCCGCTGTATATTTCCCATCCACACCATCGCATTGGAGGCTGTCTCTTCCATCCACACGACTAATGAGCGTCAATTGCCCTGTTTCTTTGAATATACTGAGTATATAACGTGCGAGCGATTGCCGCCCACCACACGTCCAACGGCAACTACCAAACTGCGCTACACCTTCGACCGAACGACTACATCCAGATGAAGCCCGCAAAACCCTACTCCACGACGATGGATGAACAGACCTTCGTGCCGCCGACCATGCGCGCGCTCTACCACCGTCCGGCCTCGACGGCCATCACCGACCTGACAGCGCTGGACGCCCCGCGCGTCGACTCAGGCATGATCTTCGACACGGACTTCCCGACGCCGCGACCGTCCGGAAACCAGTACCTCATCAAGGTGCAGACGGCGGCGTTCTCGCACGACGAGCTGCGGCTGTCGCACATCCTCAACCCGTCCAAATCCATCCCGCAGATCCCGCTGCACAACTTCTGCGGCACCATCATCTCCACCCCGACCGAAGACCACCACAGCGCGACCGGCCCCAAATTCCATGTCGACGACGTCGTCTTCGGCCTCATCAGCTACACCCGCGACGGCGCCGCCGCCGACTACGTCGTCGCCACTCAGGACGAGATCGCCCTCAAGCCCCGCAACATCTCCGCCGCCGAGGCCGCCGCCATCCCGCTGCCCGCCTTAACCGCCTGGCAGGCACTGTTCACCTACGCGGGCCTGACGCCCGGCGGCGACGACGACGCAGACGCGGGCTCGAACCGACGGGCGCCGCTGCGCGTGCTGGTCACGAACGGGCGCGACAGCGAGGTCGGCGCGCAGGTGCTGCGGCTGCTGCGGGCGACGGCGCTGTTTCCGGGCCCGCGGCCGTGGGTGTGCCTGACATGTTCGGGCAGCGCGCACGACGAGCAGCTCCGCGCGGACGGCGAGGTGGACGAGATCGTTGAGGCGTCGCTGCCGCTGGCGCAGGACTTTGATCTGGGGCGCGTCTTCCGCGAGCGCGGCTGGGCGCCCGTCGATCTAGTCGTCGACTGCGCCGACCGGCAGATGTTCGGCCTGGCGCATTCGCCGGACGTCGTGCGCGAGAATGGCACCGTGCTCACGGCCGTGGATGACACGGCCGCGCTGTCGTCGACGCACCGCGAGGGCACGGTTTCCGGCGACGCGTCGCGCGACCAGGGCATCTTCAGTCGATTTGTGGCGGTGCGGCCGGATGGCGAGGCGCTGGCGCGCATTGCGAAGCTCGTCGAGCAGGATGTCGTGCGGGGCCGCGTGCAGACCATCGTGGACTTTGTCGACGGCGCGGATATCTTGTCGTTTGGGGCGGCGGGCGCGGCGGGTGGCCGGCGAGGGGGGATTATCGTGTTTCGGGTGAATGTCTGAGCTTGATGGTTTGGTTCTGATGATGTTGTTATTAGCGTATGTACCTAGTGCCTGTTCGTTTAGCATGGAAGATTACCCAAGCATAGTTATAGATGTGCAATGCAATCATGATGCGCTCAAGAGACTCTCATTCAATTCAAACAACACCTAGCCTAGGCCATGCATACAAACCCGGTATGGTACATACAGACGTCGCAAGAGGTCAAAACGCGGAGGACCAGAACTGGAGGAAGGCCTGTGGGGACACAGTGGATATTTCATTAAAACGGTGATGTGACAGGACACGCCAAAAGAAACATACAGCATGAAAAGGTAGAAAGAAGACAAAGACAGGCCAGAAGAAGAAGAAAAATATGAAAGTCCACCACCTACTTCATTCCTTGCCCGTCCGAGCGTGGGAGACGGTTTGCTTCCTCGGATCGACGTGACAAGATGAACGCCTCAATCCAGTTGGGCCTCATCCGGACCAGGTCATCTTTTTGGTTTTATTTCTGTGGGGCATGTGAAGGTTATGGTGATCGGTGTTGGTCTTGAACATCGAATGACAGGCGCTTTCCGCGCCCTTCTATGGAACACACATGCCGCTTTTGACAGACGTAGAGGGTATGGGCGGAGGTCGATGAAAGATGTAAGCGCACGCAACAAACATTTCAGTGAGATGAGCAAAGCGGAATATCATGGGGTCGCTTTTCAAGGCAGGCAATGTAGGCTGTTCATCCTGTTCCAAGATGCCGGCAACTCCTTCCAAAGTAGCCAAAGCCTTCGGGGGGCCCTACGGAAGATGTAAAAAGATAACGGGGATCGGAGGGCGAGGGCGGTCGAGGCAACAGCCTTAAAGTAACGAGTCGAGTCTAGTAAAAACGCTCAAACATGCGGCAACAATCTGTAATCGATCAGTCCTGGACGCCGCGGGAACACAGCTCGCCAACGTACCTCCAACTGCAACTCCTTGTCTTTGGCTTTGTTCACCTCGTCGTTGACGGCCTGCGCAAGGTTCGCTCCGATGGCCTGGGAGCCACCAGCCCTCCGCGCGAATGGCCATTGGGAATACTCGGCCAAGAGTTCGTCCACCTGGGCAAAGGCACGTTCGCGCGCCTCGTGGCTCATCGTGACCAGGGCGTTCTCGAGGACGTTGGCGGCGTACGCGGCACACACCATGATGATGGTCCGCAGGTAGCGGAACTCGGCATCTTCGGGGAGCCACTGGTTGGCAGGGAGGATCACAGTGCGACTGCTGCAGACGTTGCGTACACGGCGATTGAGATCGTCCTTCGCACCACCATCCGCGACCGGATGGGTGGCCATGTCGAAGAGGAGGAAGTTTCGTTTTTCAGTCCGGAGAATGCCCTTATCCACGAGACCCTTCGCCAGGCGTTCCCGGACCTGTTTTAGTTGATAGCCGATTTTCATCAAGTTCCACGTCTCGCCTGCAATCCGTCGGCCATTAGCATACAGGACCGGAGACCAGATCAACCGCATACGCACCGCTCATCAGATCGATCCAAGAATTCACGCTCATCTTCTCACTCGATTTCATCATCTTCAGCGCCTCGTCCAGCAAGACCTCACCCGTCAACGTATCGTCCACCACCTCGATTACACGGTCGGCCAGAGGGAACCGTCGACGGGAAGAGTCCTTCTGCATGCTGATCCGGCCGCGAAGAGCCAATTCGATGACTATACAGCCTCGCAGGGCGTATGAAATGTTCTCGTTCCAGAAAGACAGATAACCCTGTCACCGACCAAGACCACGTCAGCAAGTGACCAGCGACGACGCCGCGCACGCTCGCGCGTCCGGACCGACCTCACTCACCTGTTTGTCTTTCAATCCCAGCAGCAGAATCTCCTCCATGAGGGTCAGCTTGGGCTGTTTGCTTCGCTCCTCCGTCTCGCTGAGATCGCGGGGATCAAACGCAATCTTGTGGCCATTTTCCGAGCTGGTGAAGGAGGTCTCGGGGATACGGTCCCCGAGAGCAGAACCATTCCGAGACACGGGTGACGAGACACGGCTATCATCATTCTCGTCTGCGCCAGCGACTCGACCGCCACCTCGTCGGCGAGTCAAGCCCCCGGCTGAGGCCATGAGAGGAAGAGCTGGATTGGGTGGGGAGGGAAGAAAGAGAGGGGAAGGACGACAGGTGAGACGCAAGGACGGGAATCTATGCCGCTCAGACTTGCGACATGGACCTCTATCGGGGAGCGAGGGAGGCAGAGGGGATGTCTGGTGGTGGCGGAGAGAGGTAGGAAGAGAGTTTTGCTGATTGACTGATTGATTATTATGGATGATCTGGCGGAGCGGGAAATTGTCAGGGGTGGGAGGAAAGATAGGCCGAGACAAGGGGAAAAATTCGGGCACCCGAGATGAAAGGGACGATCAATGGACGGGGGAAGAGGGTCCCGACGACGAAGAAGCCGAACAATGCGACGCAGCGAGGATGAGAAGAAAACGGTCGGAGAGAGTAGAGGAGAAAGGATAAGAGAGGTGGTGGTGATGGTGGTGGACAGAACAAAAGAGGTGTTTCTGGCTATCTGGCGCACGGCTGAGTTGGGCTTAGCGCGCAGACGGTCGGAGCCGCATCGGAACAATTCTTTCAACTCAAGGGAACATTACTATCGGAGTATACAGGTATATAGGTATGATATCAGACGGATATTCACGTTATTGTAGGTCTATATTCCTATATCTCATATCCAATGGATAGTAGATCGACACAGATGGTCATGCCACGGGAGACTCCCCGTTGTACGCCGAGGTGGCTACATGAGGTATACGGAGTACGCGCGGCACGCAGAACAGAATGGACAATTGCATTCAAGGTGATATACACGATATAAGGGTCACAAAAAGCACCGGCATGGATCAGCATACAAGTAGCGTCCTCGACTACTCGGACAGTCCCGGTCGATGCACGCCAACATCCCTTCTTTTCTATCTAGCCCTCCATTCTCCGGATGTGGTATTACGTATTTAGTGGGCTAGTTGTCGTTAGTACTGTGTCTGCAAGAGAGAGTTCCAGATCATCGGAAGGACTCACCATCGGGCTGAGCAAGGATGTACTCAACAGCCTTGTCAACTGTGCGGGAAACTCATCAGCATCGCCTCACTCAAACATCGATAACAACATAGGTTTCTCCCAAACTTACCACTGTGGATGGCATCCGCCTCCTTGTCGGGGATCTCAATGCTGAACTCCTATATCATCATCAGTACCGATCAACCACCACCGCCACCAAAACAACAACACAAGTAGAAACATACCTCCTCGATGGCCATCACAACCTCGACGGTATCCAGGCTGTCCAGTCCAAGGTCGTTCGCAAAGTGAGAGGCGCCGTTGATCTGTGTCATTCGAGTACGTTAGGAATAGGTTCCATCTGGCTGGGAGTCCCTCTCTCGACACCATTCGGGTGCATGTGCGCATCAAGTGCGCCAAAAAGGGTTTCCGAACGGACTAACCTTGCTAGCATCGGAGACCTAATCACATTCACACTCAGTTAGCCATCGTGCTCTTTCTCGGTGTTCCCCATGGGAAACCCGGTTTCCCTCGGTCAACCCCCCGAGACACGCGAACCGACGTACCTTGTCAAAGTTCTTCAGCAGGTTGACTATCCGGCCCTCAACCTCCTCCTTGTTCAGACCGGCAGGAGCGGAGTAGGAGCGAACGGCCTGGAAGGCGAAACGAGGAGCGAATTGAGCCGGTCGAGCGACGGGAGAGCTGCGAATCTGGAAGGCAGCGGGAGCCCTGACGGCACGAGGCACGGAGGCCCGGAGAGAACGGACAACGGCGGCACGGAACATTGTGACAGAGAAAGAAAAAGAGAGAATCTCGGAGGCGATTGAGATGGAGGACGGTTGGGTGGTTGTAGGGGTGGATGGGAGAGCGACGAGAGGGAGGACAATCGGGGATGACGGATGTAGACGAGAAAGACGAACTGAACGAGTTTCGCGGGCGGCTCGCAAAATCCTGCGGGCCGGCCAATCACAGGGCGGCAGAAAGCAATGAGGTAAGCCGCCCTCTGCAAACCACCTCAAACACCCATCTTCCTCCCTCCGTCCCATCACCACCACCACGACAATTGACTCCCCTCTCCCCTCTCTCCCATTGCTCTTCCACCCTCCCTTCACCCCTCGCCTACTCACTCGCAATGGCCTCCTCCACGTCCATGGTGAGGTTGGTCGCCTCCCGTCGCCCTGTCGCTACAGGCTTGACCTCGTCCTTCCGTCCCTTGACCTCCACCGCAAACTTCTCCTCCTCGGTCACCCGGGCCGCCACGCCTGCTGGTCCCCCTCAGCCCGGTTTCCGTCTGGCTCCCCCGAGAAAGTGGGATCAGCCCACGGAGAGCTCGCTGGACAAGGCTACCAAGTACTTCCTGTTGGCCGAGATGTTCCGCGGCATGTACGTCGTGCTGGAGCAGTTCTTCCGACCACCGTAAGTCGCCCACGTCCCATGCATCGTATCATCGCCGGTGATCCTGGCCACCCCTCTGCGGGCCCCCATGACCGCAAGCCCATTTCGATTCAGATCCAACCCATTGAGCCACAAAACTGACATCTTTGCGCGATTAGCTACACCATCTTCTACCCCTTCGAAAAGGGCCCCATCTCTCCCCGGTTCCGTGGTGAACACGCCCTGCGTCGCTATCCCACCGGCGAGGAGCGCTGCATTGCCTGCAAGCTCTGCGAAGCCATCTGCCCCGCCCAGGCCATCACCATCGAGGCCGAAGAGCGTGAAGACGGAAGCCGTCGGACGACCCGTTACGATATCGATATGACCAAGTGTATCTACTGCGGTTACTGCCAGGAGAGCTGCCCCGTCGATGCGATTGTTGAGAGTGAGTGTAGTCGCGATCGGTTCATGGCGATTTTGGCTAACATATTTTCTTCTCAGCCTCCAATGCGGAATACGCCACCGAGACCCGTGAAGAACTGCTGTACAACAAGGAGAAGCTCCTCGCCAACGGTGACAAGTGGGAGCCTGAAATCGCCGCCGCTGCCAGAGCTGATGCTCCCTACCGTTAAGACATGTCACATAGCATGAGGGTGCTGTAGGGGATGGTCTATATTCGGCTCTCCGCCGACAACCACATGGAGAAAAATACTTTCAGAGCGAAATAGAGATGGAGTTTTCCCATCCAACGATATCCAGGTCCTGGACCTCGGTCTCCCACTTTGTACATAACTAACGCTGGCCTGCTTATTATCTCATGTACTAGTCGGGTTCGCAGGAGATTCCAGTCCCTGGAACTCCGGCTTTATTATTTTGTTTGATGTTGGAGGATATGCAGGGCTTTCTTTTCTTTTTTGTTTTTGTTAGGGACTAAATTCAGAATCTTTCCTTTGTCGAGGGCATTCATCTACCCACTAGTATCTACCTTACTTCAGACCACTCGACCAAGAAACTCCTAGATTTGATATCAACAGGAAATCGCTGCCTATGCACATATGCACAAATCAAGAAAATCAGCAGGTAAACCCCCAAATGGCACCTAAACACCAGATCTCCAGGACCCGCCCTCCATCTTTTTTCTGTGCATGTCGAACCTCTGGTCTTGTCAGCCATACGGTCCCTCGAGGTACATACACCTTCGAAGTTGTTATTACAGTTTTCCTCAACAACGTCGCTCTTATTTCTTCTTGCCGCCGACCTTGGCCTTGAAGCTGCCCTCAAAGCCAGGTCTCGCCTTCTTCTTCCCACCGGCGGCCGGTTTCTTGCCTTTGTTGCCCTTGTCTTCCCGCCGTTTCCGGAGGTTCTCTTCACGCTTCTGTTGTTTCATGTCTTTGCCCTTCTTCACGGCCTCTAGCCGCTCCTTCCACTCGCGCTCCGACTTCTTCTTGGCCGACTCCTTGCGCTTCAGGGCCTTCTTCAGCAGCGAGGTGTCGTCCCGCACGCGCTCGCCATGAGCACGCTTCTTAGCGTTCAGCCACATGTCCTTCTCCTCCAGCTCGGCGCGCTTCTCCTCGTCCAGGCTGGCCAGGCGCGCCTTCTTGGCCTCGGCGGCCTTGAGGGCGGCGGCCGGGTCACGCGGACCGTGGTGCTTGGGCTGATCGCGCACATTGCTGAGGCTGGGGTCCGCGTGCTGACCGTCCGCGAAGACGACCCGGCCAAAGGCGAAGTTGTTGTTGGAGGAGACCGATTCGGCCGGAGAGCGCGGCGACGCGAGCAGGGATCCCGAGCCGCCCGGTGAGAACCGCCGGGCGATCGCCTCGTCCCGCTGTCTTTGTTCCTCTTCCTTGGCCTTCTGTCGGAGCAGTTTCTTGTGGGCTTTGCGCTGTTCGGCCTTTTGTCGTCGGGCTTCGATGAGCTCCTGGCGGTTCCGTGCCGGCTGGCCGTTCAGGCCATCGGCATGACGCGCAGCACGAAGTTCATCGAGACGTTTCTGAAGACGCTGCTTCAGCTCCTCCGGCGTGGGTTTGAGAGGTTTAGCATCGGTAGATGAGGTCTTGGAAGCGTCACTGGGAGCGGTCGGTGGAACAATGGATGATATCGAGGAGCTGCCGGAGTGGGAATTGGAGGCATCAAAGTTGGGAGAGTTGGGGGCCGAAGAGGCCGACGACGTCTGGTCGGGATTGAACTCCAGGGAGAGGCCCTCGGCAGCAGCTTCTTCTCCATCGACCTCATCATCATCCTCAGCCTCCTTGGACGGTTGCTCCTTCTGGGTGGGCTTGTCGTTCTTGGACTTGGGTTCGGACTTTTGTTGCGTGGTCTCAGTCTTGCCCTTGCTCTGCTGTTCAAGTTTGGCCTTCTTGGCAGCATCTTTGGCCTTGCGCTTCTCTTTCTTTTCGGCGGTCTTCTGCGCCTGCTTCTCTTCTTTCTGTTTGAGGGCTTCGGCGTCCTCGGGTTTTTGTTCTGTGCCTTCGGCTTGCTTCTGTTTCTTCGACTTCAGTTCGCCTCGCTTGAGCCCTTCTTTGGGCTTTTCGGTGCCGGTTACTTCTTCGTCATCGGATGAGCCGGGCTCGGATTGGCCCTCCTCCTCACGCTTGCGTTTCCGCGCGTTCTCGTCCATCACGTCTTTGGCGGTTTTGGCAGAGTCCGGATCCAACTTGGCTCGTTTGGCTTCCCTAGCTTCCGCTTTGGTCTGCTTTTTGCGCTTCCACTGGTCCTGTTCGAGGAAGTCTGGTCAGCGACGCCTGAGGCAGAACGGTGGGAGCAGAAAAGCGAGGGACGAAGACCCCAGCCACAGGTCTTGCGCTAAACCAGACGAAAGAAAAAGAAGATCACGAGAATCACATACACTGTTCTCCTCGCCATAGTACAATTTTGCGGGAATCAGCTCCATGAGGCCAGCGAAAGCCTCGGAATGGCCTCGCAGACGTTCCTGATAAAAAAGGCGTCAACATCCTGAGTGGGGTATACGGCGCGTGCACAGCAGCACATACCTCGATGTCGGCCATCCTAAAAGACAGATATTACAGGAGACCGTGCAGAGTTCCAACGGCACAATGCGCGTGCGATTCCTGGAGATTGATGGGGAGGGTCTGGAGGAGTCGGTCAGACGAGCGAAAGCAAGCCGGCGATACCTCGAAAAAATTGGGTGGACGGTTGAAATCTTGGCACCCACTTTTTCTCCGCTCGGCTCTCACCGCCTGCACAAATTTTTGCTTATCAAAGCGCTTACTACGGAGGGAGTATGAAAAGTCCTAGCAATGTTGCTTGAGCGTTGTTGGTAATTGGGAGAGTACTCACTCATGGTATTGTGTTCGGAAGCTTCTGTGTTGGGTAGATGTTTTGCTGAGTGAATATCAGATAATACCCCAGCCTCGACCAACTATGGCGAACTATATATTTTCAAATTACGCGGAGTCAGAACAATGACTTCACTCTTGTCATGATGGACTTTTTGATTTTTGTCTATTTACATCGCTGCTAGTTCTATTCTCTAATACCCTGTATAGGCATCTAGGCAAGTACTAATGCATGGAACGATATCACCCGAAAACAGCAATTGGGAACGTCTATAGTTCCGCACAAGTTAGTCGAGAATCAGTTTCTGGAAAGATGACGCTTACGATACGCCTGAGCCGGGATACCGTCTCTATGCTGCACTCGAGGACTCGAGCATATATACAATGTTGACATGGCCGCCTCTCTCTAGAGACAGGCCTGCATTATAACGCTCACAGCTGGACCTTCAAAGGATCTGGGATATCCAACCCCGGACACGCTTCACTGCGGACATCGGTGATATTATCATAAGGATGCGGAATAGTCCATATCAAATCGAACCTACTCATAATCAGTTCCGCAAACACGTCCATAGACGAGGAAGCATACCTCTTATCGGGGTATTGGGGAGCATGCTTATCCCCCAGGTCTCGCACGATCTTCTTCATCTGGCTATGCCGCCACGCAATCAAGATATTTCCAGACCCGCGGTACCGTTTCAATCTGCGCACGACACAGCGAACCTGCGTCGACTTGCACGACGTGTCGATGTCCAGGCCGAGGTCGTCCGCGAGTGGAAGGACTGTCTCGTACGAGCGGCGGTGTTTACCTCCTGCGCAGACAGACGTTAGTTGCAGCTCTGTGCGGCAGGGTGTGGAACGCAGGTACGTCGGCTGACTTTCGGCGCCAGAATGTGCCGGATGTTGTAGGCGGACTGTGCGCCAAAGACATCGCGCAGGCATTGTGCGCGTTTGAACCCGTCCGCGTTGAGGCCGTCGTCGGCTGGGTCGTCGGGTTTTTCGCCGTGGCGGATGAGGTATATAGTTGGATGGTGGGATGCTGCGGCGAAGACGGATGAGAGCGAGGCGAGGAGGGTATATAAGACTAAGGCTGTTGTGGGATGCATTGTCGGGTTAAATGGTTGGAGTCGGTGGAACGAGTGGAGGTGGTCTTTCTAGGGATACAATCGATTGCAAGTCGCTGTCCTTGTGGGGATGTCCTGAAGAATGCTCGCGCGAGGCGTGGAATGATCGACCTTCTCCAAGGGGTACGTATCTAGATCTGTATAGCATCCCTAGATAGCGTACCTAGTAGTTACCTCCCGGGTAGGCAGGCACCATGCCAGAGACATGGTCGTGTGCCAATCGTAGAAGGAGGTCATCAGGTAAGGTTGAGCTGCATGCATGAGTTGAAGCGGTTGTCATTGAAGCATCACGTTCTCGATGTTGTGTACCCTCGAGGTAACCTTGCGTTCACCAGCCACAGCTGGTCAGCCGTCCAGACGGATCACAATCACGACCAATCCACATGCCGATATAGTCACATCAGATCCATGGATGTCACACGGAGGATTTATGGAATTAGGCATGCGGGTGTCTACCAGATTTCGAAAGATGTTGCGTGGGAGAAGTATACTTTGTGCGACGGTCCCTTTCTGTGCAGAATTTAGATTCAGGAGACTTCTCGACGGGGTTGACCTCGTAATTTTTGAAGATGGTTTGTCTTGAAACGTGCGGCATCTATATAGTACTAGATATTGACTTGCTCCCAGTGACTTGTATAGCCAGGATTATCGTCCAGTATAAAAAGACCCATAACGCTCTACATACCCATGTCAGAAAACCACACAGAACACTAGCGCTACAACACGTAAACGGTAGGGCACACGCGAGTTAAAGATAATTAGAAGTGATGTTTCCATCGAGCTCTTGGAGAAACCGAGAAAGACCAAAACTGGTCACTTCAGTCTACAGACAAGGCTAAGAGACCCTTTGGACAAGTAAAGTCCGGTCGCCATGTTGCTTTGTACGTTGCTCTGTCAGTCGTAGCCTACCGGTTGTCAACGGCAGTTCCCCTGCAATAGATCAGCGAGAGTCATTGCTTGAATCTTTGTTCCTGAAGCTAGAACTGAAGGCTCGGCCAAGGTAAGGCGGATTGAGTCCCAGACGGTTCCTTGACCTAGAGCTGGGCTAGAATCCGCCCGTCAAGGCCAGGCTAGTGCTCTTAGTGCTGATGAGCTTGATGCGGGCAGACATAGACTGTGAATGAGACTGGCCACTCATTTGAGAGGGGTACTGTGTTCCAATCTCATCTCGTGTAAGTGTAGACTAGTTTGGGTAAATGCAAGGACTGCAACATCAGGTGGGTAAGGTAGATATCTACATCGTTCAGCAGGGGCGGCATAAAATAATGCATTAAGCAGAATGTTGTCCGTTGATGCCGTACATTGAACGGTGGCACCTCCCACTGGAACAGCACGGAATGCATCCGGAAGAACCATGATGATAGGCAGTCGCGAGTCTGGTTCGTTGCTCCCGACTAGTCAGTTAGCGCCGATACCAAGAAAAAGTACGTAAGTTCGCCGAGCACTTACGCCCAACTGCGAAACAGCGGAGATGCTCAGAATATGGCTGCCTACCAGGTACTCCGTAGTAAGGTATTACCGCGGTACCTGGTGGAACGGAACTCGGCAACAGCGGAGGTTACCTCGATCGGAGTGAGCGGATCTCGTAAAAGTCCGAAAATAGAATATACGAAGTAGATGCCAGCTGAAAGGAACGAAAGTCGTTGCCTTGACTGAGAACAGCCGAAAGATCTTCGGGCCTTCTAGAATATCTCATTATGGCTTGCCTGCGGGATGACAGGGGCTTCATGCATGCTCAGCCTTCTCATGACGTTGATGGATCAGCCACGTTCTGTGGCTGTGTGTTGGTAAGGCGTGATGACTAACCCTGCATAAGGTTAGTGCTAGTACCGTCAGGTATGGTCATTCATTTCTCCCGTCGGCATCCGCATTCAGCGAGCCCACCATATAGAGAGATCTATACAGAAGGGAGGAATCATGATGAAAGGTTCTATCAGAAGGTCCTCTTCATGATGCCTAGGTAGAAACGGAGGCTTGCTTCCTCCTCGGAGTGGCCTGCGCCTCAACGCTGCACGTATACGACAAGGCTGTGCGCACAGCCACCCCGCGGGGCACGGATACCACGGAGTACGGAGTACAGGCTACAGCACACCGTAATCTTCACCACCGTCACCGTCAGAGCCGACTGCAGACAGTACAACAACAGGCGGTAAAGCTGGTTTGATGACGGTATGCTGATTATTTCCCTCGTATTATGGTGAGATCCGGTCGGTCGAATCATCCCTCTTGGCAGATGGAGCCGTGGTGGGGTTCGTCCATCAGGATTCAGCCCTGCGACGCCCAGATCATCTTATGCCAGTGGCCAAACCATCTGCTATAAAGGCTCCAACATTCCCACTGACTTCGTGGGTCATTCTCCTACCATCATCAACTCCCTCTTTGATTACCTCATTCCATCCCAACAAATCTCCTCCATACTAGACACCATGTCCGGCTACAACAACCAGTACAACCAGGGCTACGGCTACAACCAGGGTGGTTATCCCCCGCAGCAGGGTGGTTACTCCCAGGGTGGCTACGGTCAGTCCCAGGGTGGTAGCGCCAACGATTACTACGGCGGACAGCAGCCTCAGCATCACCAGCAGCACGGATACAACCAGTATGACCAGAGCCAGCAGGGTTATGGTCAGCAGCAGCAGTATGGTCAGCAACAATACGGTCAGCAAGGGTAAGTCATTCGCCCCTCCCGGCGTCACGTTATCGCCCCCTTCCCGAGGATATCATCTGACAGAACCTTGTATAGTCATGATCAACAGGCTCCCGGTGAAGCCCAGGAGGGCGAGCGTGGACTGATGGGCGCTTTGGCCGGTGGTGCAGCGGGCGGTTTCGCCGGTCACAAGGCCAACCACGGCTTCCTCGGAACCATTGGCGGTGCCATCATGGGAAGCATTGCGGAAGATGCCATCAAGAAGCACAAGAACAAGAACGAGGGTCCCCCCGAATACGGCAGCAACTATGGCGGCAGCCAGTATGGCGGCCCTCCTCCCTCCCACGGAGGCTCTAACAACGGCATGATGGACCAGCTGGGCAGCTTCTTCAAGAAATAAACGCATCGCTTCCGATCTTTTCTCGAGTGAACGCTTCGACTTCGTCATCATTCCTGGTTCTCTGGTTCTGGCATTCTATAATGTGGCTATGTGTACAAGTGTTGTTTTCGTTATCATTGCTGTGTATACCCGGCTGAAAGACTGTGATACTATACAGTGTGTTAGCTGTTTGATGTTTTGATATGATGAAATGAATGACTGCATGGATCTGCCTTCCGTCGTAGTGAAAGTGTTGCCGCCCCGAGGCCGTCCATCCAGAAACAATCGAGCCAGTTCAGCTGTCCGAATGGCGTATTCGAAGAGCACTGAATATCAAGATCCTGTCCGGAGTAACTACGTAGTAGTTGTTGTTTTCTTTCCTGGATGGGATATTCCCAGAAGGGGTTAGCGTAGTTTTTGTTGCCTGAGACCTAAGGCATACTGCCAAGCCAGCATCAAAAGTTCGAGCGGAAGAAGTCCCAGACACAAGAATCACCGGAGATAACCCCGACTCATACTCCCCAACACCACATCATGATTGTTCGGCAGTTGTGTGTGCGGCAGAGTAAGTCGGACCGATACGAATGCAGCGACTCATTTTCTTGAAGACCAGTGCTGACCCAGTCGCATCATAGGTCGCCAGCTTCTTGGGCTCCGCCAGACTCGCTTCCTGAACAGGCTGTATTCCACCGAGACGCTTGTCGAAACAGCAGTACAGACACCAATTGCAGAGCAAACTCCTCCCTCCGAATCGGCCCTGCAAGCGAGCACAGCGACGACCTCGGTACGGCGCGCCGCACAGGAGGCGTGGAAGAAGCGGGAACTCCGACGTGAGAATTACACCCAGAAGGGCTTTCGCGCACAGCCCGTCCATTGAGACCGTTGAAACTAACGTGTTTGTCTCAGGGAAAACCTTCCACCAGCTCGGTAGTGAAGTCGAAGATGTATATCAGCCAGAAGACCTCATTCGGAACCCTCCCAAACCCGCCGACATCTCCCTCGAACTGCTCCTCGCCAACCAGACGCACCTCGGACACTCGACATCCCGCTGGAACCCGCAAAACTCGCGCTACATCTTTGGTATCCGAGACGGTGTCCACATCATCTCGCTGGATGTGACCGCCGCCTACTTGCGCCGTGCGGCCAAGGTGGTGGAAGAGGTCGCCGCTCGGGGCGGCTTGATCCTGTTTGTGGGTACTCGGAAGGGCCAGAAGAGATACGTGGTGAGAGCCGCAGAGCTGGCAAAAGGCTACCACATCTTCGAGCGCTGGATCCCTGGTAGTCTGACCAACGGCCAGCAGATCCTGGGCCACTGCGAGACCAAGGTCGTGAACGGCTTGGACGAGGAGTTGCCCAAGTACAAGGAGCTGTTGGCCGATCGTCCGGTTCTGAAGCCAGATCTTGTGGTATGCCTGAACCCTCTCGAGAACGTCGTCTTGCTGCACGAGTGTGGCCTGAACAACGTCCCGACCATCGGCATCATTGACACGGACGCTGACGCCACCCGTGTCACGTACCCCATTCCCTCGAACGATGACAGTCTGCGCGCTGTCGGCTTGATCGCTGGAATCCTCGGAAGAGCTGGTGAAGCCGGACAGCTGCGGCGGCTAGAGCAGGCAGAGAAGGGAGTCTACACGTACCCTCCCGTCAACTCCCAGGAGCTCAAGGCGGAGTCTGAGCAGAGCGAGAAACCCAACGAACAATAGAAACGTGTTGAGTTTGCTTTCCTCTTTGTTTGTGTGCTTTGCCGACGAGCGATTACTGGAATCATCACGGGTCTGTATTGTATAAAACGCTGTAAATTTGGTCGCTTCTTTCTGGTGTTATAATTGATGTATTAAGAGCATGATTAGAATTGGATTATTTCCCACAATCACTTGTACACCATGTAGTTTCGGGGCAACATTGACTGATATTGATTGGCATGATTGTGTCTCGATATCCTTTTCACCCACGACAGGCAAGACAACACAAGAATGGAAATGGTGAAAGATTGTCTATCGATGCATCTTCTATAAACTCCTACCATCCTTCCACTATAATGACCAATTCCATCTAGCACTTCAAAATATACACCTCACGGCCACGGCTGTCTCTTCCCTTATACTCGACGGTCTTTCCAACGTCCGAGACAACCCGTCTCTCATCGTTGTTGTGAAGGATGATATCCAAGTCCTTCCAGGCGGGAACGAACCCACTGTGTTCATCGCGGGCGAAGCCAACAATTACCCTGTCCTCTGTCGAACGGTACGTGATGGTATACTGCGAAACGCTCGAGTTGACCGAGATGCCGTCGTCCTCGAACCACGTCGTCGAGAACACATTGTCATGGGAGCTGCCGCGGGGAGGGAAGATCTCGACTCCTCTGTAGTCGTCAACCTCCTCCACGGCCACAGACGCGGCAGTGTCATCGCCAGGGACCCGCGTCTGAACGGATTTGCCCACGGGGATCGCGCCGCCGACCCGCGCCATCAGGGGAATGCTCTTCTTCCATTCGGAGGGCACTTCCACCCACTGCCCGGACGCATAGTACGTGTACGGCGCGTTCATGTTCACATAGCCGTAGTCGAACGTGTCGTTCGACTTGCGCGGCAGGTACATCTTGCCCACGCTGACGCCGGGTTGGTACACGCCGCCGACAAGAATGGTGTCGCCGAACCAGTACTGTTCGTCGCCGGACTTCAGCACCGGCGTCCAGACCTCCGGGTCGGATTCGTATCCCCAGCCGACCCAGCGCTGCGGAGGAGACGCGGACCGGTGGCTCTCCAGGCCGAGAGAGTAGATGTATGGGAGGATCTCGTATCGGCGCTTGATGGTGTCCCGGATCAGTGGGGTGATTTCCGGGTACATCCATGGCTCGATGACCTCGCCGACGGAGCTGTTTCCGGGCGAGGTCTTAAAGCAGTTGATCGCGAATCGGGGCGAGTGGATCCCCAGCTGCACCCAGCGGAGGAGGAGCTCGGGAGATGGCTGAGGACCTGATGGGAGGTTAGTGTTTACCTTCTAAGGGACAGTCCACTTTGCGGGTAGAGTCTTACCTTCGAATCCGCCAATGTCATGGCCCTCACACTATCAAGACGATGGTCAGCAAATATTAGACTCCTGGGGAGAAAAATCTCACCTGCATCAGGGACATGCCCGAGTTGAGAGACAGCGCATTCGCGCCCTTCATACTCTCCCAGCTGGTAACATTGTCACCGCTCCAAGTGCTAGCCGCATACCGCATTGTGCCAGCGGTGGCACTGCGAGTCAGGACAAAGGGTCTGTTCTTGGGTTCCATATCGCGAAGTGCATCGTGAGAAGACTTGCCCATGAGCTCTGTGTGCATCGCACGGCCCCACAGCCCAACGGACTTGTCTTTACTCTGTCTCTTCACGGCCTCCGAAACAGTCGGCTCATCGAGGGCCAGCTGCCAGTCGTCGTTGGGAAGCGTGTACTCGTTGTTGTCGTTCCACATGGCGTCGATCCCGGCGCGCTTCAGGCTCTGCACGCCGTCGTACCACCACTTGAAGGCATACGCCGAGGTGAAGTCGATGTGGCATCCATCGCCTCCAGTGGCCCCTCCAGCGCTCCACAGCCGCATGTAGCCCGGTTCGTTGGACGCGGGATCCTTGAAGAACCCGTTGCCGTCGACGAGCTTCTGGAAGTCCGGATGCGACGCGAGAAGGAACGGCTTGATGTTCGACAGAAGACGGATGCCGCGGGCATGATACTTGGCAGTCCATTCTTCCGGGTTGGGGAACCGGTATTTGTTCCAGGTGAAGACGTTGCGGACCTTGGGCTCCGTCTCTGCAATCGAGTATCCCGAGCTCATTTGATGGGCGGAGCAGGGGATACCGTGCTCCTTCAGCTTGTCCGCAAACTCCATGAGCGCCTGGTGGGCCGGCGGCTCGTCCAGCATCGTGTACTTGTATCCGCCAGAGATGTACCCATAGGCCCAGCGGGGCACGAGGAGCGGGAAGCCCACGAGCTCAGCGTACGACCGCACAACATCGCGAAGCGTCTTCCCGACGATCATGTACTGCTCAAGACCGCCGTAGTCCTGCCGGTACACCTTGAAGTGACCCCAAAGCCCGTCCACCTCGGACCCAACCGACCAGGATCCCCGGCCATGGGTCGTGGAAAAGATCGCAACACAGCCCTTGGGGGTGGCCTTGATCAACAGCGGAATATGCTTGTATAGCGGATCGGTGTTGTACACATCGTATCCGAAGCTATCTGTCGCGGAGAGTTGGAAATGGCGGCCGCTCAGGTCCATTGGTGCTCTTTTCTCTCCCAGTCCGACGTGGAGCGCATTGCGGTCGTGCTCGCTGTAGTATGCGATGCCGTCTGCATCCGCGACGTAAGAGCGCAGTGGCAGGTCGCGGTGCAGGGGCTTGTCTTCGCCTGTCCATGACAGTGAAACTACCGGGGTATGCGCCCACTCTACCGACGCCGTAACCCCGCCGACTTCGATCGTCTTCTGCGCGGCGCCGGAGGTTGTGGATACATGAACATTGTCGAGATTTGTCTCTGGTTTCGTCACGCTTGGATACGGAGGGAGAGGATGGTCTTGCGAGGTGAATGTGACGCGGAAGAGGTTCTCACGGATGGCCTCTAAAGAAAAATCAAAGTGCTGTTTGCTGGCACCGCTTGAGCGCAGATTCACCGCAGCTTGAGACGCAGCAGCAGCAGCTTCTTGATATCCTTTGGGACAATATTCTTTCTGCGGCATGGTTGCAAGCGAGTAACGACAATGGATTCAACAGTCACCTACGGACATGGACAAGAATTGAAGCTATATTTCAATCATTATCGCTCAATCCATCCCCCTCCAAGCTGTGGGGTCACATCCCCTCATTGTCGTAAGTACGAGGGGGAGAGATCGGTCTTCGGGGCTGATCTCCGACATGACAGTATCCCCAGATCTAGATGCTTCAGGAGGTTGTCGGGGTTGACGGCCGAACGCCGAAAGCCAAAGCCAACTAACGTTAAGGTTGCCCCACCTCCGCATGCTTTTTCTCCACGTTGGGCGGTTCATTGGACAAGCAGCGTCGGATGTTCGCCGAGGGAGTCGTGGTCTATGCCTCTTCTGTGCGACTGTACGACGCGGACCGTGAGCGACTCCAGCCATGCCATCCCCGTATCCTGGCGTGGGCGTCGGACTTTCGTCGTTTCATCCGTAGTCGGCAGTTTCTCTTCCCCATGGGGTTCTCCACGTTGAATGGCATGCCAGTGATTGTGGGGAAAGATATATCCACGACCTCGTCGTGATCTGTCCATTTCCCCTGTCCTCTTTGCTAGATATATGACTCTTTCACTGTGTCGTCTCTAGCATCAAATTACTACTGATCAGTCCTTGCCCCCGCAAAATGTCGCAGCAACAACACCCCTCCCATGGTAAGGGGCTGGAGGATGAGAGGATCGAAAACATTGGAGACTCACGTCGTGAGAATCCAACTCATACAGACGACCATAAGCATGACAAGGCCCTGGACCTCATAGAGGTGGCCGGAGGGTCTCCCATGCTCACACCCGAGAACAACGCTCAAGTCCTCCGAAAGATCGATCTCAGATTACTGCCCATTCTCCTGGCAATCTACTTCCTCCAACAGGTTGACAAGTCGACGCTTTCTTACGCGTCGGTGTTTGGGATTATCGAGGACGTCGGCCTCAAGGGGCAGGAGTACTCCTGGCTGGGCTCAGTGATCTACCTTGCACAGCTCGTGGTCCAGCCGTTAGTGGCATACATCCTGGTGAAAGTCCCTCTGGGGAAGTTTCTGGCATGCACGACGTTCTTATGGGGCGTGGCGTTGACTTGTATGACACCGGCAAACACCTTTGCCAAACTGCTTGTCTGTCGACTTTTCCTTGGACTTTTTGAGGCTGGAATCCGTAAGTCTCGCCAGAATGTCTTTGACGGTGGTTATGTTTCTGATCTATAAAGCACCTGCTTTCATTGCGACCACGCAGATGTGGTACCGTCGGTACGAACAACCAGTGCGTCTTGGTTCATGGTACGCGATGAATGGTGTTGTCAACATGGTACGTTATCTTCTCCTTCATTGCGAGTAGTATGCTCACAGCATGGCCTTCAGGTTGGAAGTCTTATCACCTGGGGTCTTGCTCATATCCAGTCGTCAGTATTTGCACCATATCAGGTAAGGATCATTTCCCGCTTCAAGCAGCAGCTCTGATCGGATCACCAGATCATCTTTATATTCTTCGGCTTGATCACAGTCGTCTTCTCCTTTGTCGTTCTGTGAGTAAACCCCCATCACTGGGCACTTTTTGCAGCTAACCACCTGAAGGGCCTTCATGCCAGACTCGCCATCCAGAGCCAAGTTCCTGGAAGAGGAAGACAAGCTCCTTGCGATCGAGCGGTAACAGCACCACACACTCCTCCTAAGGCAAAAGCTCACTCGGTCTAGACTTCGCATGAATCAGCAGGGTATGGAAACAAATGAATGGAAATGGGAGCATGTCAAAGAAGCCTTTCTAGACATCAAGTCATTCTTTTGGTTTGCCTTGATGTTTTCCATCTCGTATGTCTCCAAAGTCCTCTCGCCACGACTAAACTGACAACCGCAGTATTCCCAGCGGTGGCATCACGACGTTCGGCCCGTTGATTGTTAAATCCTTCGGCTTCGACCAGTTCAAGACTATCCTCTTCAACATCCCCTTTGGTGCGGTTCAGCTCGTCGCCACAATGGGAGGCGCGTGGTTTGCGACGTACATCAAGATGAAGGGGCCGGTCATCGCCCTGCTGTGTCTTCCCGCCATTGCCGGGTGTGTAATGCTGCTCCAGATTCCGCACGACGGCGCGCATAAGGGGGCATTGCTTGCCGGGTATTATATTGTAAGTTGGGCGTCGCAGACAGAAGAACTGTGCTAATGAAAGTAGATCTCTGTTTACCCCGGTATCAGTGAGTATCCTCTTAGCTTCGCAACATGGTGGCAGCCTTGACTGACGGCGGATGCTAGCCCCGTTGATCTACTCCTGGTCGGCAGCCAACACGGCTGGTGAAACCAAGAAGAAAGTGACAAACGGCATTTTGCTGATCGGACAATGTGCCGGCAACGTATGTTCTCCATTCAATACCTGGGTGTGCACTGCTCATGGACACAGGTCGTTGGCCCAAACCTATACACCACCGAGGAAGCCCCGTTATACAGACGTGGCTTGCTATCGAAGTAAGAACCATTCGGGATCCTTCATTCATGATACTAACAAGACCAGCCTCGCATTGTTCTGTGTTCTTGTCGTTCTCTGCGGGTAAGTTCCTCTCCTTTGCTCATAACCTGGTGCTAATTTTCCCAGCCTTAACATCGCATATCTCACCCTGCTGAACAAGAAGCACGAAAAAACCCGCGTCTCAATGGGTAAGAGCGCAAAGGTTGTAGACCACTCTATGTATGCAGTCGGTGCGATTCAGGCCGACAAGGAGGAGAATTCTCAGCAACAGCTGGCCGATGACAACGCATTCAGGGACATGACGGACTGGCAGAACGAGGATTTTGTCTATGTATATTAGTTTGAAGTTTGGGATGGTTCTAGTTACCGGTTGTAGTATCGCATTATCTTTTTCTTTCCTATTGTTCATCATCGTGAAGTACCAAGCTAGCACACATCCCCGCACCGTATCTATCTACTAGAGATCCGAGGTCTGGACACTAGATAAGAGATGCCTTCCTCGCCGACCAAATATACCGTCTTCTCCTTCACAACATACTCATACCCTCTACCAAATCCGCTGTCAATCGAATATGTCCCCCACGCAGAGAGTCGGCAACGCCAAAGACAACTTCTGGACCTATACTCCAGATACAGGACAGATTGATCTCTCGCGGGGCGTATCAGAAGACACTCCCCTCCTAACCCTCCAAACAACAACAAACCCCGTCAGATTGAACCCAGAGACAACAGCCCTCGTCATCATCGACATGCAAAACTTCTTCCTCTGTCCGGCGCTACGCCGCCCGCAGGCCGAGAGCAAGCCCACTGCCGGCGAAAAAGCCGCCCAAGTGCTCGTCGACACGGGAATTCCCGCTGCTCGCCAACACCAGATTCGCGTGGTCTGGCTCAACTGGGGACTAACCGAGGAGGATCTCGCCTGCATGCCGCCAGGCCTTATGCGCACGTTCGGGGTCTACCGTGCGGTTCATATCCCGGACGAGGCAAAAATTGTCTCTGCGCCAGCGAGCATGGCCCGGGAGAAGAACCCGTCTCTGTATAGAGGCCTCGGGGCAGATCTCGGTGCCCTTAATATTGGCAACAGCGAGGTGGTAGAGGGAGGCCGGGTGTTGATGCGCGATACATGGAATGCCGCCCTGTACCCGCCACTCGAGAAGGAATACAGCCACAGTCTTGCGATTGCCGCTGCTGCGTCTGGGTCCTCGTCGCGGACACCCCCGAAACCGGATGCCATCGTCTACAAGAACCGCATGTCGGGGCTTTGGGGGGCTAGCACTGAGTTGGAGGAGTTGTTGAAACGGGAGGGCATCACCACTCTTCTCTTCGCTGGAGTTAATACTGATCAATGTGTCGGGGGCACTCTAATGGATGCGTTCAGCAAAGGGTATGACTGTATTCTTCTGCGAGATGGAGTAGCTACGTGCTCACCGGCTGCAGCCAGCGAAGCCTGGGAGTATAACTGCATGAATTGCTGGGGGTTTGTGACGTCCTGTGAAGTTCTTAAGAAGGCACAGTATGCATGAATCGAGATCGTTTGCTATTTCTTAATTGACACCATACAATCCAGAGAGAATGTTGAAAATGTTTTAAAAATGTTGAGTAGCATGAGAGATAGAAACTGTCTACTCTAATTCCCCGGATCGGCGATACTCCGACAACCCCCGCAGATCCCCATATTTTTCTCCTCAACTCACTAAGTCCAGGTTACCTAGTCGACTATCTTCACTAACGCCCCGTTACTCCTGACGCGTTATCCTGGCGTCTCTGATTGCCGCAGCAATGGAATCAGATGATTCATGTGTCGTGGCCGCGCCACCCTGGAGAAAGCGGATTCCGGTGTGTGGCCACTGTACCACCCAGAGTTGCACCGATAGGTACTAATCTCTAATGGCAATGACAGAAAGCTTGCAGCTCATGTCGACAGTCAAAGGTACTAGTCAACCGCGCACAGACATCATAATATACTCACTGTCGGACGCCAGGTGAAATGCGATGGCAGAAGACCCTGCACAAGGTCCGCTCCCTTCCATCCGATAGACACAACTCACACTAACAGTCCATTAGGTGCGAAAAGCTAAAGAAGAGATGTGTGTTCTTCGAAATGCCAAAAGATCCAACTACGGAGTACGTTTTCGCTCTCGCACTGTATACTTGTACCGTGTCTGACGGTCAACACAGACGAATTGAAAACGTCGAATCCGAAGTCCGACGCCTTCGTGAGCAGTTGGATGACATGCACAGCCTTCTTCGTCTCCATTCGCAGACGAGCGTGGTACCTCTGGCGGGGGGCGTGGCATCACCTCCAGATCCCCTTCCTGCGCAGCAGCCTTGCCCCGTGCCGTCACCTGCACAGATGTTATCTGGTGCCCCTGGGGACATGCCTGCGTATCTTGATTCAACCTCGGTTGACATGACAGGTCCTCAGAGGGATGTACTGCTCCAAAGCATTCCACCGGAAAACGAATATGCTCGTCCCGCGAAGCGAAAGCGATCTGGTTTCGAGGTCCGATGCGACCCTATAGCGGATTTCATTAGTAAAGGCATGATAACGGTGGAATATGCCGTGTCCTGTTTTCAAACGTACGTCCATACACAAATCAGTCGGCTGGAATATAGCTAATTGCATGAAGCTTCTTTCAAGGCTGTGTGAGTGCCACCTACTTCGTAGTACCGACGCGGTCTGACAATACTTAGGATAGGTACATTCCCATATTTGACCCAGAAAACGACACATTTGCATCTGTGCGTGCTCGCAGCAGCATATTACTGAACGCCATATGCACAATCGGGTCTCGAATAGAAACCAGTACGATATCCGCCCTTGAATGGGTTCCAGAATCTTCATACTAACCACCTGCAGAGCCCCAAAAGGCAGACATATTACACTCCGAGCTGAAAAAGTGGATCAACGTCGTTATCCAAAACGAAAGACTAAACTGCTTGGAATCCGTACAAGCCCTCCTTGTCATCGCGTGCTATTCGGCCGAACGTTCACTGCTCCTTTCCTTTGCCACCCGCATGGCTCTCGACCTGGGTCTGGACGAGGCGTTCGAAGAGCTTACACAGCGACTGACTATGAAAAACATAGAAGGGTCGTCAGATATGGCTAACTCCAGGGAGGAGGAGAACATGCTGATGAGAAAGTCGAGAGTATGGTTTGGCTTGTTGGTGTTGGAGCATATGTACTACCGCCAAACTCAAAAACATGATCTGTATGGAAGCTGACGATGCGCTAGTTTCCGTGTGGATGGAGGAAAGCCGCCCGGAATTCGGATGACTGGGAATGCACGTCGGTGTCGACTGTTGCTTCATCATCCCTCGTCGACGGTGTTGGATTTGCGGCTTTTTTCGCAGGTTGAGGTGCGTTTACTCCTGACTTCTAGCTCGGAGAGTGACTGACAATGCGACAGTTGAACGTCATTAGAGGTGGGAGGTTGACCCTTGCAACGTCCATGATCAAAATCTGACGATACAGTCAATATCAATGAGACCCTCGGGGCAAGAGACACCCTCAACCGGCCCGATATAGCTGACTTCGTGCACGAAGCGAAGGTAGATCTTGACCTGTGGTTTGAGTAAGTCACCAGAGCTGCTTCTCTTAACATGCGAACTGATGACATCTATAGTGACTGGCTTCGCATAATCGGTATGCAAACATACTTGTTGGAGGAACGTGTTCCTGACGATGGTGCAGAGAACTCCGCCAATGCAGAAGAAGAACGCCCGTCGTTGCTCGCCGCATTGCGAGTACAGAAATGCTGGTCAGAGATGATGCTCTACTGCAAAGCGCTGCGATCCATGGGGGTCGAGAACATAGCGTGAGCACATACACTTTCTTTCAGGCGAGCCTCGCTAACCCAGTCAAACACAAACAGCGCCATGTCCGCAGTCGAGCGAAACATCCTGATCATGGCCAAAGCAAGCGCCCGCCAACACCTGCGGCTCATCAGCGTCGAGCCAGACTTCTACCTCGCCAAGCTCAAGTACGCCATGGATTTCGTGTGGGCCAAATGCGCCTTTTGCTTCCTGCTCCTTCTCAAGCTCTCGCGGCTGATGCCGGAGCAACGGGAAGAACACCAGGAACTGCTCGAGCATGGGACGCGCTTGCTGGACGAGCTGACCAAAAGCGGCTCGAACAGCGACACCACCGGCAACGGGAACGTCTACCTGCACATCCTCAGGCTGAGCATAGAGAAGTACGGACGGATCCTGCAGGAGAATGAGATCGGGGCGGAGGACCAAGTCTCTGGCCCGTTCTGGGAGCTGTTTGATGCGCAGGCGGATCTGCAGTCGTTTGTGCCAGAGCAGTTTGTCACCGAGTGGGATTTTCCGGGGCTCAATTTGTTTTATTTTCCCACTGCGTGGCAGGATTTCTTTGGGGATTATTCGCTGGCCGTTTGAGTATATCCGCAGGATGCTCTGTACTTTGAAAAACTGGTGTCTGAAAATATCATATCATATGGCATTAAGCCAGTTCATAATCACTCATGCCAATGGAAGATACATATTCTAAGATGCGCAAAGTTGAACCGATCAAGCCGTCTAGAACTTTTCCCTCATCCTTGTTGAATACGAACGAGATGGATATCAAACTATAAACCAAAGGAAACCAACCCAAAACTGCTCCGAGGATGCTTAACCCAAGGCCTTCATGGTAAGTTCAACGCTAGAAAGGTCAGCCATAGTTCAGAATGTATCAGCCAAGACATGGACACATACACAACGAAGGTTCCAGCCGACACAGGCATAGCACGCAGAAGAGTAGGACCCAGACCCTTCCAGAAGCCACCCAGCCCCTCAGCGGCGTAGGTCTTCTTGAAGCAGTCGGTCATGCTCTTGAACTGCTGCTGGGCGCCGAAGCCGTCACACTGCATCTTACTCTTGACCACGTCGAAGGGGTAGCTGCTCAGCCAGAGGGCCTCACCCGCCAGACCACCGTATGTGGCGACCTTCACGCTGGAGATATCCTCGCGCTTGATGTTGTTGCGCTTGGCATCCTGGTTCATCAGGTACTCGAACGTCAAGAACCACATACCGTAGGCCTGGGCCTCACGGAAGTAGGTGACATTCTGGCCGCGGTAGAGTCCCTTCAGCACGCCTTCGTGGGCGGAGAGTTTGCGGATGCAGTCGATAGGGCCACTGTAGAGGCGGTTCGCGCCGTGGGGCTGCGTTTGCAGCCGGATACGAACGTGCTCAATAGGACCCGAGAGGAAGGAGTTGGTGAGACCCGCAAAACTCCCGGCCATGTAGTACTGGCCATAAGAGAGGCTGCCATCGGCATATTTCTTCTTGTTCAGCTCCTCAAGGCGTCTCCGGGCCTCGTGGAAGGCACCGAATTGCACACTGACCTGTATGGAATTAGCGCGGATGGCCCTCACACTGCGAAGTATTGACTTACGCAGGCACCGATTCCGATCAACGGGGTCAATGTTCCCTTATAGAAGGCAAGAGGGCCTTCGTTCTTGAAGATCTGCTTGGCACAGTCGAGGGCGCTCGAGTACTGCGTGGTAGTTTGCAGCCGCACCTTGACAATATCTGCCTGTCGTCAGGCAAGGTTTACTTTATATGATTACTTTACATACCGAAAGGCTGTCCTATGAGACTGTCAGCAGCTGTCTAGACCGAGACGCTTCATCATGGTTCTCCAATCCAGTCTTATGCTTATCACTCACCCAAAAGCACCTGTGCGATACCACCGGCCGCGCCCGCGGTCAAATCCTTGATGGTACGCAGGGCTCCACCACCCTTCTGCATGTCTTCAAAAGCCTCCGACTCCATGATGTGCGATGACGGGGGGAATGGACGGAAGCAATTGACAAGTAGATCAGGAACAAGCCCCTTCAACGCAGAGGAATCGGGAAATATAAGATGGAGGAGAGGAAAGGAGGAAAAGAGAGACGGCGGAGGCTTATCGGAAGCACGCAAGAGGCGATGCGCGCCTCCGATTCGCCGGAGAGGCCGAGGGCACGTGAGTCGGCGGGAAACTCTCTCCGGCGGTGCCTGAGGCCGCGAAAGTTTTCCTTAGGGAAACACTGCGCTGCGCCAGAGATTCTCGACCACTTCCATCCCCAGTCGTCTTGCTCCATTATGCACCGGCGGGCAATCCTGGAGGTAAGTGTTTTATTTTCTCGCTCCTTCCAATTCACCTCTAACACTCGACTGCTCATAGCTCTCCCGGCGTCATGGGGTCGAATATGCTGCCAGACCCCGACCAGTTTTCTCTCCCGTACTAACAACACGGCGGAGCTTCCGTACGTCACTCGTGACCTTCAACTCCCCCGAGACGTCGCCGGACCCAACTATCTCGAACAATGAGGCCGACTCGAACTCGCCTAAGCCCAAATTCGGCGCTCGCTGGGGCAGCAAGCTCGCGCAAAAACCCGCAGCGTTGAGTCCTGCGGAACAGGCGCTGCGGGATGCCTTAGTAGCGAAGAAAACTAGCGACGGCTCCAAACCCACGTCGAAATCCGATTCGCGTGGGCAAAATGCACCCTCGCGTCCACAGCAGAAACGTCATCTACCATCCGCCCATCCGTTGCGCGACAAGGAAAGCCAATCGCTTCAGCCGGATAAGAAGTTCGAGTTGAATACCAACAAGGTGCCGACACATCTTCGCAACAGGGACTGGATATGCCCGGATTGTCAGTACCATTGTTTCGGCAAGCATAAGATTTGTCCGTGCTGCAGAGCGGTTCGACCGGATCTGAACTCGCCGCCGCCGCCCCCGAGACGGTCACACAAGAAGCATGAAAGTCGACACCACAGCCCTCAACATGCGGAGGAAACCATCAAAATCAGGAAACTGGGCAAAACGATGCTTTCTGAGTTGCAGGATGAGTCCGTGGAGTCCCGGGGGCTGAGTCGGAGGGACAATGCTCTCCGCCAACATATGGCGAGCAAAGGACAGTATGCCGGGCCCCGCATTGTCTATGATGTCGAGGCTGAGGCCGAACGGGTCGAGGCTGAGGAGGCGGCACGAGAAGCAGAAAAGCGCCGTCGTCTACACCAACACCCCAAATCCAAAGCTAAGCAGACCGAAGAGACCGCAGACCCATGGACCTGGGATTCGTCTTCACTCGACGCAATGAAGTTTTCCGAAGAGAGCGCACAGCAAAAAAAGCTGTCAAAGCGTCGAGAGAACCGCAAACGGAATGAAGAAGAGGAGGAAGATGAAGAGGCGGAGGAGCGTCGGCGTCGCCGAGAGGAGCGGAAACGGCAGAAGAAAGAGAAATCACGACGAAAAGAGGTCGAAGTGGACTCAGCCCCGATCCCACTGTACCTGCCAGAGTTCATCAGTGTTAGCAATCTTGCCGACGTGATTGGAGTGCGCCCTGCGCAATTCGTCCAACGTATGGAGGAGATGGGATTCGAAGATGTCACATACAACCATATTCTCGACGCCGAGACCGCGGGGCTAGTCGCGACAGAGTTCAACTTCGAGCCCATCTTTGAAACGGGTGCGGACGACCTGAAATCGGCCCCTGAGCCCGAGGACAAGTCCATCTTCCCCCCTCGACCCCCTGTGGTGACTATCATGGGACACGTTGATCATGGCAAGACGACGATTCTGGATTGGTTGCGGAAGTCGTCGGTTGCCGCAGGAGAGCATGGAGGTATCACGCAGCATATTGGTGCTTTCTCCGTCGCAATGCCCTCGGGCAAAACAATCACTTTCTTGGATACTCCAGGGCACTCGGCTTTCCTGGAAATGCGCCGTCGTGGTGCTGATGTCACGGACATTGTGGTCCTTGTGGTGGCGGCAGACGACAGTGTCAAGCCTCAGACGATAGAAGCTATCAAGCATGCCACCGGAGCCAACGTCCCCATCATTGTCGCCATTAGCAAAATTGACAAGGAGAATGTCAACCCCGAAAAGGTCAAGCAGGACCTTTCTGTCCACGGTGTGCATGTTGAGGACTATGGAGGTGATGTACAAGCGATCGGAGTCAGTGGAAAGACTGGACAGGGCATGTTGGAACTTGAGGAAGCAATCGTCACTCTGTCGGAGATCCTCGATCACCGTGCAGACACCGGTGGGAGCGCTGAGGGCTGGGTGATTGAGGGCACAACCAAGAGCTATGGCCGTGTGGCAACTGCCCTCGTTCGACGAGGTACCCTGCGGCCAGGTGATATCGTCGTGGCAGGCACTACATGGGCCCGGATCCGCACGCTCCGGAACGAAGCTGGCGTTGCTGTTGACGAGGCTACGCCGGGCATGCCCGTCGAGATTGACGGTTGGAGGGAACAACCCTCTGCTGGTTCGGAGATCCTACAGGCTGTTGATGAGCAGCAGGCGAAGGAGGTCGTGGAATATCGACTGGAGAAATCCGAGACTCAGAAACTAGGCCAAGATACGGCCGCTATTAATGAAGCTCGACGTGAGGTGCTTGAGAAGCGTCGACAGGAAGACGACTCCGAGGACGGTCAGACTGCCGATGCTGCACAGGAGACATCGGGTCCCAAACCGATCCACTTTATCATCAAAGCCGACGTTGGCGGGTCTGCGGAGGCTGTATTGAATTCTGTCACCGCAATCGGTAACAACGAGGTCTTTGCGAATGTCCTCCGGTCTGGTGTCGGGCCGGTTGGCGAATTCGACATTGAGCACGCTGCCACAGCCAACGGTCACATCATCTCCTTCAACATGCCGATTGATCCGGCAATGCACCGCATGGCTGAAAACCGCGGGGTCAAGATTATGGACCACAACATTATCTACAAACTCATTGACGATGTCAAGGCAACCTTGAGTGAGCACCTCGCTCCCCTGGTCTCCCAACGCGTCACTGGAGAGGCGGAGATTGGCCAGATTTTCGAAATCACACTCAAGGGAAGAGAGAAGACTGCGATCGCTGGATGTAGGGTTCGCAACGGGGTAATCAACCGGACTAAGAAGGTTCGGGTGCTGAGAGGACAGGAGACCATCTTCGACGGTGAGCACATATCTTTCCCTTTATAGGACGACGGCTAATTAGCTTTAACAGGTTCGATGTCTTCCCTCAAAAACGTCAAGAAGGACGTGACCGAAATGCGCAAAGACACCGAGTGTGGTATCGCCTTTGAGAACTGGACCGACTTTGCTGTTGGAGACCATATCCAGTGCTACGAGGAGATCCACGAGAAACGATACCTGTGATTTGTCCTTTTTCATTCTTGTAACCTTGGTCACTGTATTATCTTACTATCTCGCTGGAATTTTGGGTGATGTACGATTATGGATACCTCGTGCAGATGTGGACAAAAGCGCTGGTAGTTGCGGATGCACGCAACCCATAGATCTATTTCATGTACAATATACGACGTCGCGTCTATAGACTACTTGTATGAAACACACATCGCTGAAAACAAAACATTTAATCAATAAGCGTCTATTTCGCCTTCCACCTCACCCTCCCAACCCACTTCGCCCATTCCTGCACATCCTGCCGCTCCAGAATCCGATCAACGGTATACCACTCGCGCGCCAACTCCTCATTAGTCGCCATGCGATGCACAAAACTATGGCACGCACGACACAGCCACGCAACACTATTCAGCATCCACTCATCATGCCAGCCCTTCTTGCGCACCTTGGCGTGCACGCCGCGCGGGATGAGATGGTGATACGACAGCGGGATCCAGTCGCGCTCGCAGATCTCGCAGGCGTCGGTGCGCGTCGTCGCCCACACCGGTGGCGGGCGCGTCGTCCCCGCGACGTACTCGCCCACCACGCGATTGAGAAAGTCCGGGGTGTCGGCGGCGTCCGGGATGAGGCCGTAGACGGTGAGCGATTCGGGGACGGAGACCGGGAGGGTGGTGGTCAGCGCGTCGAGGGTGGTGCGCGGGAGGGGCGTTGCGTAGCGGTCCTCGAGGGAGGGGGTGTGTTGGAGCGCGGCGTAGGAGAGGGTCTGGAGGTCGGTGGGGAGGGAGGTGAAGATTTCGGATGCGAGGAACTGGTTTGCGTCCGATAGGGAGCTGTTAGCTGTGTTGTTGTAGGTATCTCTAGTGGTGTGCGGGGAGGGGAATGACAAGGCATGGAGAGTGTTGAATATGTGGGAGGGAGGCGATCGCATTACGCACGTCAATAAAGTCGGCAATTTCTTCTGGATTAACTGTAGATGGAAGAGAGGACTCTGGCGTTGTGTCTTCCTGTTGCGGAGAGTCGGTGGTCTTGGTGTTGCGCCGCGATTTTGGCCCTCGTCGTCTGGGCGTCTTGCTCGGGCGGTGGGGGTTGGATTTCTCGACAATCGCGCTGGATAGGCACTCTCGAAAGACTTGGTAGTTGGCGTCGGTGGTGTCGGAAGCCATGTTGTGTGATGTTAATGTCCTAGAGTCACTGTTCAGTTGATCCCATCGTATCTGCGGAATTACTGCAGCGGGTTTAGTGGAGACCATTCGAAGTAGAACTACAACCTGCGGGATTCGTTCAGCGCCCACCATTATGCCGTCATATATTCGTTTGTATGAGTGACCTTGACTGATATCCGTCAAGAATAATGTACATGCTGTTCATACACATCTAGAATGCGAGGAGAGTTACATCATCCGAGAGTAAGAAGAACTTAAATAAGAGGACCGGAATTCTATCAGTATGTGGGTTGAAAAATGCCCAGATACTCCGCATCCCCCGCGTACATCTATGTATATTTCCCGAGGTTGCGGGACTTCACCATCACCTCCCCTTCACCTGACACCAATGAACCAGGAAACAATGACAACTAAGCAAATAGTACTCGCCTTTGATATTTACGGCACGCTTCTCTCGACCGACTCCATCTGCAAAGAAGTGGAGGAATACTTTGACGAGAAACGATCCCGACAAGTTGCGGAGCTATGGCGACGTTACCAGCTTGAGTACTCATGGAGACTGACCACCATGGGTCCGTCAATTTCCCCATCGCCCACACTCATTCGACTAATACGTATCTAGGTTGCTACTCATCCTTCCAGGATGTAACGAAGAATGCGCTGGTGCATGCGCTCCGCGAACTGGACTCGCAGCTCGACACAGACGACATCAACCAGTTGCTTATCGCCTATAACAGCATAGCGACGTTCCACGACGTGGGGCCGACACTGGAGCGGATCGCCCAAATGCCTTACGTGAAACCAGTCATCTTTTCCAACGGAACGGCCGACATGCTGAGCGAATCGCTGGCTCGCTCGAGTGTCCTCAACCGTCACCGGTCGGTCTTCAAGGATGTCGTCAGCGTAGACGACATCCGGAAGTACAAACCGGCACGCGAGGTCTACGAATACTTGGCCCAACGAGTCCGAAAGGTCCCGGCCGAATTCAACGACATCTGGCTGGTGAGCGGGAACCCATTCGACGTGATTGGGGCACGGAACGTGGGCTTGAGGGCGATCTGGGTAGATCGGGCCCAGAAAGGATGGAAGGATCAAGCGATGCCGAGTCTGCACCCAACCGCCATCGTGCACCAACTGGAACAGGTTGTCGATGTGATCAACAATAATCATTTCCAACAGAATGCAGCGACATAGTACGGAATTATATCCCTATCTCATTGGTACGACCTTCCTCGTACAACCCGACGCCTACAGGTAAACATCATGTCGGTTGAGAAAGTGAAATGTACCGCTGTAAATATTTCCAAACGCTCCACGCCAGAGGAAGAAGAATTTGGGGTAAGTCAGCAGGCGCTATTCTGACCTTCTATTTCCCCTCCAGATATCCATGGGGTAGTTGGAATCCAGAGTGAATAAGAAGGTGTGATCAGTAAGGTGAAGAAGAAGAAAAAGAGAGAAAAGGGAAGGGAAGAAAACTCGGATTTATATGGGGTCTCTGACCGCCCGCTTATCGATAAGGTCCTTAAGGTCCCGATGGGGCTTAGTCTGGCAGTACCTCCTTACTAACTATGACTTCTTTGTACTCCAACAGTTGTTCCGCTTGCCTCTTCACCAACTACCTGCAGTAGGGTCTCATCCCTTGAATACAACCCCCTCTTCCTCTATTCTCACCACTTTTCTGGGGCTGCTGCGTTCACAACTACATAGTCTATCGATCGTGATGCCCAGGGTGTGGGATTCCAGCAAAGCTGCGTGGTTGTATCCGTTCAAGGTCCGTCCGATCCTTGCTGCCTGTTCATCACTGTTCACCACCTTGCGTCCTTCATTTCCACTGACCTATTTTCTGACAGGGTATATACTACTTTGCGTCGCATCGCTTTCTCTGGCCTTTATTCAAGACCCGTCTCATCCCCATTGTCCTCCTTTCGGCCTTCATCTACGTCATCCTCTTTCTGTTCGCATATCTCCCGCAGGTCGCGTTTCTCGCCATCTTCCAAGGCGCCGGCGCGTGGGTCAATGGCGCCTTTCTGGTCCTGGGAGAGGGCGCCGCCATTGTGGCTGCGCTATTCGAGGCATTCTTTGTCGATGAGACGCTGGTCGATATCTTCGATGCGGTCCTCGTGAACGAGGGTCATGGTGAACTCGTCACGACCTCGCGGGTTTTGTATCCTCAGGGTGACGATGTGGTCAAACGGCTGGGCAAGCCTACCCACAGTGCGGTCTATGCGCCGTTTTCCTTTCGACAGATTGTGGAGTTCATCCTGCTCCTCCCGCTAAACTTCATCCCGGTAGCCGGGACACCCATGTTCCTTGTGCTCACGGGGTACCGTGCGGGACCCTTTCATCACTGGCGGTATTTCCAATTGTTGGATCTATCCAAGCAGCAGCGGAAGCAAAGCATCCGCCGACGACAGCTGCAGTACACTACGTACGTTGCACTCTAATGCCGAGATCTACTAGGTGACTAACTATTTGCGCTCTAGATTTGGCACGGTGGCTCTCCTTTTGCAGTTGATTCCACCCTTGTCCATGTTCTTCCTCATGTCGACGGCCGTGGGCTCCGCACTTTGGGCGGTGGATATTGAAACCAAGCGTGGCCTCGTGGAATCCACGACAGACCGAATTGGTGAATTCCACGACGATAATGATGAGACGAACATTTAATGTGATATGATTGATATTTCTTCGAACTTTCCCGCTATCTGTCGCCGCGTACTTATACCCTTGCATGATTCGTGCGGTCTTGGACCTGGCCAGTCTGGCTGGATAATGATAACTCCGGAAGGTCCCTTTCTCATTCCTCTCCTCTAAACCGAGAGGGGCTCCCAAGGCCGAACTCCACCGGCGCGCCCTCTTCAGGGTTGATATTTTGGCAGCTTAGCGCATTTGGAGGGTGGCACTGTTGTGCGCTGGAGTCGTTGCGAGACCGGCCATTGGGCTATGGGGACTGGGCCCTTGGAATGGATGGATGGACTAGCGTAGTGATAATAAGGTCTAAAATCGCTTCCTTTATGATCCAGGCTGGGACTCCATATTAACCCCTATGTAGGTTCCCTGGTTCACTCCATAAACTAAAACTAGGCCCCATTCGAGGGCGGAATTGCCGCCGCTCATTGGCCCCCCGGCCTGAAGATGACGCAGTCCACGTGACATGGCGCTCTCGCATCAACTTTCCGTGCGGATGTCTTCCCCGTCTCGAGTCTCTCTTCTCTCCCACTCCGTGCACGGCTTCTTCTTGTCTTATGCTGGATGCACTATTATTATTCTTCTTCCTGTTCCCCACACCGCCGCGATCGGAATCCTTTTCGGCCTGTGCCGTCTGCTCGGGCGACTACTTACTCCGTACACGGCTAGCCGGCCCCAGATATGCATCTTGCTTATTAACGGCAGAGGAGAGACGCGCATCAACCTTTCCACGATCGTCTAACCGCCATTGACTTCCGGATTGCCGTTCCTGCCCATCATCGGGGGTCCTGTTGTGCCGTCTGGGGCACCTTTTCAGTCTGACCAACGTTACATCCCGGATCATCTCCGCATTATTATTACTAGTATTGCGGCCTGCCCCTCGAAACATCCCGCAGTCTACCGCCTGCGGAGAATGTCCAGCGTCTAGTGTGCAAAGGACTAGTGCCATTGATGCCTTCAGTCTCTCGTATGCCTCCCAAAGCATGGAAACTCCTACCGCGTCACTCTTCTGCCCATGGACCAAAGAACCAGGCTACGGAAGGCTTGTGATGCCTGTAGTATTCGAAAGGTGAAAGTGAGTTTCTGTGCTTCTTTCCATTGCACGGTCTCCCACTGACTGCCTGTCCCCAGTGTGACACGAGTGGTCCACCCTGTCGGTCATGCGCAAGCCTCGACATCCCCTGTACTTACGAGAGACCGAGTCGTCGGCGCGGTCCTCCGAATCGCCATGCGGAAGCGATCAAAAAGCAGAAGCTAGGAGCCTCCCCCAGCTCTCCCACTTCGTCTGACCAGACGTCCCCAACTCCAGCCCCTCCCGGTCCCAGCGGGAGTGGCCAGGCGTCCACATCAGCTCCTTTGTCGCTGGAATCCATATGCCCGCTACCCATCATCCGGTTATTAATTGACGATTACTTCACGTATATCCATCCGCTGATTCCCGTGCCGCACGAACCCACATTCCGAGCCGCCTTTGAACAACGCGAAGATGTCACCAACCGCACCTTCTTGGCGCTCACAGCCTCCATGATTGGGGCTTTGGTGACCTCCTTTCCCCGAAGGCCTCGATTACACCTACGATCCGAAGATCAACGGAGGGAATTCCCGCATTCAATGGCTCTGGTCAGGAGATGCTGCCATGTTGCTGTCCAGGCGCGGGGGATCGGTTATCTCGATCGAGGTGCGACAGTGTACGATGCCGCGATCAGCTACTTCCTCGCGCTTTGTTCCGGTTACATGTACAATATCAGACGATGTCGCACCTATTTTGCGGAGTGTCTCACGTTACTCCATGTTTATGACCTTTGCCGGCCCTGGAGCGCTCTTTCATCGGCGGATCCCACCAGTCCAGAATCCGCCTCCTCCCGCATATCGCAGGATCGATTCAGTGGGCCAGGAGATGGGCATCTAGACTTAATCGAGCAGGAGCTCGGACGGCGCTTGTTCTACACCACACTCGTCGGTTATCGAACTATACAACAGATGGGCTCTAACGACACCACCTTTCATGTACCTCCGGAGACGCCGACAGACCCCTATCCGCCCTTGCCATTAGAGGTGGACGACGAGTATATTTTCCCGACGCACGCCGAGCCCCAACCCGCCCACAGAGTCTCCCTCATGGTGGGATTCAACCTCAATGTGCGGGTCTTCAGCTGCTACAATGCGGTGTCAGCCTGGGAAGTTGCTTTCGGCAGTGGCCAACTCCTCAACTGGGAGCGGCAACGCACTAGTATATGGGAAAGTCTCCAGAACGCGAAAGCCGCTTTGGCCGGGGTCCCCAGAGAATACTCGCTTCAATGGTCTCCGCCGGCGTCCATCAGCACCGACCTCAGCGCGTCCGGGGCGGGCTATGCGATAGAGGATCAAACCGACGACGAGCGGCGGTCAATCCAGTACGAGATCCAAAAGGCTAATATATACGCCAGCCAACTCGGCACGCGGTCATACCTAGCCGAGAAATACTGGGCTTTGTACGGCGCGTGGAAGCGGTATCATAAGCCGTCCGAGCAGCCCACGCCCAGCACCCCGTCCATCGTCAAACGCGAAGCCGAGCTTAGTGCCGCCATTCACTCAGACGACCAATTTGACTACATCAGCAAGATGATGGGGGAAGAGCGCCGACTTGTCATCCGCGACCTGTTCGTGTTACTCCGGTCAATCAACCAGGTCAACATGGAACCCAACGGTGCCAGCTTTGTAAGCACGGCCCGTGTCTTTTATTCCAACCTTGCGCCCATACTGACTGATACTCTTATACAGACCTACAAAGTCCGCCAGGTCGCATCCACGCTTCTCAACCTTCCGCGCGCAAACCCCGATGCATCCGACTCGCCGGCGTTAACGGCTGGCCCGCAACCGCTCACCGTCAGGGAGGCCGAGTCCTATCTCCATGCGTTTATCGATACGCTTGTTCGGCTGGAGGGTGTGGCGGTGACCAATCCTCCGGTTCCTGAGGGAAGCCCCCAGCCCAATGGTCGATCCATGAGCTACCTGAGCGACCCGGACCGCGACAATGAAGAACTGCAGCAGTGGGGGAGCATCAGAGAGTACCAGGCGCGGTTTGCGGAGGCGGGCGGTATCCTCTCCGAATTATAATTGTATATTGTTTTGCTTTTCTATGATACCTGATGGAATGAGAAATGATTCAGTTCTGCGGTATTCCCACTCATTATAATGAGGATAGATACATAATATGCACACAGCCGAGCAATACACCAAAGAGTAGTTCGAGTAGTTCACATTGCGCAGCGAAAAAGATTACAACTATATCATAACTAATCTTGCTACCAGAGCCGCTTGCCCAAACAGCCAGATCACATACTACCAGTCCCATGTATACGAGAACAGACTATACATCAGGCATGGCATCTCCTCCCATCACAGTGGCCGTCTTCACCGCCATCTCAGTCCTCATAGCAGTCGACAGGGTACCGGTACTCGTACTGGCGTTGCTCGGGCTATCCGCAACTGGGGTAGCGGGGACGACCATCCCAATCCCCGAGGGCAGATGCACGGTCCACGAGGAGAACGAGGATGTCGATGAGGAAGTGGGGCTCGAGTACGACGCGGTGACTGTCGAGGTTTCGGTGATGGTTTCGGCGGGAGGGTCGTCGGCCGTCACGGTTACAAGAACGGTGACGGTTGTGAAGGACCGTGAGCCAGAGGTAGTCATGCCTGTTATCGCTGGAGCTGGTGGAGGAGGAGGCGGCGACGACGACGAAGGCAGTTGTGGTGCAGTGCTTGTTGGCTGCAGAGGAGGAGGAGGCTCCGGGGTCGAAGTTGACGACGGTGGAGGTGGAGGAGGAGCAGTGGTAGACGGCGTGACCGCCCCATTGTCGTCAAAAGTCAGGGCCACGATGGCTGGGTCCGAGGCCTGAGCATGTTTTGGCGTCACGGGGACGACGGAGAAGGTTCCATCGTCGGCGTCACAGGTCGACAGGGGCACAGCGTCAAGGTTGTGCAGTTTGACTGATGAGACTGGCTCATACGGGTCAGTTTTGGAGTTGTAGGTCCCCCGATCCCACCACCTGCGCACTAAGCTGGGGACAGCTATGGGAATCGGGCCAGCCGAGGAAGATGAGGAGAGAAGGGAGACAGCGAGTGACAGACGAAGCAACCGCATCTTCCATTCGGTGATTTGGTTGACGACAGAAAAGGGGAACGATTGACGAAGATCGAGCCAGGGATTAACGAGCGAATACAGGGTTATTATAACATGGTCGATCGACATAACATGTTTTTTCAGCTGGGGCCGTTGCGCATGCTGAATATGGACGATTAGAGTACTGAATGAACGGAGTTGAAAGAGAAACGGATGAGAATGAAACGGAAGGCAGAAGCTGGAATGAGGGAAGTCCTCTTTAAACACTCCAGGATCAGGGCGTTAGCGTCTTTGTTTGGCGCCTTGACAGCTGGACTGCCTGCCTGCTTTCAAACAGAGCGTTGTCAACGACGACTCGATGCTTCGAGGAGAGGATGGTTGGTTGTCGAGGGAGCACGTTGGCGCGCGACAAAGAAGCGCTGCAGCAACGGCCTCGATTGGCGCTGGGGTCGCAGTGGTGAAACACAAGAGATCAGGGACCTCGCATTCTACGAAAATAGAACGACGGAGACTATTTGCGGATGATCGAACAAAGACATGGGCTTTACATTGCTGGATTGACCGACTAGGGGACAATCGGATCAAGCAATGTATTACAGCATTCATATTTCAAAAACCAGCTCTTCTCCGGTAGATTAATGTTAGCCATCGACGTGATATATAACAACTCCGCTGTAGCTGAACGAACAAAAGAGAGCATGAAAGAAAGAGGCTGGTATGTCGTGCATCGAGTCCGCCCTACATGTGTCTAGCTGGACACAACCTTGAACGAGGGACCTATTCCTTCGAAGGCGCCAATGTCACCCTGGGCGCTCTTGAAATCTCCATAGTAGTGGAGGCGATATGTTCCGTCCTGAAGCGTGTGAGGGTCCCCGATATTGTAGAAGTCGTCCTCGATCTGCCATTGAATCGTCACTTCGCTATGCCCCAGTATGGTGTTCGTCCTCTTCCAGTTGTACACCAGATTCCAGTCTTTGTCCGTACGCACGACTTCCCAATCATTGGAGCCAGACTTTTGCCGCTCGACAGCAGCAAATGTCGACTCAAGTCGCAGATTATTCCGGGGGTTGGCTCCAACGAACGTTGCATTTACAATGTCGCCTGGTCTGTAGGTACTGCCACCCGAGGACGAAAGGAGATCTCCAAAATTTTTCCCGAGGGGACTATTGTCATAAACGACCTCTGTTATGAATGACAGTGACCTTTCTGTATTGATTGGTGGCTGGGGCCCCGCGGGGATTTGCGGGAGTCCAGCACTGTCGCCTAGATATGGCAAGTATGTGAGAGTCAGGTTCACATAGGCCGCAAGCGTGTTGGGCCCATAGAGGGTGGAGGCACCCTCGTACCGCTGGACGTTATACTCTTCCTCGGTGGCCACATAGTGCGCGTAGCTGTTCGATGGGGCGCCAAGGACTACCAGTGGCTCCTCAACAGACAACACTTCCTTTGCCCCTTTGGCAATGGCATCCTTCCAGCGCCGGCCGGACATCGTGGTTGCTTCGCTGGTTGAAATGATGATGAATAACTGGCCCACTCTGAGCACTTGTATGTCCACAATGTTGGGGTCCCACGGATATGGCTTCGTCATGTAGCCCACATCTAGGAGCACATCCTTTGGTTTCTGGCATGCCTGCTGCTCCTTTGTTGGCTGATGGAGAAAAGCTCGGGCGATCTTCCATAATGGATTGGACTCTGCCGGACCCGTGCCGTTTTGGGTGAAATCGAACGCCCCTGGGCCATCGGTTGTGCCGCCAGCAAAGGAGTATCCCAGTGCAGCAGGGCACGTTTTGACCGTGTTGGAATTGAATGGTGATATGAAAGTGTAGTTTGACAGGTCGTGGTAGACATGGAAGGCGCGTACGTCGGAGTTCTTGAGGATCTGGACGGGGCTGGAGCTCAACTGATCATACAGTTTGCTCGCAGCCTGGTATTGGAGGCGGCCAATCTCAAAGCAGCTCTTTGCGCCGTTGTCCTTTTCTCGGAAATAAGGGCCGCGGCCGTGGCAGTCCTCTGTCTTACCTCCACAAGTACTGTCTGAATACCGACACATCTGGCCAGAGCCATCCTCACACCACGCTCCCAGGATATTCGGAGACGTGTCACCGACGTTCGACTGGGAAAAGCCGGCAATGAAGTTCTCGGCAAACTTTTCGTCGCCCTGAGCGCTCCTTTCGAAGAGGTACGCCGCCACTCCTTTATTGTCCCCGGACACCAACGTGTTGTTATTATACATGGATGTGCCGTGTACGGGGAAGAATGTGAGCACGGCCGTAGTTTTATTGTCTGCGACCCGATCGAAGCGCAGGAGCGTCATCGTCTTGTCCACATTAGCGGAATACCGCGCCTTTTCCTCTTCGGGATTGTGATCATAGGAGTACGGGCTTCGATTGACATTTGCGCCCTCAAGGTCGATGGAGCCAAATCGGAGACGCCCAGGAGACAAGCTTTCGTGAGCCCGTTTGATGGACAGCAAAACCCCGTCTACAATGGCCTGATAGCTCTGTTTATCAAAGCCCAAGTTGGGAATCTGCGGAAGGAGATAGTTCATCCACGCGCCCGGTCCCGAATGCGAATGGGTGCCAGTGAGGGCGACATTGTGTTCACCATACCGCACATAGTCACCACCCCAGCTGGCAAGGCCCTCGAGAACCCCATGGCGCACTGCAGTATCTCCCGTCAAGGAGTCGATGATCAGGTAGACGAAGGTATCATTCGGGTTTCTCGGGTTTGCTACGATGAAAGCACGCGAGAAGATTCTCTGTCGGAGGCCAGTTCCGACCTGAGTCAGGCTGGCATAACCCCCGAACGCTACCTCGACGACAGGCCTAAACGCATTCAGCATGAGAAACGGGAATAGAAGAAGATAGGTCCATGTACCCTGTGATGTCGGCCTTTCCGGCTCCCAGAAGGAAGACACTGTCATCTGCAGCAAACTCCCGGTCTGCCCACTGGTACCTGGCGTCCAAACCGGGAAGCTCGTCGATGTCACGGACGAACGAAAGGAAGAGCAGAGATACGATCGCAATAATAAAGGTTCCACCGAAGGCGATACTAAGCCTATGGCTCGCCATGGTGCAAGACAGGTTGGATTATATAGTAAAAACCTGACCGCAGGTTGTATTGCGAGTCGCTGGATTTCAGCAACCAAAGACTCGGGATTCAGCGAGCACTTATTTTCCCTTGCGACTCGCTGAAGATGATTCTCAAGCCGAGGCGCGACGATCTCTCAGGACTTGCACGAACAAGTGACCAGTCCGGTCGCTCATCAGCTCGCAAGCGAAGGCTGAAGGATGGCTCTATTGGGAACGGAGGGTGACATCGTCATTCGGATCCATCCCGTCTTATCGCGGGCACCTAGACTGATTTGGGTAGGATGTCTCTTCCCCCGCTCGACGGGCATTCCTCGACGTAATCCCAAACACCGGCAACAAGGGTGCTGGTCAATCGACAGGGGGTTGCTGAGGAGTCGGCATTAGCTGTAGGGCATTCCTGCGAGTGGAGAAGCACGAAAAAGTAGGCTAGACGCTCACTGCAACTCTGTATAGGGCCCTCGTCGCGTGTCGATCACGAACAGGTCGGTGACCAAAAGCCGGAGGGGAACATTTTAGATTAAAGAGACGATATTGCAGGACATGTGAAGAGAAAGAAGGGCACATGAGCAGTCCGTCAGCTCAGCGGAGTTTGAGTTGTATGGATGAATTTCCCCTTTGGGAAAGATTATGTAATGATGATACACAAGTGATTGTGCCTGGTTGTGCCGAGGCTTAGTCATCTGCTTGTGCCACCGCCTGCACCAGCAGAATCATATCATCTCAAACCACGACATACTCTTCAGTTCTTGTCCCCCTTTCCCCCCGATAATATCGATCAATCCCTCCAATATGCCCATAATCAACGAATCGCACGACTCCCTTCCCTGTAAGTGACCCAATCTCATAACACTACCTTCCGACAAACCACGACTAACCACCCGCAGACATCGACCCTGCGCCGTCCGCACGAGCTCGCGCAGAAGCAGAGAAGCTCGTCGCCGCCGAGCTCCCGGCCGACTACTCATCGACCCTCCACCCATCGATCCCCAACTTCGAAGAGCCCAAATTCTCGCCTCTCATCCAGCAAGAGCTGGAGCGCAAGGCCGCCGGCCAGCCGTTGACAGGGGGCATTGACGTGTCTCGCTACGAAGCACCGGAGCCGCCGACGCGGTCCGCCGACGCGGGTCCAGGCGCGACTCCCGACCTGGACGAATGGCGCCGCACCCTGCAGAAGGCCTACACGGCCAGCTCGCATCTGTCCATGCGGCACGAGAACCTGGCGCTGCTGGAAGAACACGGCAAGAACGCCTGGCTGATCGGGAACGCGCAGCTGGAGGATATCCTGCGCGGGCTGGAGAAGGAGCTGGCGGAGACGAAGGAGGCCGCCGAGTCGGTCAACAAGCAGCGCAAGATCGCCCAGGAGGCGAGCAAGGGCGAGCTGGTCGGCTTGGAGGAGACGTGGAAGAAGGGTGTCGGCGCTACGCTGGATGTGGAGCTCGCGGCGGAGACGCTGCGTTTGCAGATTCTTGAGCAGAGGCGTCAGCTCGCGCAGCAGCAGGCCCGGTAATTTGTTTGGTATTTCGTGAACACACGTCACACACCCTCCCTGCTGTACCTCGCGACGACTACCTCAAACGGATTTGGGTCCGATGCTTGCTGCTCCGCACATTGGGTGGATTACTGGGCTCTCTGCGAGTTTGGGGGGTTTGAGCTTCCACTGGCAGACATCATGGTACAGGGCGGGCATGCTGGAGCGGATGTGGATACCGCCGCGCCAGGACTCAGGCAGAGCATGATTGCAAGGACAGGGAATCGAACCTCCGGTACTATTGCCCAGACCCCGTCATCCGTGAGAGTTTGCACCTGAGACAGCGGATTCGACCACGGTAGAGCATCCATCTACCTAGCTTTGCCAGCTCGGCTTCTCCTATCTAACATCCCGCTCCATGGCCACTGTCTAGCAACAGCGACGCAGATACGCGACCCGGTCCCTCTCCCTGTCTCATTCCTGTACAAGGTTATTTGATAGTCGTTGCTACTGAATAGAGTCTAGCAGCTCAATATATACTTTCTACAATGCTGTAATTCCTCGTGCGATCAGTACCCTTGACAAACTGTGCGTATTGCCTATAGTAAGGTTTGACTGATATATTCACCTATTTCGTCATACATTCGTTTACAGCACCGTACAGTAGATCGACCATCAAATGCAGGAGCGCATCAAACCTCAGGGCGCAGTCGCCTTGACATCCAGGTTCCATTCCACCAGCTGCTTGCACATCCCGCCCAGCGTAGTAATCGCCGGCGCATAACCCAGACCACCCTGTTCGGGGGACTTGCGCGCGCGCGAGTCGTCGGCAAAGGTATGCACATTCGCAATGAAGAAGAGTGCCGGTTGCATCTGGGCCAGATCACCCTGCACTCTCGGCAGCCAGGGGCAATACGTGTGCTGGAAGAGCGCGTACCATTCGACCAGATGCGAGAGGAGGACGAAGGGGATAGCGGGGACGCGAGGGAAGCTCACGGGCGTCTTGGACAAGGTCGTGAGGAGAAGGTAGACATCGCTAAAGGCGACGGCGGGGTTGGGATCAGAGACGACAAAGGCCTGGCCACCGATGTTCGGCCGCTCGTCGGGGCGGTCAGTATGTTCGATCAGACGCTGTTCGTAGAGCAGATGGGCGAGGGAGACGTTCTCGGCGTTGACGAAGCTGTGGATGACATCGTAGGTCCAGCTGGGATTGCCGCCGGAGCGCAGGTACTGGCCCGTGACCGTTGCGCTGTCGTCCGCGCCAATGCCGTAGATTCCATTCGTGGGGCGGATGCAACCGGTCCGGAAGTTGGACTTCAGGTCGTCCGCGGAACGGACGATCCTCTCTGCCTCTGCTTTAGCCACCGCATAGTTGCCGAAGAACTGGTCGTGCTCTTTCGGCACGTCAGTCGAGTCCCCGATGACCTGCACCAGAAACCTGGGCACCATCTGCCAGGGGGCGATCCACCAAGACGGGCGACGGATAGCGACGGACCCTGAGGAAGTCGCAATCATGCAGCTGGCACCGAACTGCTTGGCGGCATTCAACACATTCACGGTTCCCCCGACGTTCACCTTCCAACACAAGGGGAGAAAGGCAGGGTGACGCTCAGCAGGTCGGATGACCGCGGCGCAGTGGAAAACACTCAGGGGGAGATCCACAACGTCTGGCGACCATTTCTGCGCGAATGCGCTCAGCACGGCCTTCTCATCCGTGACATTGGTCTGGACGAAGGACACGCCCTGGTCAAGGAGTTCGCGCTGGGGTGGTTTGAGATCAAGGACACGCACCGCGGCGGGGGTTTCGCCGCGCATGAGAAGGTGTCTCACGATCCAATTGCCCACCAGTCCTGGTATCTGTCAGCTGCATTGATTTGAAAACGCCCCAGCGTGAGATCAATGCCAGTGGGACGGGAGACTCACCAGATCCACCCACAACAATATAGCGACGGTTTTGCTTGGGAGGAAGACCCTTGCTCACATCGACCGGCGATCTGGCCGCCTCGTCGTAGGCAGCTTTGATCTCCTCCACGGTCCAGCGCCGAGGGGACAGCGCGAGAGCTTCGGCGGGGACGGCGCACATTCCTCGGTTGACATGGTAGAGATAGAGGATAGCCAAAGCGGCGATACCAGCTAGTAGAAGGAACATTTTGAGATGACGCCCGCCGGAGATTGGATCGAGTCGCACCGGTATATAGACAGGGCCGAATGATCCCAGGTATTCGTCTCGTGAAGGGTGCCCACGTGCGTGGACAACAAAAAGCAAATCGACGAAGCCTCAAAGGCCAGCGAGGCTGTGTATTAAGAACTTGACCACCGCCTCTTGAAGCATCGCTTAGAGGCGCAGCCCCAGTCAGCACGCCCCTTTACGGAGTACGTTCCAGACTTAGTAGCTTCGGTTAGAGCAGCCGACATTAAGAATCTCCACTGCACACGACAGCGTCACCCTCGGAGAGGTCGCTCATTGGTACGGCACCGATCGACCCCTCGGGAAGATGCAGACGACCTTTTTTAAGGGTCTCATCAGGGGGTCCGTTGATGTTGTGCGCCGTTTTGGTAGTTGACAGCGACATTCGAATCTTTTTGGTTGTTTACAGTAGTACGGAGTAGGTTCTCGGTCCCACTTCGGGGAAATTTCCCTTCCGTGGTGACTCGTCTTCTATCCGGTTTCTCGAACATTTCCTTGTCGATAAGCCTTTAGGAGAATATCGCGGTATAAATTGGAAGCCAATGTGCAGAAAGTAGGCATCCATGGCTTTCTTGCATCTGATTATACATATGGCTTGGTGTGCCTGGTGGTTTAGTAGTTACTTCTATCTGGAATTACTAATCAGGTACACCATCAGTCGTACACATAGAGTCGACCATGTCCTCCTACATCGCCCAGATATTGTGACCGCATGGATACCCAATGGCAACGGCTCCTCTACCAGACTCACATCCTGTATCGACCGATCATCCTCTGGCTTTCCCCCTTGCGACCTGTTTTCAACCTGTATCAAAAACCTGTTCGGCAAACCGGCACGGGCGGCGAACGGGACCCAAAGTCTCGAACGCTTAGTGGAGATACCCCTCCCAGGTGGACGCAGGATGATTCAGAGCCGTTGTTGTCGACGAGTCATCAAGGCCTGTGGAATTGAATGCCCTTCTCGTCCAGTGGAGTCGATGTCGTGGGATCTGGGGATGATAATGATAATAAACTCTCGGGTTCCATGTCCACAGACTGGGTCCGGGGGATAAGAGGTTCTGGAGAATCATTCGACTCGGGTGGGTTCAAGAGTACGTACCTCAGTCGGTCGTGAGGGATTGATCGCATTGCTACTCATAGCTACTCCGTAGGTGAAGGCTCCTCATGGATGTATCCCGTGGTATTATTCATCCGACGAAAGCAAAGGTGCACCACGTATTCTCTGCCATGCATCGCACCCACGTTCCCTGCACAGTCGAAGCAAAGCCCGACCATCCAACTATCAGCATTACCATCTTTCATCCAAACACGGGCTGCATCACAGGACGCAAACAAATATCTGCATCCATAACGACGTGGTGTACCTAATTCGGCGGCTTACCGAGCATCCATGCCAGAAGAATGTGGGGGGCGAGAGGGTCTGACAGCCTCGGTTTCTGGCGATGAAAAGGGAATATCAACCCTTGGGCTCTCTTGTTGGAGGTGTCGGCAGGGATGTTGTAGTCAGGGATCGGCCTTTCAAGCGAACTTGACCGGGATAGATGCCGGCTACGCCTTATCAGCGACATGCTGATGGTCTGGTACACTAAAGAAAGACCCTAAGTACTGCTCCGTATAACAGCAGACTAGAAATTTGATATTCACAGATGCCCCACTTGTTTAGGTCGGTGATTCAGGTTAAATAAAACTGCCAATTCTCCCCTCGGTAGTCTTCTTCTTCTTCTTCTTTTCCAAGTACTATACTTCCTTCTGGCCTTCCTCTTCGGTCGTTTGACCTAACACTCCCAACTCCCAGGGACATAGCTTCTACTCGACTGCCCCTCGGGTTAGCCAAACCGCTCCATAGAGTAGATCCTCTTTGTTCTCATCGTCTTGGATCGCCTCTCGCGCAGAACGTCGCAGCGCCCTTTGCGACCATGTCTGCCCCTCAGCATCAAACCCCCGAAGAGGCGCAAAAATGGCCCAAACATTCTCAGGAGGAGTCCATGGAGGTGGACACCCATACTCTCGATGGTTCTACCACCTCCGAGGACACTGACCAGGCCGAGGCGCTGGTAGAGGAACTGTCGAGACGGATCTCGCGACTTTCAGACCCCAACCCGGATTTGACCAGAAGGGTGACCTCAATTGGGACCACGGGCACAAGCGATCCTAACTATGAAGTGGACTTTGAGTCAGAAGACGACCCGGAGAATCCCAAGAATTGGACGATCAAATACAAGGCCATGGCCATGACATTTCTCTCTTGGAATACACTCACAGTGTGCGTGCTTGCGCAGCTCTTTAGCCATGATCACCGTGACTGACACTTGCCTTCTTCACAATTAGGGTTCTATATTCGACCTCGTACACTTCTGGTATCGCTGACATCGCCGCGGATTTCGAAACCTCCAATATTATCGTCACACTAGGATTGACCTTTTATCTGATCGGCCTGGCCATTGGGTCCATGTTCATGGCGCCCCTGAGCGAAGTGTATGGCAGAAAACCAGTGTCCGTGCTCTGTCTGTCTCTCTTTACCATCTTGATCATCCCATGCGCGCTGGCCAAATCGGTGGAGACGCTCATTATCGTGCGATTCTTTGGCGCTCTGTTTGGCAGTGTCATGATCTCAACCGCACCAGGAATGGTGTCAGACCTCGTCACGGATGAGCAACGTGCCCTCGCCATGTCCATTTGGAGTATTGGGCCAGTAAACGGACCAGGTGCGTATTAGTCCCCTTCCGCACTGTCAATCAATTCAGCTGAGACTTACAACGCTCGCTCCAGTGATTGGACCGATCATTGGAGGTTTCGTGACGCAGTACCTGGGTTGGCGATGGATGAACTGGATCGCCATGATCTTTAGTGGAGTTGCTTTGGCGTTCTCCCTGATCATGCGGGAAACATATAGTCCTATCATCCTACAGAAGAAAGCCGCCCGTCTACGCAAAGAGACCGACGAACCGAGATGGTGGAGTCGATATGACCAGAAGATTGGTCTGGCCGAGGTGCTGAAGATCAACCTCAGTCGACCCTTTGTCATGGCAGCCACCGAACCTATCTGGTAAATTTCCTTCTTCACCCAGTTATCCCCATCACATATGGACTGACACGCGTTGCAGTATTTTCTGGAACATCTACATCGCGATCGTGTACGGCATTCTGTACCTCTGTTTCACCGCCTATCCCATCGTCTTCCGCGACATTCGTGGGTGGTCTCTGGGTCTTTCTGGTCTTGCCTTCTTGGGCATTGGTGTAGGCAGTCTGATTACAATCTCTTGCGAGCCTTTCATCCGTCGCATGATCAACAACCATCCGAAGGATCCCGAGACGGGCAAGGTATACCCGGAGGCTATGGTCTCGATCGTTTGCATTTCAGCCTTCTTGATTCCCGCCGGAGAGCTTTGGTTCGCGTGGACATGCGCACCTGCTTCGATCCACTGGATTGCCCCGATCCTGGCAGGGGTCGCGTTCGGTGCAGGCAACACGGGCGTTTTCATCTATGCGTCTAACTACCTCGCGTACAGCTACGGGGTTTATGCCGCATCGGCGATGGCCGGAAACTCTGTCGTCAGATCCATTCTGGGTGGTGTGCTCCCCTTGGTTGGATCTTACCTGTACGCGGGTATTGGCCCCAACTGGTCTGGAACCCTTCTCGGCTTGTTAGAGGTTATCATCATCCCCATCCCGATCGTGTTCTACAAGTACGGTTACAAGATCCGCGAAAAGAGTGCTCTGATCAGTCGGATGCAAGAAGACAAGCGCCGGTTGGAAGGGAAACGAAAGCGACTTTTGGAGCGACTGCAGGGCGCGCAGGCGCACGCGAACACGAGCACCGAACCGGAGAAGGAAAAGATGGAGGTCTAATCAATATCATCACTCTACACTTCGACGTCTATTGGACATGAAGTATGACGTTTACGAAGACACCACACCAAAAGCTATCCTCATTCACTTCATCATTGGCGCCTAGGCTTATTCATCGGCACGAGATTGGCTTCCTTAGAGGCGTACATTTGGTTCTACCCGTGGCACATATCTTTCCTAACATGCAATTACGTGCAGTGACAGAAATCCTAATGAATAATAGATCAACCTGTTTCCCTTTGTCTCCAGTCTCAAACACTCGTACAGATAAGCGCCTCACGTCGGCCGCTGCACCCATCGTTCAACCTCGAGTGAATCATGCAGGATCCGCTCGTACTCGCCCAGCACAATCGGTCCAGCAGGGAAAAGCATCACAGCTTCCACGTAGATAGAACCCCGCTGCTCGGTTGACCTCCTCACGTACCCGACCACATTGACCCACGCGCCCACACGCAGCTCTTCCGATGTCACTGTCTCCAGGACCGCATCGATGTCAACCGACACGCTCGGCACAGGCTGTGATGGTCTACGCCGGGGATAGTTGTGCTCTAGGGTTAAGTGGCCGGTATTGATGTTATACGTTCTTACGCTAGACATCGCATGGCTTATCAGTTGATGTTGGTCACATAGTCTGCAATCGAGCGGCATTGGAGAATTCGATCCGCATAGAAAGCAACCAGTTACAACGGGCTCACGCACCAGCCTAGAAATCGCACTTTGGAGTCCACCGGCGCAGAGGGCAGATCTGACAGGAATGCGTGTGTAGAGGGCGGGGGAACATTCATCGCTCGATGCTATGACCTCCACAGTCATCCATAATTGACGGCGACGACGTGGCCCCGTGTAGGCAGCGCTCAAAACAAAGAACGATGGATGATAACCATCTGCCTGGTGGTGAGCGCAGGCGGCTTAGTCACCTGCCTCATTCGCGTCCACGTGACCGGATCCCTCCGATAGGCTTACCGCGTATGTCATAGGCCAACGAGGGGAAAACGTCCATTCCCGCTCCTCTTCTCTCTATCTCTCTTTCTCACGCCCTCCCAACGCTGCTATCTAGTGCGATTTCCGTCCATTCTCACCATCCTCATCGTCCCCCCGACCGATAACTTCTCAAGGATCCACGGACTCTCCCCAGTGATCCCCGTCGACCTGCCGTCTCGACCCCTCCATCCCCGTGCTGTCTTGGCACCAACGCCTTCCACCGATTTCCATACCTCAACGAGCAGACCACCGCCGCCGATAGACCCCCGCGGGCTCGAACATCCACTCCCGAGACCTCCCCCTGCATCCCTCACCTTTAGACATATTCCTCTCGTCTCGTCACCATGTGGTCGTGGTTCGGCGGATCGGCCGCGCAGAAGCGCAAGGATGCGCCCAAGAACGCGATCCTGATGCTGCGCGAGCAGCTGGACATGCTCCAGAAGCGCGAGAAGCACCTGGAGCACCAGATGGAGGAGCAGGAGGCTGTTGCGAAGCGGAACGTGGCGACGAATAAGAATGGTGCGAACTCTCCCATACACCATCACGTAGTAGAGAGAGCATGAGGCAACGAGACAGGCTAACAGCATCCAGCGGCCAAGGCGGCCCTGCGACGAAAAAAGGTCCACGAGAAGAACCTCGAACAGACGACGGCGCAGATCGCCCAGCTCGAACAGCAGATATACTCCATCGAGGCGGCGAATATCAACCAGGAGACGCTGAACGCATTGAAGACCGCCAGCACCGCCATGACCCAGATCCACGGTAAAATGACCATCGACAAGGTCGATGAGACTATGTACGTTGCTGCTGCGGGGATGGACGGGATCGATCGGCTGCTAACTACCGGGCTCACTCCAGGGACCAACTCCGAGAACAACACCAGCTCAGCGAGGAAATCGCCCAGGCTATCACCTCGGGCTCGATCGGCGAACAGCCCGACGAGACCGAGCTGGACCGCGAGCTCGAGGGCCTCGAGCAGGAGGCCATGGACGAACGCATGCTCAAGACAGGCACGGTGCCCGTCGCCGACCAGATCAACATGTTGCCCTCCGCAGCCAAGGGCGAACGTAAGACTCCCTTCCCCCCACCTCGGCGGCCTCCCATGTGCGCAACCGAAGCTAACACACGTTTCTATGCAGTCACTACAGGCAAACAACCCGCGCAAGAGGAAGACGAGGAGGCCGAGCTGGAAAAGCTACGGGCCGAGATGGCCATGGGATAGATCGGTGTTCTACTTCTTCGTCCCTGAGATCTCCCTTTCTATCTGTTATCCTAGCGTTGTCTCATCCTAAACACCCTCACACGCCTTCCCGGATAAACCGTCATGCCGTTATTGAAGTTTGTTTGTGGTGACTCGGAGTTTACCTGCATGATTGAATGAACGTTGAACGTTGCTTTTCCACTACACTGCTGCAGAATCGAGTAAGGCTTTATATCGCCGCGTTCGTGTTCAAGGGCGTCTATCCTTTTGCTTTTTGGGCCGTCATAAACATGTTACGTTTTGTATCTACGCCAAAGCCATGTCTAACCGAGACACGCCTTTATCTTTTCCTTCCCGTCCTACAAGCAAGAAACGAAATGTAATGTTGAATACCAAGGATAAAATTCCAGTAACTCATGCATTCATATTGGAAGTCCCCCTGAGCTGTCTAGCGGAATTCAATCTGACATGATACAGGGAAAAGCAAACCCGTCCAACACAGCCTCAGGAAAGGTGATGAAGGTATTAAGGAGGAAGAAATAATGACACCGTGATCAAAACACATCTGAACTCCATTTTCTCGTGCCGCCCGGAAACCCGCCCGTACCGAAGACAAGATAAGAAAGAAGGGGCTAAGCAAGAACGAAAGCTGATGAATGATTCGAAGGGAAAAGAGACGCGCCTTCATGGAAACCAGGCATAACTCTTCAGAGGCGTCGTCCGGGCTCCGTCCGTGGCCTCACTGCGCCATTTGGATTTCCATTCCCACTCTCGCGTGGCCGCCTCCACGAGCGCCTCCTTGCATTCGGCTGGCAGTTCTTCGAGAATCTCGGGGCTGACAAACTCGGGGTGGGTCGCGTTGGCGGCGCTGATCAGACCGTTCGTGCCCAGATCGTGAACGTCACCATCTGGACCAGGAACGCCCATATTGGAATATGGTGGCGTTTCGTAGTAGATGTCGCTGATAGCAAAGCGACGGGAGAGGGCAGCCGGAATGGTGGAGAAGATGGATTCTTTGGGCGTGTCTTCTGCCTTGTTCTGGGTCTCATCCTCGACCGAGGCTGCAGTGGGTTCCTCGGGCGCGGTTTCATCTTCATCAACGCCATTGGTGAGGGTAAGAGATGACATCTCCTTGGTGAGTTTGGCGGCCACACGGGGATCGGGGGGCGGCAAACGTTCCCACCGGGCGTGCGTCGGCTGCATGATCTTGGGGTACTGCATGACGTTGGTGTGTATATCGTACGTGCCCTCCAGATTGGCGCGACGGGTGTTTGTAAGAATTGCGTTATAATTGCTGCAGGTTAAAAACATTAGTCTATCGTGCACAACGAACGACAGATAGAAGGTTGCATACCTAGCTTCCCGAGCATGCTCGAGCATCCAATTATCTCCAGTCACCGTCACTCTCCGTTTCTTAGAGTCCACAGCCTTGCCCGTTGGTAGCGGGGCGGCAGGTGTCTGTGTGTGATAAACACTACTCGCTCCATGCCACGCGACGTACTGGTTCCTGTTGTAGGGTTCGCCGGGGGGCGGGAGTTTGTCCTCCGGCACCGCCAGCTCACCCTCGACATCCCCACGCTCCCGCGCAGCCTTCACGTTGTAGTCATCGATAATCTTCCTGCCGCCAACGATAATCTTCGCGCCGAACTCCCGGAAGACGGATCGAGCAGTGACCACACCGATGGCACGGCCCTTGTAAGAATGCGGGATGACCTCTCTCTCGATCAGGTCGCGTTTCGCATCGTCGTCGATGATAATCTTGTAGAGGAACTTGTGCTTCTGGAAGAACAGGTACGAATCCCTGAAACCAATACAACGCGCCGGCTCCGTCGACAACATGTACAGACGATCGCCCCTGTTGAGGATCGTAAACGTGCGCACACGGTACTCGCGGTCCCCCTGCAAATGGCCGTTCTTATCGACCTTGGTATCGCCTTCAGGGTCGCCTGGCACGGCGACTTCATCGTCAATCACGTCCATCATGTTTCCCTCCTTGTCGATAGGCACCTGGGTGACATGCGACGGGCCCCGGTTGCGCCCCCACCGACCACCACTGGCCGCGGGCCGCCCACGGCGGCGCTTCACGGGCGTGCTCACATGGATCTGCGGCGGCGCAGATCCGTCCGGCGCATCCCAGTCGGGTGGGCGGTTCTTCGGCGGACGACCGATACGGCGTTTTCGCGGGATGGCCGGGCGGCCCACGGAGCGAGTTGGTGTGTCTCCGCGCGACGGCGGGTGGGTTTCCGCCGCGACGGGGGTGGGCGCAGCGTCGGGTTCCTCCTCTTGGGCCGGCTCGGAGGGAGGCTCGACGTCGGGATCTTTTTCGGACGCGTCTCCTGTGTCTTCTGGGGCCACGGAGGGGTCGCGCGACGGGGGTGCCTCCGCCATTTCCTCGTCTGAGCCATCGGGGATCGCAGGGGGTGCATTCCCTGGGAGGTAGTTAGCATACACGGTGATGGTCATGGTGCGCGTTGGCCCGGAGAACGGATGTCGACGAAACGGTACACGAGCACGAGAAAATCGAAGGGAAGGGGGGCGACAACGTACTCAATGATTGCGCGGCTGCTTGGGCAGCCGCTCGCAGTTTCCTCGCCATGGCGATAGCAGCAAATGCCTGGTGAGTGGGGAAGGACGCCAAACAACAGGGCGGGCACGGGTGCTGATGGATTGGATGGCCCTGGATCGTTTCCTTTCCGCAGCATCGCACCGACGCTGGGCGGAGGAGGACTTTCCCCGGGATCCGGTATAAGTCACGTGAAGGAGGCCTCGACCGGTTGGTGCCTCAGGTTGCACGATCGCGGCCACGTGCGGGGGACCCGGTGGTCTCCGCTCCGATGACAGATTGCCCTATGCCCTAGCCTATCGGGATGGCCGTCGGCCATTCTTATTGGGAGATGAAGGGTGCTGTCCGATGATGTCACTGCCTTTTCCCCTCCATGTGAGCGTCCGGGACCATGGTACAATGCTCATTCTTCAGGGCAAGATGATGGTCGAATCAGAATGCCGTATCGGCGATATAGGATCTCTCTTGACGCCGTCACTTTTGATCTATAGAAAGAAGTAACAGACCTCACGGGATCCCTGGATTTGAACGCAGAAGACGATTTGCTGGGTTGGAATGCCAACTGAGCTTCATATCGAAGAGTCAGAGATCAGGTCTATCAGGCCTATTCACCTGCATTATGCACATGAACAGGCTTCTGGCAGTCGTCGATCTGGGTGATCGATCCCTGACTTCCTGCAGACTTGGATCATTTCACATGTCCCGGAGAGAAACGGTGTCTGAAACGAGACTTCTGGAATACAATACCTCACCCTCCTTTTCCACCGGGAATGTCCCAAGATGCTGCCGATTATGGTGACGGCGATCTCTAATCAAGACGGGATCCGCGTCTTGTCCATCCACCAATGCAAGCCACGGCGGAGGAGAGGAGTATGCGCGGTGGCATCAACGGCGCAGCAGTACCCTGTAAGCTCCCCAACCGATCTACACGAACCTGTCGCGTCCCGACGTCGAAGTATCGTGTTGGATTGAGACTTGAGCAGTAGGCCCGTGGATACGTCCATTGCAGAACTCAGTACCTACCTAAGTACGACTACGAGTGGTTGACGAGAACTACGGAGTACTCTGCACTGCGTAGTTATCGCCGATCCCTTACACAACCACACTGCATCTTGCAGATGACTGGCCGACTGACTGCGCAGTGACCAGTTCGCCCCATGCACGATCCTCGCTTGCCCAGGCCGGAGAGATGAAATCATGATTGACGGAACTCAGGGAGCTATGGTAAATATCGTGTCAGGAATGGAAGGGAGGTTCGGGAGATCTTTTCCCATCCCGATCACTGGCTGCCACGACTTACTGGGGATGAGGGGTTCCCGAAGCATCGACCAGGATTTCGATTAATCGGGAGATGTGTTTAGTTCAATGAGTCAACTTTATGCCCGGCTGCAACTCTCCCTAACATTACCCACACACGCCGATCGACGCGCCCGTCCGCATTCCTCGAGGTCAACCGTGAGGCCCGGATGATCTGTCCGTCAAATCATCCCAAGGGCCTAGAGCTCGGGCACATTGCAAAACACCCGACCTGAGGCTGGCAGCTGCACTGTCCTGGTGTCACCGCGCGTGCCACCGCGCGTACCACCCCTCGGGTCGTGAGCTCCTAGCAGCCTATGATGTGCAGCCGCAAGGAGATCACGGTCTCGGGTACTCCGCGCCATTTGCGCTGAGACAAGCTACGAGTGTTTGATATTGATTCCCGGCGGTTACTTCTGACACGCCTGGCGTTTTTGGTACCACCCAAACGCGCACTGTCTCCAGATTCGCATGTGGAAGAAGCTATGGTCGCTGTAGCAGTCTCTGACTGCGAGACTACGAGAACGGGAGAGTATGGAAGTTTCAGGTCAACAGAAGTGCGGTACGGCCCAGCCACAGCCGCTCAAAAAGACCGGTCTGTACCACGTCTGAGCCAGCCCAACCCTTTCAGAGGGTTTGTTCGGTGAATGCTGGGACTTCGAGAACAGATTCGACGAGAGCCACCCATGGACGCTACGATTGATAGCAGTCAATCTTTGGAGATCTCCGGTCCTGGAGGTTGGTGGCCCTTCCGAAGGCCTACGCGACTTGAGGGGCTCGGGCGCAGTACGGAGTATGATCGGGTTACTGGAATATCGATAATCTTTGATCAATCACAGCCATCCATCAAGGACCGGCCCCATCGACGGTTGCAGTAGACGAAGGCATTCATGCACCCCACCCTCCTCCGACCGACCGATAGCAGACAGCTTTCAAGGAGGAGGTGGCAAGAAAGTTGGGTAGAGCGCGCGCCTCGGAGTCAAGCAGTCCGTGCTGCACGACGGTGGCTGAGGGAGGGGTTAGCGTGAGGAGACAAGGGCGACCGAGTTGTTGTGAAGGCGCGATTCTGATAAGGGTGGAAACGGCGGTATGTCGCGGTATTCATCTAGATCCACGATGACGTTGGGGGGAGAGGGGGGAGAGGAAGGGGATCGCAGGTACCTCAACCCAGTAACCAGGTAAATGCCAAATCAGTCGGGGTTTGACGAGGTTACCAGGCAGTTCACGGGAAAGAGAGCGTGGATATAGAAACCCTACCAGACGGGTTCATCGCATGAATATTCATGATGGAGTGGCCAGGAGGCGACCGTGGGGGGCCCTCCCCCATCCAGGAAGTTGGCCGTTTCCCCGTGCTGCCCTCCTTCATGTCGCACACCCCAACCATGGGCGTGGGAGACGAGATCACATTCTTGTTGGAATGACAGACCGGATGAAAGGGCGCCTCGCACCGACTACCAGTTGTAGATCATCATCCGACCTGTGCTGTCATCGTCCCTATGATTATTCTTAGTAGTATGACTATACCAGATTTTTATTATCCGCGCAAAATCCGGTCTTTCATACTTGTTGATGAATAACATCATCCCCTACATATTCGCGACCTTTTCTCCTGTCCCTTTTTCAAGAAATGTGGTTCCGACTTGACCTCACCCGCTCTCCTGATGGATCCATCGCTCTGATTACCATTTGTCCATCTGGCCCGGCATCTCCACCAACTGTGAGGTCTTTTTTTCCCTCTCTGGTCTTCTCCTTTTGCGAGGAACCCAAAACGGATAGGCCACCCACGGGAGGAGGGAGACCGCCACTCCTGGAATCGACCTAATTCTTCCGACTGTCGACCTTGGATCTCAACATCCCAATAATTTCTGATGAGCCACCGTGCCAGACATAATTAAGGAGGGTGCACAAAGTCAAAAGAGAAAAACAATCGATCAGGACCGATTACCTTTTCGGGGTTCTACAACTGGTATATTAACAATCGATCAAGTTCGTGCAGATCAACGCCAACGGGTTCTTGATTCTTACTACTATATATCCTCCATACCTACTTCATACCTACTTTATACTCCGTATATCATCCATACAACATACAACACACCCGCTCCTCGTCATCCTCCACCCTCTCACTATCGCTCCCCCCCTCTGCAGACTATTGCAACCTGATTGTCAGCTCTCCGCTGTGAGGTGCCCAGCTTACCCTCTTGGTCAGAAGTGGCCCTCCAAGCCCCTCATCCGCATACCGGAGACGATTTGTCGTCGTGTCATTGCTTCGGACGGAGAATTAGTGCTCTCCAGTTGGATGCCCTGCAGCCCATTCAGCGGCATCAGCGGCAGCTTATGTATGTCTTTGGTCTCAGCTTTTCCCTCTGCAACGCCACCACCCTTTCCCCAAAATACCTCCCCTGCCTGGCTTTCTTTATTTTCTTTTCTTTTGTCCTGTTGCGTTTCCTAATAGGAAATTGGTTGGCCTGAGTTCTAATTCGTGTCCAGTGACTGCCTATTTTATTACGGCGCCTCCCCCCCGATTCTCTAGAGTCCGTCTGGATTCCTGGGGGCAGGAGAATTATCGGTGAATCACCACGATACGATCTATACGGAGTACCCCAAGGCCAACCCGGCTTCTTTGACTGGTCCAGGCAGTCATCCGGGTGCCTCATCCACACAGCCATTATTTGTGCTTTCCACAAAAAAGGGAACAAACATTCTCACAGAGAATACGAATTGAAAGTCGGGGTAAGTGTTCGACCTCTCTTCCACCGGCTGGACCCATTTCTCTTCTTAGTCACTCTTGGGTTTTGTCTGAGTAATATCCACCATCCATGGTCGACTTCCGTTGCCTTCCAGACGACTATTCCTATTTTACCCCTGTGGAATCATGTCTTCTTTCGCTCGGCTTCTTTTCTCACCGTGATTCTTTCGCTTCCCCCCTCCTTCGTCATTATTATTATTATTCGATCTGTCCGCACTGGAGAACCCAACTTTTAACAATTTACCGAACAGAATCCCTAGTCCCGCCTCCCCCTCATCCCGCTCTCTTCTACCCCTCCCTTTCTCGTGCGATCCGAACCCGATCGGATCATACTCCCGCAAACTTCCTAGTCCACTACCGCCGAGTCCAAGAAAAGTCTTTTTCGTCAAGACCAATTTTTCCCCTCAACGGGTCTTGGACTCAACTAGTGACTCTCAATCCTCTCCTTCGGCTTTCGTGACCTCGATAGATCTTTTCGCCATCTCCTTGTGGCTCTCCGCCTGAATCGGTTGTCGCCACTTCCCAGTCGTCCCTGTGTTCCAGGTGGAAAGATCGAGAGTCCGAATGGAAATATAATCATGGCTGCCGCTCAAAATGGAACTGAGCTGCACGGTGATGCAGATCTGTTAAGGCAGCCAATTTCGCACAGGTGAGTCATAAAGTCTTTGGTTCTTCTGTTCGAGCCTATCGAACCCCATTTTTTTCCCTGCCCAATTGCCCGCCCGCGGGGATGCCTGTCTGTACTACAGGGGGCGCTCCCGATGCCATTCGGAGACGAAAGGCACATCCCTCAGCTACTTCCTACTTTTCTCGCCTCCCAACCCTCTCCACTCTTCCGGGTTTCCTCCCGTGGCAAACACAAGCCCCATCGCTTATATCTCTCCCATCATCGCTCTTCAATTCAACATTTTTTTTGCTCCACGGCTAACCCCCTCCAGCGATGGTCTGCAGGATGAGGATCATATTGGCTCAGGTAGTCCAAGTCCCTCTGGAATGGCCACTCCGCAACCTGATCTATCGGACAAGCGTTTGCCGTCCATCATGCATAGCTTTCTTCAGGTTGGTGCTTCCTCTGGTGATCAACGCCGTTGTTCCGATACCCTTCTCTTTCCTTCGTCGAAATCGGCATCCGCCCACAATGTACAGTCACGCGCAGATGATGCAGGGACCCGGGATGATTCAAGCTCTGGCCACACTTCCTCCTCTTCGGGGTCCTTTGTCATGATGGAGCGTGACGAGGCTTCGGGGTACCAACCGTCCTCCGCTCCTCGCGACAAATACCCCGGCGCAAAGGAATATCCTCCGGGGGCGATGCCCCCTACGAATCTACCCACTCCCCCTTATTGTCCCGCATACTCCCTTTTGCAGAAAGAGCCGGATGATGTTGAGCTGGGTTCCTCGGCCCCGTCTCAGGGGGTCGGATCGATATTCACCGCGTTGAAGAATTATCTCTCTGTGTCGGGAAACACCCCTTCTTCCTCTGACCCATCAACCCGTCGCCATACTTCCCTTCCCGTTTCCAGTGTTTCGGATGACCCTGTCCTTGCCTCTCATTTCTCCAACCCTTCGCTGCCGTGTACCTCAGATGTCATGTCCTTGTCGGACGCCCCCCTCTTCGAACACGAAAAGCCACATGTTTCAATGTCCTCTGAGAATTTGGCGAAGCTAACTGGGAACGTGTCTGAACTTTTGCGTCTAAAGAATACCCCTCCTCTGACCCCGCGAGCTATGTCCAACGAAGGCTCTCAATCCGAACAGAAAACCCCCACCGCTTCCCCTGACCCCCCCGAAGAGGGCCAGTCGCAGTCTGACGAGATGGACAAGTCCACCGATGAGATTACTGGAAAACTAGAACAGGCGTTCCCCTCCGAACCCGACAGCCCCTCAACCGGTCCCCCGGTTGCCTCCCAGAAGGGCAAGCTCTATGTCAAGATCTCCGAGGGCCGAGGGCTGCGGCCCGGATATGACCCGTATGTCGTCTGCGTGTTTGAATGGAACGAGTGCATCTCCAAGAGTGCCAAGGATGAGGAAGAGGAGTCGATGGAGAGACAGAAGCAGGAGCAGGAACGCTCAGACCGGGAGGCTGGGCGCCCAATGGCGATTCCCATGAAGAGCCGCCAAAGCAGCCACAACAGTTCCATGGATTCCCATGATCCTCGGAGTCGGGCTCCGGTTACGGATCCTCATTGGAACCATGAGGCGACATTGTACGTCTTCTCGGCTTTTTCGAGCATTGACGATATACTAACCACCCTTGTAGTGATGTTTTCGGTGATCAGTCCGAAATCGACGTGTCGGTGTACGATCGCAACAACCAAGAGGCTTTCCTGGGTCACGTACGGATATGCGTCAACCTGAAGGAGAACGGTCGACTCGATGGATGGTATCCTTTGTCCGCTCGCGGAGCTGGTGACTCTCAGGTGTCTGGCGAAATCCATCTGGAAGTGCGCTTCGAGGAAACGGAAAAGAAGCAAGTCGGGCCGAACGACTTCACGCTCCTGAAACTTATCGGTAAAGGTACCTTTGGTCAGGTGTATCAAGTGAAGAAGAACGACACCCAGCGCATTTACGCCATGAAGGTGTTGTCGAAGAAGGTGATCATTCAGAAGAAGGAAGTCGCACATACTCTGGGAGAGCGTAACATCCTGGTCCGGACCGCCATGTCCGCCTCTCCGTTTATCGTCGGCCTCAAGTTTTCCTTCCAGACGCCCACCGATCTCTACCTAGTCACGGACTACATGTCCGGGGGCGAGCTCTTCTGGCATCTGCAGAAGGAAGGGCGGTTCCATGAAGCACGCGCCAAATTCTACATCGCCGAGTTAATTCTCGCTCTCCAGCATCTTCATGATCACGACATTGTATACCGCGATCTGAAGCCCGAGAACATCCTGCTAGACGCGAATGGCCACATCGCGCTCTGCGACTTTGGTCTGTCCAAGGCCAACCTGACGCAGAACGACACCACCAATACGTTCTGTGGAACGACCGAATATCTTGCGCCCGAAGTTCTGCTTGACGAACAAGGATACACCAAGATGGTCGACTTCTGGTCGCTGGGTGTTCTCGTGTTTGAGATGTGCTGTGGTTGGAGCCCCTTCTATGCCGAAGACACCCAGCAGATGTATAAGAACATCGCCTTTGGGAAAGTTCGGTTCCCTAGAGATGCTCTGAGCACGGAAGGAAGGAACTTCGTCAAGGGTCTGCTCAATCGCAACCCGCGGCACCGACTGGGCGCCAACGATGATGCGAAGGAGCTCATGGCCCATCCGTTCTTCCATGATATTGACTGGGAGGCCCTGAGTCGCAAGGAGGTCATCCCACCGTTCAAGCCGAAACTTGATTCCGAGACGGACACATCCAACTTTGACCCGGAGTTCACGAATGCGCTGAACAACTCGTTGAACGATCGGGCCGCTGCAGTGGCCAACAGCTTCATGCCTGCCTCGACACCACTCTCCCCCGGGATGCAGGCCAACTTCAAAGGGTTCACCTTTGTCAACGAAAGCACAATCGACCATCACATCAAACATGATGCTCCGGACCAAATGGACGAGGATACGGAATCATGGCAGCGCTCTCATCGGGCTGGTAACTCTGTGGACCACCACCGAATGAGTGGGGTCCAGAAGACTAGCGAGGGAGGCGAGCATGAGATTTTCAACGTTGACGACAACTTTGACATGTGATTATGTCTGATGCATGATATGGAGTTTTGAATTCTGCATATATCCATTGCTGTTTGTACATGCCTTTGTTGGGGCTCAAAATTTGGTGTTCCTTTTCTACTACCAACATTGTGGCTTCAGTTGAATACTTTGATTATCCTCATCGCCCAGATGCGTCTTAATCTTTGGGTCTTGGCTTTCCTAACGCGTTCAGACCATCCAGCTAGAGATTGGTTGGCTTCCTATGCTTCTGGTGTTGGTCTGTTATATTTTTGATATCCGGCAGCTGTGTCGCTGCTCTCTTCGTCGTGTTCGACTGGTTCGGTTTTCCTTCTGATACGCCGCCCAATGCATCTTTGTTTTCTTTCGACGACTGCATGGTAGGACCACGAAGAACGAGTATGGTACGGGGGTGGTGTAGGCGTTCAGGCGGCCCATGGCGCAGGTAGCCGGTGTTGATACATATGTATGTGATGAACGAATGGATGTTCTGCTATAATAGTGCGGTAAACCTTTGATGTAGTGTCCAGTAAGTGCGTATTATCGGAATATATATTGGACAATCCGCTCCAGGCATATTGACAGCGAAGACTCGACGGCCTATTGAAGCACACTGATATGATAAGTGGACTCCAGCATCGGGTATGTTCAGTCCGCCATCACGCGGGAGGAACCAGAACCAGCACGCCGCCAAGACGACGGCACGTTCCCCCGAGCATGCAGATGACGATCTTCGGGGTACCTGTGCCTTACCAGCGCACATGGCGGTCTGATTGGCAGAAGAGGTGATGTGGTGTTGGTCTCCTATCACGGATTGTCGGTGGGGATACGGGGCGGCGGCGTACGGAGTACACGAGGTATCGACCTAGTATACGGGGTGGCTGAAGCCATTCTCGATCGTATTCTGCTCCGTTCGTATGGTGTGTCGTTGACCGTGTCGGTATACAAAGTACGGGAGTTGCGGGCTGATTTGGTCGTGAGGACGCGAAGCGAGCTAGACATGCTCAGGTTGATAAGATTAACGGATCGTTACTACATTCGTATCTTGTACATACGTACATCCATCAACTCCATCGTGCAAAGAGAGAGAGGTGTGGGCGGGCGGGCGGACTCCGTCTCCGCAGGACTCCGATACATCCCCCGCTGCTCCTGCTCGCACTGAACAGGCGGCGCGCCGGCCGCTGTTCCTGGGCCCGGTCCCGAAGATGTCCTTTTCTGCACCGAATGCCCAAGAATAATAGATAGACTTCGGGACCACCCAGACGCAAGAATGAGACATGCACGATTTGGGATCGTAAATTCGACCCACTTCTCACGACTCAGGAGTAGCTAAGACTTGCCTACTGGAGGGAGCGGAGTAGGAGTACGTACTGTAGTCCCAAGTATGGGAGGCAGGGATCCGATCGATTCCGCCGTGGACGGTCGAGTCAGTGCGGGCTACGGAGTACCTTGGTGAAACGCGGCTAGACAGGCTGCGCGGTTTCAGCCTTGGGTGGTTGTTCCGTGCAGTCGTCGTGTTGGAGGGGAATATGAATGTGGGCCTCGGAGATGCAGAGACGTCGAAGCGAGGAGTGCAGTTGGGGTTGATTTATACTCCGTATATGCTGTGGGTAAGGGTTGGTCTGCACGAGGGAATGCGAGGAAGCTGACAAGCTTGCATACATATGCATGCGTGCCGGGGTCCGGATGATATACCTGGTAAAAATAGAATGGTTACATTGGGGGAACTGGCGGTGTAGCCGGCTGGATCGCGACGAGAAGCCCCGGGTGTACGACATTTATCTACGGAGTAGATACAGTGGATGAACAGTATGTATTGTACGACAGTCCTATATATAGCGTCGAAGTGAAACAGACTCCATATGTTGGCGTATCTACTGTTTTGTATGGCTTTATACTCCGAGTATGGCGTTAGTCACGGATGGATACCGTAAATTATACCTCTGAGGCGTTCACAACTGCATACAATATATGAATGGTTCCCGCGGATCAGCCAATCTAAAAAGCGCAACGGTGTGAACCAATGGATGGAACGGGTCTACGGAGTATGACGGAATCCAACAGACCTCGTGTTGTCAGGGGGAGGGGCCTTAAGGAGGTACGGAGTCGAAGTATGGACAATTTAGTACCTGTTGATGGATTTCTACTGGAGGCTGACGATGGTTATCCGCAGTAGAGATTATTGCAAGGGGACAAGGAGACATCGGAATGAGAAATCGGCATCTGTACGAAGTAGTACACATGGAGTAGTGATCGAAACGAAAAGGAAAAAGGAAAGAAAAGAAGAGAACAGAAGGAAAAGGGGGTTGCCAAGACACTAACCTCCTCTCGGAATGGCGGCAATGTATAGGGCTTGCCTTAACGGGATTAGTGCGCTGGTGCCTGGCACTAACTCTCCTTGGCCACTGGGGCTAACCCCCTGGGGCCTAGCGCCAGGAGCATTCCACGGCTCTTGTTGGAATGCGACTCGTGGCGTGCTGCCTCTTCTGCTTCCACAACACGAACGTCGTCATCGCGGGTTATGCAAATGAATGACTGACACCAGCTATGTGGGTGCACTGCAGTCAATGCAATCCTTTCGTCGAGGTGAGACATCCAACCCCGTTCATGCACCTCCCCTCACCATCTGCTCCGTACTCCAACCCGGACAAGGCTGATCAGGCAAAGGAAAGGATATTCCTCGACGGAGGGAACGGTGTGCTCGTCGACAACCCATCGTTACTGATTCGGGTATGTCAATCCTCCTTCGGGAGGGCTAATCCTGCAACTAGCGACCTTGTCCTCACGGCGTTGCTCCCCTTTCCATCCGCATGCAGTCTCGCTCCACCAATTCCTGCCCTCCATCCCCCTGCTCATCTTTCTCGTCTGGCGGGCTAACTGACCCTCTCCGCTTTTCTCTGCAGCCCTGACCTTTCCTCGCATGGCGACGCCATCGACATTACTCGACGACGTGGTGAACGCAAGATCCTCATTCCTCTTGTGGGGACGATCGGCCCCTCGACTGCCGTCCCATGTCTCCTAGTCCGACCACTCTAACTTAAACGAAGCAGTGGCGTGTCCGTGGGTTGGTGCTCCAAAAAATGCAGTTCTCAGTATTGACCCTGAGTTAAGCTCCTTTGGGGTTGTCGACTAACACTCGAGAACTTTACGCTAGGCTAGGCTAGTCCATGACTCTCTTCGCCCGCGCCAACATCCTCCCGCTTTGATCCCCCTCTTTTTCCCTCTTTTTTTTCCTTTTGTTTCGTGTTAGTACGTCTCAGGCTATTCCAAAAACACCCTCTTTCTTTGCTTTCCTCAGACCCCTGCTATTGTTCTTGCGGTGTCATTGTTCTCACTTTGCAAAGTCCCTCGAAGATCCTTCTGCATACCAACGCGCCGCTCCGGTGGTACACTACATTCTTACCTTCTCCACCAGCCGCTTCACTTTCTCCCCCCTTATCCTATCTTCGACCGTCCCTCTTCACTCCTGTCATCCCTCGCCTGATCAATCGGATTGTCTTCATGCTTGTCAAACACCGGACAAGTCTTCATGATGAGTGTTGTCGCCAGTAGACCCGAGAGCGCTGCTGTGCCCTATACCTCCGCCCCTCATCATGCCCTCCATGGGTACAAGGATTCCGCATATACAAACGTGACGGTGCAGCCGGTCTCCTCCCGAACGTCGTCGGTTTCCTCCTTCAAATCCAACTATACCGTATCAACATCCCCAACTGTCTACTCGCCAACCGCCTCCCCGATCCCCTCATATCATCTTTGCGACTCGGCCGCCTCCCTGGATAAGATCCTCGAGTCGATTTTCAAGAAACTGCCGCCGGAGATCTTCGACACCATCTTGGATCAGCTTGAATTCTTGCATACCAGTCCCGGCCAGTCTGGGTGCTTAACGTGCTACCAGCGCGACCTGCATGCCTTGTCCCTGACCTGTCGAGTCTGGGAGAAGGCCGTGAGAGCGAGACTGTACACTCGTATTCATATTATCGGCTGTGATTCGCCTGCGCAGTTAAAGAAATACCGCTTGAAACGAGGAAGTCGGTTGAAGTTGTTGCGACGCACTCTACGGGAAAGACGATTGCTGGCCAATCTTGTCATCGAACTCCGTGTCCCACAACTAGACGTCTTGTTCACGACAAGCAAACACAGCACCCAATGGCAGGAATACCGAGACTTGGTGGCCTCCGTCGTCATGGTTTGCCCGAATCTGGAGCGACTCTTAGGGTTGATGATCCCTTACAATCACGAGTTCGATCGACTGACCCACGCCTTGTCGACCCGGAAAAAGCTGAAGGAGCACACATGGCTCCTAGGCGAGGCTCCCGAAGCTTTGGAGGTATCTCCTCGGAGCATGTCATGTCCCGGCAGTCTAGGCCCCTTGCAGATGTATGAGTTTCTGGATTACCATGTCTCTTGGACCAAACTGGAGACCTTGACGATGTACGGATGGAGCGAAAAGACTGCTGTCGAACCCAGCATCTTCCTTCGCATGTTCAGCCTCTTGCCATCGCTGCGAAATCTGTGCATCTCGAACTTCAATGCCGACGCCTTTGCAGACAGTGCTCTGCTTTGTCTACCACCCCCTCCGAGTCTCCTGCGACTGGGAAAACACTTCCCGGAGTAACGGGACGCAGGGCCTCCGCGCAATACACTTCACGGCCCAGAATCCAATTCCTTGAAGTCGCTGGCCCTCATCGAGCAAAACATCAACTCTCTTCTTGTGATCTCGAAGATACTGGCCTCACTTGGACAGCTGGAACGATTTAAGTTCGTCCAAACCGAAAAGTGTCCTACCCTAAACGCCGAAGGCATGATCTTCCAACCATTGTTTGCTTCTTCCAGCCTCAAATTCCTGCACTGGGATGTGGCTTGCCCCGATCCGAACACCGCTCTCACCAGACTCGACTATGCCCCGTTCATGAAACCTCCACGCCATATCGAAACGCCTAACTCTCATCTCGCCCAAAGCATCCTTTCCGCCGGATTCCCCCGTCTAGAGGCTCTTCGGGCCCCGTCGGATATTGAACCTCCAGGCGTTCTTCAGGCCGTCTGCAAACCGCTCCCCAGAGCACAGGCGTTGCAGCCGGCAGACCGATACTGCCTTCCCCGAAGTTCTCATGGCTCAGTCAATACCAGACCGATGGCTCTTCCTGGCGGCAACAACCTGACCTCAGCCCGGATTCGCGCGCAAACATTCATCGATATGGCGGCCAAGGACACGGAAACCGGCATGCAGGTCCTAATCACCGATCACTCTGACGGATATATTCCCGACAACGCCCTGGAGGAAGCCGCCGAAGAAGAATCGGATATGGAAATGGACGAGGAGTCGATGTGGGGAATGCGAGAACACTCTAAAGGAAGCACTTCCCCTGAGGCTCATGACGGCCCCGTCACTGTGTTCGATTTCCGGATGCCCGCATACATGGGTAGATCGGGGGCAAAGACCAGTGACAAGGACGTGTCCATCCCTCGCTTCATCCTCCACCCCGACATGAAGGGGCAAGATGCGGATGGTGGCCTTGTGAGCTGGAAGCATATTCTGGCGTCCAATCAGTCTCTGACATACGCTGCCGGCGTTGGTGTCAACTGCTTCGGTAATAAACCCACCATGAGCCCGTCCCCTGAAGAACCACCGTCTCCAGCAACGACAACGACACCGCGATTCGGTTGGGGTGGCATCGGCAGTCGATCCGGGCTGGCTACCAGCCCCAACACGTCCTCGACTCCCCCAACTCCCATGAGCCTCTCATCGCCCACTGGATTACCCTGGGACAAGGACACCTGCACTGGATCCTGGAACTACAGCCACAAGAATGGCCGTGATTGGTGGTTTCACATGGAGCGAGACCGTCCGGAAAATGTCAAGATCGTTGACGTCCACAATCTCTTCTAAAGTCGCCACCGATTCCACCTTTTTCTTTATCTTCTCATCTGTACGAACACGCTTACAGTCATGCGCGGAACGGCGTTACGGAATCCTTCTTTTACGGATGATCGATACTCATCGCAACTCTCTTTCACCTGCTACAATCAACCAAAACAACCCCTATCTCGACATGGCAAAGTGCCTCCCTCTTCTACCTCTGCACATACCCTCGCTCCCCGACTACAGTACCTACAATTCCTGATGCACATACACCTATTTTCTTTTTGTCCTGTCCCCATCTAATCATCGTGGCGTTGGACTGGACCTGGGTCGGCTTGTCATATACCATGGTCTTCGTTTACATTATATCCCCTTTCTTGTATTTGCCAAGGACAGTGGCTGGGCTGGCGTCTGTTGTTCACTATACCATTCGTTTTGTTCGGGATGAACCCGGCTCGTTGTACAAGTACATAGCACGTTGATCGGTCTATATTGTATAATGTATATGTCTTCTGCAACCTTATCCGTCAAAGCCTGCCAAATACAGCACTGCTTGCTAGGAGTAGAATCGTGAACTTCAACTGGAATTTGTGGTATCGATCCGTGACTTAAATGCTGTCCTAGTGCTGGCCAAAATATATATGTTTACCAGTTGTATATTACGAACGGAACGAAGATTCAAGACACGATTACTGTTTATCTATTTTCCCAACAGACACTGAAAAGTAGGGACTAAGCATGCAGCCAAGTCCTGGTTAGACTCACGGGATTGTACGTAGATACATGACATGACGCAAGAAAGAAACGGCAAAAGAAGGACATTATGGGAAGATCATGAGGCACATTCCTCCCGAGCATTAAACATAGATTCCCATGTTTGTGTCCTTCTTCTTGGCCTGCACTTCGGCAATGGCATCAACGTAGTTCTCGTGGCCCACCTTGGACATACCCTTCCGCAGCGCGATCATACCGGCCTCGACGCACACGGCCTTGAGCTGGGCGCCACCGAACTCGTCCGTGCTGCGGGCCAGCTCGGGCCAGTTGACCGTGTCCTCGACGGCCATCTTGCGCGAGTGGATCTGCAGGATGTTGGCGCGGGCCTCCTCGTTGGGCAGGGGGAACTCGATCTTGCGGTCCAGACGACCGGACCGGAGCAGGGCGGGATCGAGGACGTCGACACGATTCGTGGCGGCAAGCACCTTGATGCGGTCGTCGGAGGCGAAGCCATCCAGCTGGTTGAGGAGCTCCAGCATGGTGCGTTGCACTTCACGGTCACCGGACTTTTCCGAGTCGAAACGCTTGGTGCCGACGGCGTCCAGTTCGTCGATGAAGATGATCGACGGCGCCTTTTCCTTGGCCAGCGCGAAGCAGTCGCGGACGAGCTTGGCGCCGTCTCCGATGAACATCTGCACCAGCTGGGGACCGGCGAGCTTGAGGAAGGTGGCGTTCGTCTCGGCGGCGCAGGCTCGAGCGAGCAGGGTTTTACCCGTTCCGGGAGGTCCGTACATCAGAGCGCCTGGATGGGAGTTCAGTTAGTGAGGGAGGTGAAAGCGATTTCGAGCGGTGCGTGCGTACCCTTCGGTGCCTTGATACCGATCTTCTTGAACCGGTCGGCCTCCTTCATCGGCCATACGATGGCCTCGACGATCTCCTCGATCTGCTTGTCCAAGCCTCCGATGTCCGTGTACTTCTCCGTCGGCTTCTCGTCGACCTCCATGGCTTTCACGCGGTTGTCGTACTCAGCCGGTAGCGTGTCCAGGACCAGATATGAGTCCTTGTTCACACCGATCAGATCACCGGGCTTCAGCTTCTCGTGGTCTACTAGACCGATGAGCGGGAGGTAGATAGTCTGACGGGTAGACGTTTTGATGACGGCCGACTTGCCGACCCGGGTAGCGTCCAAGTCGATGTTGGCTCCTTCTTCGGCGGCCTCAGCCTCAACATCCAGATCCAGGAGTTCGACAACGTTTCCGACGAGATATGGTAGTTGCCTGTGGAAGGGATGACAGTGAGTACATGTAAAGGATATCTCAAGAGAGCCGCTACGTCTCGAGAGGGATAAGTGTTCATCGCCACCGCAAGTGATGTACGTTGCGGCGAACAGCTCCAAACCCCCGTCCGGACGAAGACAAAATCATACCTGTTGTTCTCGATCTTCTCCTGGTTGTCCTTCACCTTCTCTCTCATCGTGCTCTGTTCGTGCGTCAACCGTTGGAATTCGCTCTTCATTATGCGGAGTTCGTTCTCCAGCATCCGTCGTCGCTTGACGATGTCCGCTGTGCTCGAGTTGAGAATCTCCTCATCTAGAAGCTGTTCCTCCTCCTCTTTCTTTTCCGCATCTTTCATTTCGGCGTCGCCATCGCCGTCGGGCTTCTTGCCGTCGCCATCGCCCTGGTCCGGCTTCTTTCTCTCTTCACGCTCAAGGTCGTCGAGATCCTCCAGGGTAGACATGGTTGGGGAAGGGCGGGGGTGGGATTAGCGGGATAACAGGTACGAAGGGATCGATGGAAGAGCAAGAATTGGGAGGGAAATGAGGATGATGGAGAACGGTGGCCGGAGAGTTGGAGAGACGGAGCTGTGAGAGCTTCGGCCAAACAACGTCAGCTGCCCTGCCTGCATCACGTGATACCTGACAAATGGTCCCAGCGTCATCAACCTTTTGGGTGTTTCTATGCTACAACCACATTGCATTCACTCTTCTATGCTTATATACAGCTATCTGCCAGTCGCTTCTCAAATGTAGTAGAATGGGTTGTCCTTGTAGACAAAGGTGTTTCCCAGGTTCTCCAGGACCTTCTCCCGACCGAATTTTAGAAGACGATACTTCGAGATGAAGTCATCATTGTTGGCTGTAAACATTAGCATTGTTCAGGGACGCACCGATTCAGTTTCAGGGATATACATACTGTAGCCGCCGCACATTCTGCGCTTTCCAGTGAACTCGGAACGACCGTGCATCATTCTCCAGTTATCAAAGACTGCACCGATTAGCCTGGCTCTACATCCGCAGAATACAAGCACTTACTGAGCGCAGTACCGGGCTCCAGCTGTGTCCAGATCTCCATGTCGGGGCGCGTGATGATATTGTTCCAATGATGCGCGGCGTTGTACCATCTGTTTTGACGGTGCAGGTCCCAGTCCCGTTTCGCAGCCCGGTCATAATTGTTCCAACGGATCTGGTAGATCCTATTCAGTTCTTTGTGGACCTTGACCACAGGCTCCATGCTTGCAGGTAAGATGCAAACATCCTCGTTACCACTGGAGTGATACGGCTGGGTCTCGCTCTGCAAGATACCGAGGTTGGAGGGGTTTTCAGCCCGCATGCGAGCAGCGGCCTGGAATCCATCCACCAGCAGGCTTTCACCGCCGGCGCCATCCGTATGAGACAGGAGGTGGAAGAGCTGAAGTCTGGCTGGGTCCGTGAAGTAGGTGTTATCCGTGTGCGCGCCGAGGAATTCCGTCGTGTAGGCAGTGTCCTTGAAGGTCAGATCCGCCGTGAAATCCCAGAAACCACCTGATCGGGTTAGATCCTAGCCAAAGGTCACATCAGAGGAGGAAACTTAGGACCTACCATAATGGGTGTGTCTAATGAAGGCTATTCTCTCGATAAGGGTCTTGGTCGACTCTGGGTCAACAGGGACGCCTTTGACGAAGCAGAAACCCCACACGTACTTCGCACGGATTAGACTAGCATGTCTACCAGGTCGGTGATTGACTCACAATTTTCTCAAGCCATTCGAACAAGCCTTCATTGCTGGACATGACATCCGCATATGCCACTGTCGGATAATCCTTGCTAGCGGGGTCGTGTGATTTGAAAGGTCTGGTCGTACGTTATTTGTCAATTCGACGTCGATAAATGAGGACCTCTCACCTGAAATTGGAGTGAGTATAGCCTACTTTGCTCTGGCTATTTTTAGGGGAGTTGAAGTGGGTAGACAGGAATGAGTACGGGTAGACACCGCGGTGTCCATCTGACCCTTTAGTGAAGTTAGCAAAAGCCATTCGCCCCTGTCACTGGGGGCATACATTGCACCTCGGCACCCCCTTCATTATATTGGACATCTTTGACCGACACATCACGAGGGATCTAACCAGGCGTTAAAGAATCTGCCACAGTAACCTGTAGATGCTTCATCGAAACATACCGAGAAAGTATCCACCGCCCGCTGTCTTGTGTCCGGATGGATACACTTGGAGCATTGACAACTATCTCTGTGTTGGAGCAAAAGGAGCCCTGGTAAGCTTTGATTACATGCTCCAATAAATTTGGCGCTTACCGAAGCCAAAACGTTCCACTATGACAGACTGTTAGCAACGCAGTTCTACAAACGAGGTAGGGAAGAAATCCACATACAAAGGACCCTCTTGGCTCGTTGGCGAGCTTTTGAGGTATGTATACACTGAGGCGTAGTCGTTTGGAGAATACTCGAAAGCATTCTGGCGGTTCCGGCCTGATTTATGGGTGGCAATGGATGAATTTGTCCTTGTCAGAGCAAAAGCAACCCGCCGCGGTGCATTGACGATGGTGGGTCTGCAGTTGGTAGGCAGGCAACGGGATCTAGGAGACTGCGAATGAAGTTAAGCACAGTCTGATAATAAAATTGCTTGTCCTTGCCATTGGGGTTTGCAAATGATGCGCTTGTCGCTACTTACCAACTGGGCGCTCCATGAGTTGGAGAGGCTACAGAATCAGCCAATATTCATGAAGCGCAATCTACTACTCACTTAAGGTATTTCAAGGACCGGAGGGCCCGGGTGGAAGCAATCTTGCTCATGACGGTATGCTCTTCAGTCTATTGGCGTGCTACCGATCAAATCGTAACGATCACCTGCAGGAGGGATATAAATTGGTCATGCAATTAGTGCCCGCACGAACGGACTCTCCACGGATATACCCATCAATCACGTGATAACATCATTATCGGCTCGGTTTTCCTCGGAAATCGCTAGAATAGGCATAACCGTTTGCTGGTGGAATAAAATTTAACTATTTGCATCATTGCGAGGCTAGAATTTAGTGTATGGTTGGAATCGCTGCGTTGATGCTACATGACTCCTACGCTATGTACACCATCGACTATCGGACATGAAAAGCAATGATCGAATTTACAGCTTGCTCTTGGACCCAGCAACGATCTTCAGCAGGCAGCGGCCATTGCTAAGAACAGCCTTGCCCTTCTGGTTCTTGGTCACGAAACGGACCTCCTCGAAGCCATCCTCGACAGTGCCCATCCGCCAGATCTCGGTGGTAAGCTTGTCGCCAGGGATCACAGGGGAGGCGAAGCGGGCCTGGAACTCCTTCAAGTTCTTGGGATCGCTGCCTCCAAGCTCGCGGAGGATACCGTGAGCGGCGGAGTTCCAGCTGAAGAGACCGTGGATGATGACACCGCCGAATCCCATCTTCACACCGGGCTCGGGGGTGGCATGCAGAGGGGTTGTAGTCACCATTCAGGCTATAGACAAGCGAATGTTAGCAGTGCTTTATAAACCTCGCTTTCGTTTTCCTCTTCCTGAAGGATGGCTTACCGGTAGAGAAGGGGAGTCTCAGGAGTCGACTGGACAACATGCACAGCATCGGGCTTTCTGCCCTCAGGAGGGGGATAGTTCACAGCCTTGGGGCCTGCAATGCGGTCAGACATACTGTATACACGCAAGTTGAGATGCACAGCTATAAACTTACCCTTGGGTCCACCCCAGTTACCCTGTCCCACCATGAAACCGCTGCTGACGGTCTTGGTGTACACCTCGCCAGTTTGAGCATCCACGATGGACTGTTCCGACTCAATCACAGACCCCGACTTGCCCTTGTCGTAAACACCAATGACCTTGTTGCGCAGCTCAAACTTCTTGCCTGCACTAGTAGGAGGAAGAGGCTTCAGGACAGTGAGCTTGCGCTGGCCGTCGACAGAGCGACGGGGGTCGAATTTGGGAACACCCGGGATAGGGTGCGACTGCTGACGAGCATAGAAATCCGTCACTTCTTGGTCGGTGAGCTTGAAGGCTACAGGAAAACAGTGTTAATGTCTGAATGCAAGGGATATTATGAACCAGGAGTATAGTGCGTACGCAGAATCAGAGAATATGTCGGGAAGACGGCGAAGTTGGGATGAAGCTCCTAAAGCTCAGAGATGAGAAGACGTCCTCCCGAAAGACAGTGACAAATCTTACGTAGAGGAAGTGGAGCTCGTCGGCCTTGATGCCGATGCTGTTGGCAAACAGCAGGACATCGCGCTTCTGCCAGGAGACCTCCTGGGCAGGGTATTCGTAACCAGCTCCGGGGCCCGACATCGGGAAGGGGGGCAGAACAGTAATAATAGGATGGACGGTGAGGTAGATCAATGAGGGCTTCGCGCGGTATCAGGCGAAGTAATGACAATGGAAGCTGGAATGGAACGGATAATGAGGAAAAAGCAGAAGAATGACCGGAGCGCTGGGATGGGTAGAGCGCCTCAGTAACTATTTGTAGTCAGAAAGCCAGACAAATCCATCCATCTTTTGCGGGGCTGGACCATCACCAACCGAGGCCCATCCGCGCCGCTTTGGCCGAAACTCGCCAGTCGACTGGCCCGCCAAGTCGGCTACCGGTGGACACTGGAGCCCCTAATTTTTATCAATCAGTGGGCACACCAGACATCCGGTAGTTCCATTGTTCCCATTTGGACACGAGCAGAAATGAAAAGATAGACATGAAGGAGAACGTCGGAGGTCGTTAGATTGAGCATCAACTCGGGGTATCTACTTGCAAAATCGAGGAGCTTATATCGTCTCTGTGGAAATCATCTCTCCGTATCACGCCGAACAATGATGCCGTTCCCCTGCCTTCCAAAACAACAACGCCGTGCAACAGGGTTGAATGAGATAAAAGAAATATCACAGCAAATCAGGACGAAACATCCAAAGATACCAAAGAAGAATGAGACCGTTAACCCAAGAGTCCGTGTCATGGAAAGTCCATGACATGACACGGACTTTCCGCCGATGCTATGATGCCCTCCTGTAACTTTTCAATGAGTCGGCATTATGACACCGATCCAAAAGTGGGCTCTAGATTGAAATTAAAATTGGCCGCAGAACATCAACCCCAGTTCAATTAGCACCTGTGTGGGTCAGTCAATACGCTCCTCGTCTTCCAGAGAAGAGACTCACATCTTGTAGAAACAGCTGCCCTCCGCGTAACGCAGTTTGTCGGCAGTTTCAAACTTGTAATCGATGGTAATGTCGAGGTCACGCTTATTCTTCTCGTTGGGCTTGTTCTCCAGGTAGCCCGACACAACCTCATCCTCTTCCACGGTAAGGACGTCGCGCAGGTAGAAGACAGTCTGCTTCCAGTGAGTGTACTTGGCATGAGGGCCAGTAGAGAAAGTAATCGGCTTGTGGCAGGCACCGAATTCAATGTCGAACCAAGCAATCACAGCATGGATAAAGTCGCTGCGCTTGGCGGCGAGCTGGAAGGGGACCCGGAAGCTCAAGTCGGCAGGCTGGACAGTGTAAAGGTCGAACGTAATGATAGGGCAAGGATCGGTAACAAGAGCCTTCATCTCAACGGTATCCACAAGAGGCTCCGTGAGGGCAATCTCCTTCATCGGGCTGTAGTCGAAGCCGTACACGTTGTCCCAGACTAGAGCGGTCAGTGGGTGGAGCGAGAATCATCCGATTGCGGTTGGTTCTTACATCCAATCTTGTCATCCTTGTACTCGCCATCCTCAATGGCGGCCAAGTACATGGTGGCCTTGTCGGGGAAGATCTTGCCACCGGGCACGAGATAACGGTCGCGCGCATAGAGGACGGTGTCCAGCATGCTCTCGTAGAGCAAGAAGTATCCCATCCACTCCGAAATGATGATATCAACCTTGGGGAAAGGCAGAACGACCTCCTCCATCTTGCCCTGGAGAAGAGTGATCTTATCGGCCATTCCGTTCACGGCGACGATCTCACGAGCCTTCTCGATAATGGAAGACATGTCGACACCGATGACGTGCTTCGCGCCAGCCTTGACGGCGAACCTATGCGCAAACTCTTGTCAGAAATATGCAGAGGGAATGTTCGATGTACTCAACCACGTACATGCTGAGAATACCGGTACCGCAACCAACGTCCAGGACAACCTTATCTTTGAAAATGTGACGGTTCTGGTAGATAGAATCACGGTACGATCTGGTACGGACATCATCTTTCTGGAAAAGCGCAGTGCGTTAGTGATCAATGTGGTATGTGAGATGTGTGCGATCTTGACTTACAAGCATTTCCTCATGAATGCCTAAGCGGGGCTCCAAGTTAGCTGGTCGGATCAAGAACAAGTTCAATAAGAGGTATTGATTTACCATGATGATCATAGCTAGGATTGAATTAGCAATCAGTAAATCCTCACAGATCATACAGTATCACATCGTACCTGGTGAAGTAGCGGACTTCAGCGTGGTCCATACCGACCATGCGATCCGCACTGCTGGTTATCATACCAGCAGGCTCTGCAGAAGCTCTATCGGTTCCGTTCATATTGCCTCAACAAGTAAAGGATCGGGCGGAAGAGAGAATCGATGAGTCGGTAGAATTAAAGACAGAGAAGAACAGATCGAGTCTGTGAGGCGATAGATTGGAGGAAGAGAAGGTTAAGCGCCCGTCAAGATCCCTACGAGCGACTTTTTTTTTTTCTTAGTCTTAATCTCATTGGAAATTCTCCTCCGCCTGCACTAGATTAAATTGAGTTTAGCGTTATCGCCTCCCGCCATCCCCAATTGGGACTTATCATCACGTGCATAACAAAGCCCTGAAGACAGATTCAATAGGACAAGCGCTCTTCACCGGAGTACAATGGCCTGTCAGTTCATTCACTTCCAGCTACCTAGGTACGAGTGAATGCCTTCAATAAAGTCAATCATAATCCTGAATTTACTGGTGTCCGTGTAAATGCCTTGGGGTGGGACAAAACACGAATTGTACTGCTGCCGGACGATGTCTGTGGTCTCCCTCCAATTCGAGTCCTACTAACGATTGGTAACATATCAACGAAGCTAAGAAATTCGAATGTAGGTGTCTATCTAATAAAATAAACAAGTTCGTATCCTGTACATATCTCTCTTCCTCGGTTGAGCTTTCGAACAGATCGATATAGCCAACCGACGGAGTACATAGACGGCAAATGCCAAGATGCCATCGGACTTGGTGGTGCCGACCGGCGGTCCTCCGCCTCCTCCGCCTCCTCCGCCCTCAAGACGCGTTGCGCCCGCTTCCTCCTTAGTTCACACGTCCGCGTGGTACCGCCAGTCAAACACGTAGCCCACCATGAGACTAGGAGGCTCAAGCAGAACGACCGCTTTCACTTGCCTTCTTTTCTTTCTTCTAGCGACTTTTGTTGGCCGATCGACCGCGTCCCTGGGCGATCATCTTCCCGACTTCAAAGAATGTGTTAAGGTATCTACTTCCCTCGGTGCTTGTCCAGTAAACAAGCTAACCAGCAAACAGATCTGTCAATCGGAAAATTGTCAGGATGGCAGCTCGGTTATCCGTAAGTTCCAACTACCCTTTGTGTTTGAAATGGGCTCACATCTAACTAACCCCGTCTTCTTTAGCTTTCCATCTCCGTCTTCTGCTTTGGACTTGTCCCGCCGAATGTGACTACACCTGCCAGCATGTGGTGACAGACCGCCGAGTCGCCCGAGACCCTCCGATGCTCAATCCAGTGGTGCAATTCCATGGAAAATGGCCTTTCCGCCGAATCCTCGGCATGCAGGAACCGTTTTCCGTCCTGTTTTCTTTCTTCAACTTCCTTGCACACTGGCATGGCATTTCCCGGCTTCGCGAAACGATCCCCTCCTGGCATTCACTTCGGGGCTACTATCTGGCCTTTGGATACTGTGGTCTCGCGTGCTGGACGTTCAGCATGCTCTTTCACACCAGGGACTTTCCTTTGACCGAGAAGCTGGATTACTTTGGAGCTGGCGCGAACGTCATGTATGGCATGTATCTCGCCATCATCCGGATATTCCGTCTGGATCAGGAGGAACCCCGACATAAGCCGACCCTACGCCGCCTTCTGACGGCGGTCTGTGTCCTGCTGTACGCGATGCACGTGTGCTACCTGAGCTTCTGGTCTTGGGACTACACCTACAACATGATCGCCAACATCGTGGTGGGCATGACCCAGAATGTCCTGTGGGTCGCGTTTAGTCTTTTCCGATACCAAAAGAATGGCAAACCCTGGCATGTCTGGCCAGCAATGATCGTGGCCTGGATCATGTTGGCTATGAGTCTGGAGTTGTTGGACTTTGCTCCGTGGCACGGATTGATCGATGCGCACAGCTTGTGGCATCTGGGAACCGTCATCCCGACCGCCTGGTGGTATTTGTACGTTGGGATCTACATCTTCATCTCTGAGTTCCGTGCAGCTGACTGTGACAGGTACCTGATCAAGGACGTCCAAGACGACGTGGCTGGAGACAGATTGAAGGCCTAGGACAAGAGGGTGTAAAGGCAAGGCAGATTTCTTATCGGAAGGGAATTCGAATCCTTCCTTCTTTTCTTTTGTTGCTCCTGACCAGTGTTGGAGTCAGCTGCAATAATGTAGGTCCAGGTGACCGAATACCTTGTACAATATATAGAATTCTGGAAAGCCACCAACGCCAAGGCAATCGATGAGTCCTCGTATTCCACTGATGGGGTGGTCTCAGTATTATTACTACTATCATTATTGTGGTCCCAGGTAGCTCCTTTTGAGGGTCTTATTTCCACCGGCTTCCTCGATCCGGGTCAAGGTGGGTTGGTAGCTCACCGCTCCAAGTGGGCTGTGGCAGTAAAGGAAGCTCAGGCCAACCGACTAAGAGTAATAATAGTACTAAAGTGTCTCACCCCATTCTCGGTCACGGGCACCGCGACTCTTTTTCTACGCCATCCCCCCCCTCAGCCTCATTTCTTTTCTCTCGCGCCCCTCTCTCTCGTCGTACGCTGTGTTCATACAGCTCTCTTCATCTCCATCCTAGGTCTCCTACTCCCTCTTTCCGGCCTACCCTGTACCACAATGGCTTCTCCAGCCATCAAGAAAGCAATTTCCGAGGCGGCGTCGCAGTACCTGAAACCTGAAGGAAAGGTCTTCCAGTATGGCACTGCTGGGGTATGTCAACCCTCTCACTCTATCCCAACCTCTCTATCTCGCCCGGCCTCTTCAACTGACCAAACTTCCCGTTTTGCAGTTCCGCATGAAGGCGTAAGTAACTCGACCTCTCATTGAAGCAACCACCCCTGGAAGGATTGATCTGCCCCGCCTCCACATACCCCGCGATCGCCCCTGGTTGTTTACACTTTCGCCAACGTCTTATCTCCAGTGACCTCCTCAACACCGTCGTCTTTTCTGTTGGTTTGCTTGCCGGTCTGCGGTCCAAGAAACTTAGTGGACAATGGGTTGGTGTGATGGTGACGGCCAGTCACAACCCCGCCGAAGACAATGGCGTCAAGCTGGTCGATCCAATGGTGAGTCTGGAGTGGACCTGGGAAAAAGACTCCGATGACCAGTTCAAAATTTACTAACGGAAATATAACAACAGGGCGAGATGCTCGAAGTAAGAGTCGACATGACCCCGATCGGGATGGACTGGTGACTGATAATTGATTAGGCTGAATGGGAGGCTTACGCAACCAAGCTCGCTAATGCTCCTTTGGACAAGGTCGCCGATGTGTATGAAGAGCTTATCAAGGAAATCGACGTCAGCATGGAGAACCCTGCCCGTGTCGTCTTTGCCCGTGATACCCGCGCTTCTGGCTCGCGCCTCGTCAGCGTCCTCAACTCGGCCCTCGCCGCGACGGAGGTCGAATTCCAGGACCTCAAGTTCATGACGACTCCTCAGCTCCACTATGTCGTGCGTTGCAAGAACACCATCGGTACACAGTATGAATACGGCGAGCCCTCGGAACAGGGCTATTATGAGAAGCTCGCCGAGGCCTTTAAAAGAGTGATGCGGGGTGTCAAGGTCAAGGGCACCTTGACTGTCGATTGCGCGAACGGTGTCGGTGGACCCAAGCTGAGGGAACTCATCAAGTACCTGCCTAGTGCGGAGCAAGGCGGAGTCGATATCAAGGTCGTCAATGACGATGTTATCAACCCCGATAAACTGAACTACGAGGTACTACTATCGTGACCTACCTACGAAATTCGTACTAACATCATTCTTAGTGCGGTGCCGACTACGTCAAGACCAAGCAGCGCGCCCCTCCCTCTTCTAAGGCGTCGGTCCTCGATCGCTGCGCTTCTCTCGACGGTGACGCCGACCGTCTTATCTACTACTTCATGGACGAGGGCAACGTTTTCAGGATGCTGGATGGTGACCGGATCGCCACCCTTGCTGCCTCTTTCATCGGTGACCTTGCTCGGAGTGCTGGAATCGCTCAGAAGCTCAAGATCGGTGTTGTTCAGACAGCCTATGCCAACGGAGCCAGCACGGATTACATCGAGAAGGTCCTGAAGCTGCCTTCCGTCTGTACCAACACTGGTGTGAAGCATCTCCACCACGCTGCCTTGCGTTTCGACGTTGGCGTCTACTTCGAGGCCAACGGTCATGGCACTATTACTTTCTCGGAGAACGCCCTGAAGACGATCAAAAGCACCGAGCCTCAGTCTCCGGCCCAGCAACGCTCCCTCGAGTGCCTGAACGCCTTGACTGACCTCATCAACCAGGCGGTCGGCGACGCCCTCTCGGACATGCTTCTCGTTGAAGCTATCCTTGCCCACAAGTGCTGGACCCCAAAGGAGTGGCTTGCCACCTACACCGACCTCCCATCGCGGCTAGTCCGTGTGGAGGTTGCTGACCGGTCGATCTTCAAGGCCTACGATGCCGAGCGCAAGCTCGAGTCACCCCCCGGCCTGCAGGCCAAGATCGAGTCTCTGCAGTCTCGCTACAACAAGGGACGGAGCTTCGCGCGTGCCAGTGGCACTGAAGATGCCGTGCGTGTGTATGCGGAGGCCGCTAGCCGGTCGGAGGCTGATGACCTTGCCACTCGCGTTGCCAATGCTGTTTCTGAAGCTGGCAGCATCAAGGAGATCCTGCAGTCTTGAGCCTTTTCGGATTGACAGATGTTTGCCAATACAAGAAACTTGCCTGTTCTATGTAATAGCGGCAACAGTCGACGGATTGCGAGGTTCAAGCATTAGTTGCTTTACTGTTATGTATACAAAAGGATTGTCTTGATGGTCGGGAATATGTCGCGAGGGCTCAGACTTACTACCCATTCGAAGCAACTATTCATAGAACTAACAGGAAATGACACGAATGAATTAATGATGAAGTTTTCAAATTTCATATCATAAGGGCGTAAGCTCGTTAAGCAGAAGCCATAGTTATCGAGCCGGGAAAACAGATGATCCGGGCCTCCGCGTCTTACTCCGACGATCTACTTTTTCCGCCCAGAAAAAAAAGTTCCGTCGGCAGGTCAACCACAGGGAAGTTCTTCAACTTTCCACTTTTCACCCTCGTCGTTTCTTTTTTCACTTTATCCACCATGGCAAAGGCTCGTACTAAGAAGCGCACTCACGCTCGTCCCCAAAATGCTACTGCTGCGGCGAAGGGGAGCGCCGCGACCATGAGCAAAACGCCCAAGTCGATGGTGATTCGAGTCGGCGGTTCACAAGTCGGTACCAGCGTCAGCCAGCTGGTGCAGGATGTGCGGACAATGATGGAGCCTGACACTGCTGTGCGATTGAAGGTAATCTCAAGATAACTGTGTCATCTACCTTTTCCAGGAGTCAATGCTAACTCGCGACCAGGAACGCAAATCCAACCGTCTGAGAGATTACACCGTCATGGCCGGACCGCTCGGCGTAACACACCTGATGCTGTTCTCCAAGTCCGCGACCGGAAACACCAACATGCGTCTGGCGCTGACGCCGCGCGGCCCGACCCTCCACTTCAAGGTCGAAAACTACTCCCTCTGCCGAGACGTCGAGCGGGCGCTGAAGCGGCCCCGCGGCGGCGGCCAGGACCACAAGACTCCGCCGCTGCTGGTGATGAACAACTTCAACTCACCCAACGCGACCGAGACGTCCAAGGTGCCGAAGCGTCTGGAGAGCCTCACGACGACCGTCTTCCAGTCGCTCTTCCCACCAATCAATCCGCAAGCGACGCCGCTGCACTCGATCCGCCGTGTGATGCTCCTGAACCGGGAGCTGTCCGGAAAGAATGGGGAGGACGAAAAGGAGGAGGACTCGTACGTGCTGAACCTGCGCCACTACGCCATCACGACGCGGAAAACGGGCATCCCGAAGCGCATTCGTCGGCTGGACCCCAAGGAGATCCGCAACAAGGAGAAGGCCAAGTCAGCGGTCCCGAATTTGGGCAAGCTGGAGGATGCGGCAGACTATCTGTTGGACCCCTCCGCCGCTGGGTACACCTCTGCCAGTGAGACGGAACTGGACACCGACGCCGAGGTGGAGGTTGCGGAGAGCACGACGAAAAAGGTGCTGACGAAGCGGGAGCTGCAGCGCATGAAGTCGGGAGACAAGGAGAAGGCTCAGAAGAAACTGGATGCGGCTCCGGGGGTGGAGAAGCGTGCCGTGAAGCTGGTGGAGCTAGGACCGCGCATGAGGCTCCGTCTGATCAAGGTCGAGGAGGGCCTGTGTGAGGGTCGGATCATGTGGCACGATTATATCAAAAAGTCTGAGGCGGAAGTGAAGAATCTCGATAAGAGCTGGGAGCAACGGAAGAAGGAGAAGGAGGAGAGAAAGAGACAGCAGAAGGAGAACATCGAGAAGAAGAAGCAGGCCAAGGTGCAGGCTAAGGCTGAAGGAAAAGAGGTGCCTGAGGACGATGATGATGACGAAGAAGATGTCGATATGGACGATGATGACTGGCTCAGCGACGATTTCGATGACGAGAACCAAGACGAGGTTGAGGGTGATGAGGATGACTCTATGGAGGAATAAGGGAGCCTCGCGCTTCGCTCTCGAAGCCTACAAGCATCTCTGATGCTTGACAGCACTAAAAGTTGATCTGCGAGCCCGTCTGGGCATCGTCCCATACTCCGCAAGGATTCTAGCGGAGACGAACACCACTTCTGCACTGCTACGCAACCATCCGGGTCCTATCTCGAGTCTCGTCTTCCTGACTCTGAGGCTAGCCTAGTATCTGGAGGTGCTGCACGGTGAAATCTACAGGATGGCTATTGAGTCATCGATAGTTGCACGAGTATCTCAGCGGCGAACAAAATATACCCATAATCTTGGCTGGTTCATATACGCTTCAAAGTCCATATAGATATAAACGTGACATTTACAGTAGCCAAACTAAGCAGAAGGCGCTCTAATCGTGCATATCGTAACCCGTGCAATCCTAGACTCATTTCTTCAGCTTCTCCTCGACAATCCGTTCCACCATCTTCTCCAAGATACTCATATTGCCGCCAGCCGTGCCGGCAAAGTACCCCTGCACGCTCTTCTCAACATACTTGCCCACGATATCAATCTCAACGTTGACATCGTCGCCCGCCCGCTTGGCTGCCGTCACGATCTTCTCCTGCGTGTAGGCAATAAGCATGACCTCGAAGAACCCATCCGCACCGTCCACAACCTTGGTCACGGTCAGGCTGGCACCGTCGAGGGTGACATAGCCCTTCTCGACGATATACCGCATGACGCCTATGTCGCGCGGCTGCAGCCGGAAGACGAGGGCATTGCCTTCGGGCGTCACGGAGAGGATTTTAGCGATGGTGTCGACATGGCCCTGGACGAAGTGGCCGCCCATGCGTGTTTCGCCCAGCACGGCGCGCTCGAGGTTCACGCGCGAGTTCGTCTGCAGCGAGCCGAGATTCGTGCGGCGGAGGGTTTCGGGTGCGACGCCGACCTTGAACCAGGTCTTATCGAAGGCCGTGACGGTCAGACAGGTTCCTGGAGGTGGGGTGGTCAGATGCTGGAGACGGCGTGGGCGTGCCGTAGGGGCACCGGCGGTCGGAGACGGCTACATACCATTGACGGCGATGCTGTCGCCCAGATGAGCGTCGGTGAGGATCTCCTCGCAGTTGGAGATGGTCAGCGAGGTGCCCCCGCCCCCGCTTGACGAGGTGTCGAGGGGTTCCAGGGACACGACCGCTGGAAAGCAAGACCGATCAGTACCGCTGATGTCACCATGTTAGAAGAGCAGGATTCACTCACTCCCGATTGTCTCTACCAGACCGGTAAACATAGTGGAAAGTAGCTCGGGATTGAGGGGATGATGGGCGAGGCGGATAGAGGTGGGAAAGAATGAGCGGATATGGGTCCAACCTCGGCTTCGGCGCATCCGTCTTCCTTACTTAGTCCTCCCGCTGCTTCGTGGACATCCTCCGCATTGTCCATTGTCTGTGGTTACGCTGGTCAATGTCTTTATTTACACAATGAATGTTACTTTGAAGCTACGTCGGTCTGTTTTCGCTCCGGCGCTGCGCCGGTCGGGCGGTCTTCTCCGCGCGCAGCTCCGTACACCGCAATGGCGCCCATACTCGACCGCCCCCGCAGACGATACGCTTCCCCTCAAGGGTGTCCGCGTGCTGGATATGACCCGGGTTCTGGCCGGCGTAAGTTGTCCTGCAGAGGATTATAACTGAGGGAAAGCATTTTGCTGACTGTGTATGCTTCAGCCGTATTGTACCCAAATATTGGGAGATCTAGGGTAATTGGCAATATCTTGGCTTCAGAATCCCATTAGGGTAAACATGCTGACATGAATGCGCCCGACAGAGCAGATGTTATCAAAGTCGAACATCCTGTCCGGGGCGACGATACACGCGCATGGGGCCCGCCGTATGCAACATACCAGGATGAATCGCGCCAAGGGCCCGGTGAAAGTGCGTACTATCTTGCGGTACGGACACCTGCGATGCCGTTGCTAGGATCCTCCATTGACAGTATATAGGTCAACCGCAACAAAAAGTCAATCGGCCTTTCCTTTGCTCACAAGTCTGGCGTGGAGATCCTACACCGTCTCGCGGCGCAATGCGATGTCCTCGTGGAAAACTATCTACCCGGCAGTCTGAAGAAGTACAACATGGACTACGAGACGTTGCGAGAAATCAACCCCAAGCTTATCTACGCGAGTATCACCGGATACGGTCAGACAGGTCCGTACAGTAACCGCGCTGGGTACGACGTGATGGTGGAAGCCGAGATGGGCTTGATGCATATTACGGGCAGTCGGGACGGTCCTCCGGTGAAGGTCGGCGTGGCCGTGACTGATCTGACCACCGGGCTGTACACGTCCAATGCGATCATGGCGGCGCTTCTGGCGCGTGCGCGGACTGGAAAGGGACAGCATATCGATGCCTGTCTCAGCGACGTTCAGGTCGCCACGTTAGCAAACATTGCCAGTTCGGCATTGATCAGCGGGGAGAAAGACTCTGGAAGATGGGGGACGGAACATCGTAAGTATCGTGTTGAGCAAACGGATCTGAAATGTATACTAACACCCTCAAGCCTCTATTGTGCCCTACCGCAGCTACAAGACTCGGGACGGAAACATCCTCTTTGGAGGCGGAAATGACCGGCTGTTCGGAGTGTTGTGCGATCGCCTGGGCCATCCGGAGTGGAAGGAGGATCCCCGCTTCATTACCAACCAGGATCGCGTCAAGCATCGTGAGGACATTGATGGTATGATCGAGGAGACGGCCATGCAGAAGACCACGCAGGAATGGCTCGAGATTATGGAGGGAAGCGGGATGCCCTATGCTGCAGTCAACGATATTCAGGGAACTTTGAACCATGCTCACGGTAGGTCTGCTGGGTATAACTTCATGACAGGATTTACTGATGTCTTGCGATAGTCCGAGCCCGTGGCATGGTCACAGAGGTTGACCATCCAGCTTGCGGCCCCATCAAGTTGGTGAACACTCCCATCAAATATTCCCACGCGACTCCCGGCGTGCGGACACCACCCCCAACACTTGGGCAACACACGAACGAGATTCTGGGAGAAATCCTGGATTATGGAAAGGAGGATATCGAGCGGCTGAAGGAACAGGGCGTGGTTGCATAGACGCCAGGACACTCGGAGCGGGTTTTCGAGTAGACCTGCTGCAGACACCTCATACATAAGTAGATGGATGCATCATGAATAGAGATAAATCAAGAAGAACACACGCGATAGAAAATCTAGGGGGCTGATTTCCCTTCATTCCTTGTCGCGGGAACGGATTCGTCGTCCTCACGTGACGCTATATAAAATCCTTGGATCCGGCCTGGATGCAACGGCGCAATTCATCTGTCAGAGTGCTGCACCAACACTTGGTCGCCCTCGCTGGGACCCGAGACCCTCCTGTCGCTGTGACAGCGCCGCGCCGTTCACTCCACCGGTCAACTTGGGGGGTAGTATGTCAGAGCAGCATGGGGCATCTCCCTCCCTGGCGTCTATAGCGATAACGCCACCAACCTACGGAACGCCGCACACCACCAGTACCACCACTACCATTCCCTCGGACACGCAGCCATCAGCACCGGCGCGCCCAGCCAGCACTGAACTGTCGTCGGGGTCCCGATCGTCGAACCCGGCAAGACCATCTAGCACCCCTTCCACAAAGGTGCATATCCCGAAGCTGTCCGCAGCCACCACCGAGCTCCTTGCCCGAGTGACAGGTCGTCTGAAAGGGGAACCACACCACCAACAGCAAAGAAATGATACCACGTCCGTCCGGGGGACCCAGTCATCTTCTTCACCACTGAACCATCCGAATTCTTCTCATCTAGCAAACACCATGAAGGCCTCGTCCACCATCATAGAGTTGCCGACGGCACCGTTCGTGTACTCCCACCACATGACGGCTGCGGCTTCTGCTCAAGCTCCTGCTTCTCAATCCCTACAGAACGATAGTACCACGACTACCAAAGCTCCAGGTCTCGTTCATATTGCTCCTAAGCCAACAGACTCCCCCTTCAGCACGCCAGCCCCATCGTTTCTGGGTCAATTTCCGTCACATACCTCTGTGGCACCGGCATCTAAGCCTTCATCCCCGGCATCCGTGCCGAAAAGAACTCCAGGTTCAGGCCCTCGCCAACGGAAAAACGGCAGCCACCCTGGAAGGCGCAAGAAGCGCAGACGCGGCCATGATAGCGACAGCGATGTTGTCCGGGCCGGTGATTCCAGTTCGGATGAATCCGACGTTGCACCAATAGCCACCCAGACCAAATCTGGGCGGCAGGTGAATCGACCATCTCTCTATGTACCTTCTGCTCCGTCGCCTTCCACTGCGAAAGAGAACAGTAACCCGCTCGACACATCGGATGGCGTGCATGCCCAGGGTGCGGCACCCCGGAAGCGCAAGCGGGCCGTCCGTCGAACAAAGGACACAAACATCACCTGCATGCATTGTCAGCGGGGTCATAGTCCGCTCAGTAACGCAATCGTGTTCTGCGATGAGTGCAACCGCGCCTGGCACCAACTCTGTCACGATCCCCCTATCGCCGCCGAGGTCGTCACGGTCAAGGAGAAGGAATGGCGCTGTCGAGAATGCAAGCCCGTTCCGATCTCCATCGTGCAGCCGACAGTGGTCCGGAGCAACCCCAGTCTTGGGGTCTCGTCATTGACGTTCGACCGTCCTATCTTTCCTCCGACGGAAATACCCAAGCTGGAGGTGGGCGCCGAGGGCTTCTCCACGGACGAGCGACGGGGTTTTCTGTCGTGCTTGTCGCATTCGGCTTTGGTCGAGCTTCTGCTCAGAATATCAGACAATCATCCTACCATACCCATGTTCCCTGAAAATCTCAAATCTCTTCACTCGTCTAGATTCGCTTTCCCACCAAAGATCCCCACGCCATCGCCATCCACCTCTACGAACAATTTTGGCGTCGGTCCGTCACTCGCTGCCAATGTGAGTGAAAAGCTAGGACCTCTTCACACCCCCGACATTCTCCCTACGCCCTCCTCCGACCAACGAGGACAGGATGACGAGTCCGACTCGTCATCAGAATACGAAGTAGAAGACCATCGTTTATACCCGCGCGCCGGTAATGGTTTCGGTCTTTCCTCCAATGCCGACGACTTAGACATCATGCGCGAAGACCCAGCTTGTCCGACATTTAGTTATGCGTTACATGGGCCTGCGCAAGTTCGTGCTCAGACGAACCATCCGCCCCCAGTCTGGGGCGTATAATTATTGTTATGCTACGTCTATGGATGCAGTGCCTCCTTAACCTGTCTGTTGAACGTTGCGCATGGATCAGGGTTTGGAACACACCACGAATGAGTTAGGACGGATTATGATATAGAGACTTTATAAATCACACAGCCCATGAAAATTGGTAATATTTCTTGCACGTTGGCAGATAGATCAGGTACCGTAGCGGTATGGTACATCCTGCGTAGGTTACCACAAGCTGAGGCAACACCCACTACAGACGGTTCCAGTTCCTAGAGCCATCATCTTTATTACCTGGAGGTTTTGAAGTTGAAAGTCTTCCTGGTGTACCTATCTAAGTAGATAGTACATAATGGCGTGAACATCTGACATACAATCAGCAAGTAATAACTATAGTCTTCAATGATTCCTGTAGTCTTCATTCATTCTGCTGCAGCTTCAAGGAAGATCGGTCACCGGTATCCTTCTACGCCCTCCACACACCACATCGCGACACACCCTCGCCGGCGGATCCCAAACCACCCCGGCCACGCTCTTCCGCGGCCGTGCCATCCCACACCCCGTCTCATCAACATCCCGCAGCACCAACAGATCCGCCGCATCGCCAACCCTCAAATCCAGCCCATCCCGCGGCGCCGCCAACCCGATCGCCGCGCGCGCCCGCGTCGACACACACTCATACAACAGCTGGGCATCCGCCTGCGTGCCCGCCTGGTACACCCCGACGCCCAAGCACGCCAGCGCCAGCGGATCCGCCGAGCCCCACGGCGTAAACGCATTGCCTACGTTATTTACCCCCATCACGACATCCAAGCCGTACGCCCGGATCAGGCGCGGGACGGGCAGGGTGCCTCGCGGACCGGGCCCGGCGGGGGCCGCCGCCATGTACAGGTCACTCGTGGGGAGGCCGACAAAGCTGACGGGGAGATGGTGGTCGCGGATGAAGGCGGCGAGGTCGCGCCACTCCGCGTCGGTGAACAGCGCGAGGCGGGTGCAGTGGCCCAGCATGACGCGTTTCGTGGAGGTGAGCGTTGTCCAGCCGGTTGCGCGGAGCGCCTGCAGCACATGCCAGACGAGCGGGGGCCGGGCCGGGTCGAGGTGGTAGTCGAGGTGGAAATCGAGGTGGAGGTCGAGGGCGCGGGCGCGGGCGACGGCCCAGTCGATGTTGGCCTTGGCCGCGGCGGGCGAGGCCTCGACGTAGGGCGTTGTGCCGAGGACGGCGATGTCGGCGGAGTAGCGCGACAGGGCGGCCTCGATGCAGCGGCGGTTGGCGGCGCCGAACTCGCCCGAGCAGATGGGGTCCTGCGCGAAGCAGACGAGCTGGATGTCGCAGAGGGACTGCCACTCGTGCTTGAGCGCGACGCCGGCGGCGATGCAGGTCTCGTTCACTGTGTGGTCGACCTCGACAAAGGCGCGCATGGCCGTCACCCCGGCCGAGACGGACTCGGCCAGCAGCCAGGCGCCGCGCTGGCGCACGTCGGCCGGGGTGAACTGCGCTTTGGCTTGGCTGGTGAAGGAGAGGGCTTCGGCGAAGGAGCCGGTAGACGGGAGGAGATGCGCATATTGAGGGGCGCTGTGGACGAAGGCCTTGTCGAGGTGGATGTGTGGGTGGGTGAGGGATGGGAGGGCCAGAGGGGGCGATTGGGAGTCCGCGTTTGAGGGGGTGATGGCCTTGATTATACCTCGCGGAGAGTCCTGCGGGTGCTCAAAGGCGATGTCCCAGGTTGTCGACGACCCGGACGCCAGTCGCACATTCTGGAGGATGTGGATGGGGGAGGAGAGCTGAGGCATTGCTAGGTTACTGTTACTGTATAGGGATGCAGGCGGTGCGGGTTGATGCGGACTATAGATTTCCTACCTATCCACACCCCCACCCTAGTACCTCTCTAAGATAAATTACGGCTTTCTTAGGGGATCCGTAGGGATAAGCGCAAAAAAGATATCTCTAATAGATAAGCCGAGGTTCATCTATCACTCTGTCATACTTCAATTCGCAGCTTCTCTAGGTACTCGCCCTACGAAACTTACATAGGATCTACGGAGTATATTCACTACCCAAATCTGTGGGGAAAGTGTCTTGGAACTGGGTCAAGATGACTACTTGCAAACATATGACAATCAGAAGAGTACCTCAGCGTAGATACACCCAAGTATACAGAAGTATACAGTTCAAAAACAACTGGTTAAATGTAGACAGTATGTCGACAGGGTTAGCAGAGTATAGGCCGACCTAAGCTCTCAACAACATCGCCCTCAAGCTTCGCGAATCTACAAAGACAAAGCAAAAGCCACTAGAGTCAAAATGAAACCAATGATTGAATTCGTCGAAGCTTGAAGGTTCGCGGCGATGTTAGTGACCGTGGGGCTTGGACTGTTGGTGGTAGTGGGTGACGCGCTGGTAGTGGTGGTGGCTGTGCTGCTATGCGTGCTGGTCTCGCTGCTTGAGGCAGAGGTCGAGGATGGTTTGGGACTCGCTGTAGGAGTACTGATAGTGCCACCTTGGACCTTGAATGGCACGCTGCCTCCATCTGCATTCGACGCTGCCGATTTAAACGCATCCAACGTATCTGAGCCGGAGCTCCTAGTGGGACATTAGATGCACCATCTCACACAGCTTGCAATTGCCCATGGGCGACTGACGGTGGGTTTATCACGCCAACCATACCCGCCTGACAATGACCAATCTGGCCACAGTAGTACCAAATGGGAGTCGTGTCATTCACAGTGACCGTGAAGACAGTGTCCTATGCCGTCAGCGCCGATCACCAGGCCGTTGATTTCAGCATACCGATTCCCCAGACGTTGGGGCTATGAATCCAGAGAAAAAACTGCTATCGCTCATGGGGTGGCAGGGCCTGTCAAAAGAGGCCTGTGCCACAGAATGATTACCAGGATAGAAATGGAACTCGACTTTGCCACCGGGAGCTACTTGAAGAGTATCAGGGTCGAAACTAAAGCCATGTTCTCCAACATCAACTGTTTGTACAGCTGACGGGGTCGAGGTGCCCATTGATGAACTTGTCTCACTGGTAGCGGTACCAGACTGGGCACCAGCAAGCTGGAGCTGCATGAGCCCGATATAAACAATGAGATAGTGTAGCATTGTCATTGTCGCGCCTGTTGATTGTATCTGACAGTTGGAGCAGACATGCTAGCCTTCCTCTAGTCTCCGAAATTCATTCCAGATCTTATACTCGACGATCAGCCTCCCAAACCGCCAGGAAAGCCATGCGTTGCGTGACCAGTCTAAGCCCCAGACCAGCTCAAACCCTATTATCATAGGCATGGTCTAGGTCGGCCTTTCGATCGAACTCCCCTCCAACAATCCTTGGGGCTGAGCTCGCATTGTCGTCGAGTGGCTAAGTCTCGAGCGGGCTCCCACAACTCTCCCATCTCTGGTTCTCCTCACATTGTACGCGGTTACGATCACATTACGGGGGTTCAGTACCCCAGCTCAAAATTCCATCAAAGAGAAATCCCCAAGTTCTGCCATGGGTTAGAGAACACCGTCCGTGGCATGCGTCCATGGACAGCCGAGGGCGGTAGACTGAGCCACCTTCTCCAAAGCTTGAGGCAAAAGCAACCATGGTTGACCACAACCCTCGACACTGCAAAGTCCACATGATGAGGAGCCGCATAGAGGACGTTCATGGGTCAGGCGATTTCCAGGGATCGTTTGGCTTGCTGGAACTCTGCTACAGACTGCAGTATACTCCTCCCACGAGCCAGCAGAGGCCATTAATATGTCGCGATGCCATTGCAGCTATGCATTCCCACCAACCTCCCTTCACAGATGAAGAACAAGTAACAAGCCTGCTACCTCATCTAGAATGGCAAGAATATACCTTTGCTCCTGGATGGCCCTGCTGGCGGGCGCATTTGCCCAGCTGCAAACGTTTTCCCCCCCTGGACAGAGCGCTGTCAGCTACAGTGTTAATATACCCTCGACGACTGCCTCGTCCGGTTCCGGGCCAATTTACATTCAGCTGAAGTCAACGCAAGAGCTTGCATGGTTTGCATGGGGTCAGGGTTCCCGGATGCAAGGAGCGAACATCTTCGTTGCTTATGCATCGCAGGACGGCACTAATGTCACCGTCTCTCCGAGGTTAGGCATAGAGCATGTTGAGCCGACGTACAATTCCCAGGCTCAGATCTCGCTCCTGACTGGCAGCGGGATCAAGGATGGAATCATGACCGCAAACATTCGGTGCAACAGCTGCCTCGCATGGCCAGGAGGAAGTGAAGATCCGAATAACCCGGCTAGTCCGTGGGTTTGGGCCGTGAAATATGGCATCCCACTCCATTCAGACAGCCTGTCGTTCCCGATCACCATACATGATGTTTCCGGTGTTGCAGTTCTTGACCTCCAAGAAGCAATCGGCGGCGCATCCGACAATCCTTTCTTAGCATCAAATAATTCGAACAGTGCTGGGCAAGCGCTCACGACATATAACAGCGGATCAATTGCGCGTCTCAGGGTAGCACATGCTGTCCTTATGATCCTTGTCTTTGTCATCTTCTTCCCCTTGTTTGCGTTGATGCTTCACACCGGCACACATTCGAGGATTGTTGACTTTCACGCTTTTTTCCAGCTTTTCACTCTGGCCGTGGCTATAGCTGGGTTTGGTATCGGCATATCGTTGGCAAAATCCCTTCACCTGGTAGGGACCTACCATCCGATCATTGGGATGGTGGCTGTTCCTGCCCTCATTCTTTTCCAGCCAGCCATGGGCTTTCTTCAACACAGATACTTCCACAAAACCGGAAAGAAGAGTGTTTTTGCCTACTTGCACCGATGGTTTGGCCGTTCGATTATTGTTCTGGGTATTGTCAACGGTGGGCTAGGGTTTCATCTGGCACGGAACGTCACCTCAACTGCCCCAGTCGGGGCAATAGTCGCCTATAGCGTGGTGGCTGGAATTATCGGGCTTGCCTATGTCCTAGTGGTCATCTTCCTACCTCTGAGAAAACAGAGAAGGCAGAGAAAGCCGGATTCCTGACTGATATTGTTCTGTCTGTATGTCTCTGGAGTACATATTCTCGTTGTGCCTCGTGCTTCAGCCAAGTGCCTGTTAGTAAGAATAATAACCCATTATGAACCGATATGAAGCTGTATATGAACCATCGCATCTATTTAATCCACGATGGAACTCAACAATCACTTCTGTGAAGCTATGATGAGGTAATTATCGTACATATCTAGTAGGCACCCAAGGTACCTTAAAGGCAGGTTCAACATCCGTTCGCGGTTCTCATCAATACCTCCTTCCTGTTATGCCTTCCTTCTATGGAAGAGTAAGCCCACGCTTTCCATGCTTGTGCATCCCCGAAACACAAGCTAGGACTTTTCGTGCCTCGCAAGTGACCACAAGTTCGGACTCTTTTCCAGACACATCAATGTGAACCTGTCAATCAAAAATGACCGCTAAACCACCAGAAGTGCGAACACACTCAGGGGGCCCTGTATGATCTACATCTGGTTTGACAGAACCTCAAGGGGTTCGTACATATACGCGACCCGAGTTTCTCAATGAGGACGCCGTCCGCTTACCTATCCCTGAACGCGTCGATTCTTCGAAAGATGTCGCGGAAGTACGGACGGCTTTGACGACAAGGTCCGCGTCCTTACTGCCACCATTTCCAGCAATGAGGTACAAATCTACGGCCATTGGACATTATGTGGTTCAGACAATTCCAGGGTTTGGGATGGGCACTTTTTGGTGCACTCGTGGGTACTACGCGACGGAGAAGACCTCTATGCAGCGCGGAAAGAGTTAGAGGCATTATGCAACTGGATCGCAGAAGACAGTCAGGTGTGTATCGTTCCTGGTGCGTAGGAGATGCATATTACTAGTACTGACTGGTGACTGGGTAGTATGCACTTGACTATCTAATGCCATCACATTGGTGGTGGATATACTTGCCTTCCCCTTGTACTTGGAGGATGGAACGTCCTTGAGCTAGGTCCTACGCCTAGGTATGCGTCCAAGTAGGCGTGGTCATTCAATTATATAGAATGAATAGCTTCCTAGGTGTCCTCACTTATATGTGTATATGCAAGATTGTAATTCACCTCACCCACGAGAAGGAGATATCAATACAGAGGAGTGACAGATGGCTTTTCACTCATGAATAAGTGACAGAACAAAGTGACAACAGAGACTTGCCCTGAGTCGGTTTAGTTGGAGCTATAAACCCCCCTCTCCCTCTCCCTCTTCTTCTCTCCTCCTCCACTACGCATCTGGCGAGAACACCGCTATCCAGACTCGATTCTGTCCTCCCAATGAAATGAACCTTCGAGACGTCAGATGCTGAGGATCACAATGATCATTACACTACCAAAAATGCTTCGGCAACTAGTGGTATGTAAGGTGTATTACATGGCTGTGGACGTGGTTTGACAGATGCACAGGTACCATGATACATAATGTCTTTGACTTCCGCTCCTATTGATACCTGGAGCCAGTGTGCCCTTCTACTCTTCCTTTGCGGTCGAAGTTGGGCAACACCCTAGGCGAGGAAGTGGATATGCTGCAAGTTCTTCGAGACTACGTGGAACTTATACAGGAGCAGAACTTCAGGCAGCTCGACCAAGACACGAAGCGAAAGGCACTTTTGGCGTTCAGAAAGGCCTCTAAACAAGTCATCCGGGAAGCTTTTGTGGTCGTATCCGCGAACAACAATATGGGAGACCCCATTGTGTCTTCGAACTTCGGTGTAACCGCCAATGCCATCTTCGTTATCAGAGACGAAGATCCGAAGGAACTCGAACCGAATGGCTGGATTCCGCTTACGAAACTGAAAGAGGGCCCGAAAATAAAAGGCCTCATCAGCTGTGGTGATGATAAGCAACTCCGGCCGATGGTTCTATGCGGTACAACGAATTTGCTCAGCAGTTGGCCCTTTCGTTTCCTGCCAGATTAAGGAGAAGAATAAAAAGCCATCCGTCATCTTTCGGAAGAACTATGGTGAAGCAGGGGAACTGGCGGGATTGATTAATTTTGTTTCATTTCCTCTTAGACGCTGTATTCGGATAAGTACTTGGCCAGCGGACGCCAACATCTGCAGGAATTGGAGTAGCAAGACGCATGACAAATCCTGTTACATCGCGCTGCAGGAGTCTCGTTCGCTTACTTGCTGATCTCCGAGACAGCCCTAATATCGGCATGACCCCGTACATATCTATGGAATACTACATACTACCTCCGCCACTCGACAACTCTTGGACGGATAAATCGATAGCAAACAGCGCATCCCTATGAGTCGGTGAAAGACATTGTCTCGGTTTAAAATAGATAAAATCTCGCCATTGGCTCGCCTGGGCTGGTGAGCTTACTTGCATTTCTAGTCTCTTGTGGCTTCAAGACAAGACAACTCTCGACCTCACCATGACTCGCCACGCAACACAAGAGTATTTAAAGCGGCTGCATTCCTAACCTCACACCCATCTTCACATTGAACCCACCACCAATCCCAGCCATGATGCGTTCTACCTTCACTCTGACGGCTCTCTCAGCCTTTCTCCCCACCGTTCTCTCCTCCATCGTCCCACCCGATGGCTGCCCCCTCCCCAATTGGACCGTAACCACCTTCTCCTGGTACAACGGCTCCCACAGCCTCGACTGCATCCACAGCGACGTGGACCGCAACGCCAAAGGCTGTTTGTGCGGCAAAGGGTGGTGCGCGCCGGACCCGGCCACCTGCAACGGCACCATGGTCCCCGTCTGCTACACGGGCATGCCCAACTACCAGCCCTGGGGCTACGGCCCGCCGGAGACCCTCGACATTGTCTTCGAAGACGGCCTCACCTGCCACGACCAGTACATCGGGTACCGCGTGCATGACATCGCGCACGGCGAGTCCAACTGCGGCTATGCGGACCGCGGGCTGGGACGCATCGTTGCGTTCTATGGTTCCTCGAATGAGGCGAGCTCTATTGGACGGATGGATTATACGCTGGGCGATGGCCATGCGCTGGAGTGTGCGAATGGGAGCATGATTACGTACAGTGGGAGTACCGAGTTCCAGTTGAACTGTGTGCATGATGAGTTCTTCAATGCAACTTGCACGGCGGAACCGTTCGAGGTGCCGGTGTTGGAGTATCACTGGGCGGACCCGGGCTGGTTAAACTAGACACTGTTACTGGTACATGGGCAACTACCTAGGTAGCTACTAGGTACATACATACACGTCAATAGCAATAGCACTCCCCGCGTCCTTCTACCGGTACGTGACGCTCCAGATCTTGTAGCTCTGCTCGCTGCCCACGGCCGACCCATCGGCATACTGTAGTTGGTAGCCCTGTCCATTGCCGAGGAAACTGGCCTTGATATCCGCAGCCTGGCTGCGCGACGCCACCAAACTCCCACTCGGCCCAATCCACTTGCCGTCCAACGCGCTGGACACCTGGAACTTCTGGCTCTCCTCTCCCCTGCTGTAATGGATCACCCACCGCTGCCGCTTATCACTATGATCCGCCGCCGCCGGAGCGCTCGTCAGCTTGTCCGTGCTGCCGGCATTCGTCAGCGCGGTCTGACCATGCTCAAAGACCAGGTAGCGGCCCTCGGTCAGATACCCGACGACCTCCTTGAAGCCCTGCTCGAAGAACAGCGCCTCCGACACGTTCTGCTGGCCGTACGGCACCGGCGGGCGCTGCTGCGGGTGGGCGGCCTCACAGTTCGACGTGCCCGTGTACAAGTCGCCCAGGCGATCGGGCTCGTCGGCGTCCGGCAGATGCGGCAGACTGGTGTCCGGGTGGTCGAGGTCGAGCGCGTTGACGAGGTCGGACATGTGCGCGCGGCGCCAGGGGACCATCTCCGGGGTGCGTACATTGTCGTAGCCGCGCGCCTCGAGCCACTTCTCCAGGAAGAGGATCTGCGAGTTGTGGTCGGCGCGCTCGGTGAACACGCGGCCGCCGCGGGTCCACGGCGACACCATGTACAGGGGCACGCGGAAGCCCGGCCCGACGAAGATCTTGCCAAACAGCCCGTACGGATCCTCCATCCACTCGCCCGGCGTGTCTTCCGGCGAGTGGAACGGCGCGACGTGGTCGCCCCAGCCGCCCGTCTCGTCGTAGCTGATGATGAGCAGCGTCGAGCTGTACTTCGGGCTGTGCGTGACCGCGTCGACGACCTTCTTCTGCAGCCACGCGCCGTCTTTGGGCATGTACGGCGGGTGCTCGCTGAGCTCGGCCGGCCCCACGATGAAGCTGACTTCGGGCAGGCTGCCGTTCGACGCCGCCTGGTAGAAGGCGTCCAGGCCGAGGAAGCTCAGCCCGCGCTGCGCCAGCGGCGAGTCGTCCGACGCGTTCTGGTACTGTTCGAACCAGGCCAGCGGGTTGTCGTCGAAGTTGTTCTTGTCCTGGTATACCTGCCAAGAGACCCCGGCGTCCTGGTAGATCTCGTAGATGGTCTTCCACTTGAGCGGGTAGCAGTTGATGCCGTTGTCCTCGCAGCCTGGGGAGCAATTAGCAACAAACCCCGAGTTTAGCTTTGCTTCAGGGACGCGCACCTGGTGTTTCGTTGTTGTCAAGGTACGGTCCGCCTTGGTCGGGACTCTGAGGGCCCCCAGGGACGTTGACCGAGCCACTGACCAGCGTCACCCGGTTAGGGCTGGTCGAGGTGATTTGTGATTCCTGCGGCTGTCAGTTGCGGCCCCTTACTCAAGGTCCACAGGGACACACCTGGTACATATCACCCGCGGTCCAGCCCTCTGCAATGGCAAAATGCACCGGGATGTCGTCACGCTTGAGATACCCCCAGCTCCAGGGGGTGTTGTTGCGCGCCCACATGTTATTCAGCCCGTGGTTCAGGGCTGCTTGGTTGTCCTCGTAGCCGTTGCTCCCGGCGGTCATGCATTGAATCGCGCCGCTCCAGTAGCTGCTATTCTTGTAGCCCAGGTACCAGGGGAGGAGGGTCTTGGTGTCAGACGACATGTCCGGGGTGACAGTTCTGAGGTGGTCAGTGGCTTGTTGTGCGTGCAGGGCAGTAGGGATCAGTCATACTGGTACCAAACGGGCGTCCCATTGCCATTGACCTGGACGTTGGGATCGTTGAAGCCGCGAACGCCGGCCATCGTGCCGAAGTACTAGACGCTCGTGTCAGTACACGTTCCGCCACACGATCCGTCAGCCGTACATTGTTCCATGATCGGTTCTCCTGCATGAAGATCACGACATGCTCGATATCCTTGAGCGAGCCGGCTGCCGCAGGAGTGCCCCCGGCCAGCAACAGCAGAAAGACCGAACCTAGCAGTGCACTCATCTTGTCAATAAACAACACGTAGAAAAAGACGAAGAGTCAAAGAGAGATAGAATAGCACCTACGGAGATAGTTATAGTACAATGTAACCATGCGACTGAGCCCAGACGACCAACACAACAGTGTTAGTCACAGTAGCATCCATCTGGTGGAGCATAACGAGGAGCGTGCAGCGCATTGGATACCCCGACTCGACAAGCTACCGTCCAGATTGCCTGCGGATGTTGAAAGGAATCGGCGGACGCCGCTAAGGGGAGAGAGCCAATGCGCTGAAGCCGGTTGGCAACTAGTCGGCCGCTATGATGAAGATCGTCGGCGGCCGAGTCTGCAGCAAAGCATGTGCTGTTGGATTGGAAATATATTGGACTTAATATAAACAAAGAATCCTGAAGAGGAGAGCGGAGGGTTTCGCGGTAAAGCGCTTGCCGTATGGCTCTATGCTCGGAGGGAGACTGAGGGCAACGTGCGGAAATCCTTGGTGCTTATTGGGGGTATTATGGGATATTCTCATAGACACTTTTCTTCCACTTCAAACAGCTGGTTTGAACCATTCGGCCATAAGAACTAGTCTTCAGGGGAAGCCGCGGACAGCCGATGGATGGATCGCCAGCACAGCCTCTGGCCCCCACCAACAGGTTTCATTGAGTGTGGGTTACGATCCAAGAGAACACAAAATCACCCATTTATATGAGGCAGCTTGTGATCTGGTGGAACTGGTCCAGTCGATTCGGAGGATGCAACGCAGGTCCAGTCGAAGAGAATCCCGTCCTGGAGATGATCAAGTCGAAGAGTCAACGGGGGCTTCCGATGACCTGGAAAAACATGGAAACCTAATCATGAAGAGAGAATGCTGCTCGAAAGGCCGGGGAATTTATCTTCCCATCGTCTCAGTTGTGTTATGGATCCTTCTGTGGAGTTGGTACACAGCTCCGACTGGGCTGCCTTCTATAGCTGTGCCTGGAGAGAAGACCCATCTCACAGATCATCAACTATCCGAATCGCCTCATGTAGAGAGCCCTGATGCGCTGCGTCCGCAGATCCGTTTGCATCCAGAGAGCTACATGTACAGAGAGTCCGTGACGCAATACAAGCACTGGACGGTTACTGCAGAGGACCTTCGCCCAGACGGGGTGCTGAAGCGTGTATACCTGATCAACGGTACAGTCGTTATCGCGCCTCAATCCTGGCTCTACTAACAAGCCAACAGGCATCTTCCCCGGTCCGACGGTGGAAGCGCGCTCTGGCGATGTCGTGGTCATCAACGTTACCAATCATCTCCTAGATGATTCTTTCACCGTGCACTGGCATGGTCTTCACATCGAGAGTAAGTCCTATACTCCTGCATTTACAGTATTGTTTGAGCAGGAGCTGACCATGCGAAGACTCTATGGACGGCGTCGCAAGCGTAACACAGAATGCAATCCCTCCGGGGTCATCCTTCACCTATCGGATTGTCATCCCCTCCGACCAAAGCGGCACCTTTTGGTATCACGCTCATGCGGGCTTAGCCCGCGCTGATGGTCTCTACGGCGGCTTCGTAGTGCACCCCGCGGCTGCCAAATCGACGGCCCACGGACTGACGAGTCGAAGGGGGAGCATTGATCCTAAGTCAGAAAAAGATGTGTTGCTCCTGGTCGGCGATTGGTACCATCGATCCGGGCCAGAGGTCATGGCATGGTATATGCGTGCTGGCTCATTTGGAAACGAGGTAATCTTCTCATTCATTCGGTTGGACTTCACTGACCAATATCTTGGGAATAGCCAGTACCTGATTCTCTCTTGATCAATGGCTTGGGACAGTTTAATTGCTCGATGGCTGTCCCTGCAAGGCCGGTAGATTGCATCCATCATCCAATGAACCTATCGCAGATTCTACCAACAGATGGAGTTTACAAACTACGAGTAGTAAACACGGGGTAATTAATTGGCCACGCTAAAGATACACCGCTAATCAGACGCTAGGTCTCTTGCCGGTTTGACACTCACATTCAACAATCATAATGTTACTGTCCTCGCTGTTGACAGCATGCCGGTGGAGGCTCGGAACGGTCAATCCGTGGGAGTGCTATATCCTGGACAACGCATGGACCTGCACATCCAACAGACTAGTGAAGACACACCGTCTCTATTAGAGGCTCACCTCGATGAAGAGTGAGTCCTCACTTCAAGCTCCTATTGTCTGGGCGAACAGATCTTAAACTGACTCTGTAACAGATGCTTCAGATACCCAAACCCCGCGCTGACATCTACCCAAACATTTTTCATCTCTTCATCAGTGCATACTCCAGATGGATCTCCAAGCCCTGATATGGGCTCAGCTCCAGGCTCAGAGCCCGTCTCCATCGACATACACGATCTCCCATCCGCAGGGCACATACTGTCGCAGCTCCCTCAAACCGCTACGGTCAACACGACAGAGGTAGTATATACCAAAATCCAAAAGCTATCGATCCGACACAACGTACCATACGGCTTTTTCAACAGGACCTCCTGGGTTGCTCAGGCCGATCCGCCAATACCCTTGATTGACCTGCAACGCGAAAAATGGGATAGAAACCAGCTCAGTATTGCAGTCAGCGGTCCTTCTAGCAATGCGGGAGCCGAGAGTGAGGCAATGTGGGTAGACCTGGTTGTGAATAATCTTGACGATGGGGGACACCCATTTCACCTGGTATGTTGCTTTTCAGTATCATGATCGAGGTCCCTTAGTTAAGGCATAGTCTGACGGACACAGCACGGTCATCACTTTTACATCTTGGCCGTCCACAAAGCCGCCATCGGATGGGGATCCTATAATCCCTTCACAGACGATGCTCCTCCTGGACTGGATAAAGTCAAACATCCCTATACGAATGGATATGACCTGTCTCGCGCAATGTTTCGAGACACAGTCTACATCCCTAGTCGTGCTTATGCGGTCCTGCGCTTCAGGGCGGATAATCCGGGGATCTGGATGTTCCATTGTCATATTTTGTGGCATTTGGCGAACGGAATGGCCATGCTCGTTGATGTGCGACCGACTCTTACTTCCTAACTATGAGGTCAGGTGACCATCCGTCTCCTCCATACCAAGTCGGACAGAGTCTGAAGACGCAAAATCATCGCCAGACCCTCAAAAATGCATTTTTTTGATCCCTGTCTGCATTAGTTCGCATTAGACTACATCGATAGACCATTCACAGGCACACAGATGGGTCCTGTCATCAATAAAAGTGGATAAATTGGCCAAAACCATCCAACCGGGCTGAGGAGTTGAGTGCACCAAGGCCCACTATGGAGTAATCAGGACTGGTAGCTCAGTGGTCAGAGCGAGCGGTTCCGGCGAGCGGGTCTCTCGTGGTCGGGGTCGGGCCCTCTGGCAAACCGGTTGGACAAGGTACCCACTCCAACCGGACACCAGACTGGGTCACGGCCCCGCCGGGCAAAGAGACCTGCTCGCCGGGATCGCTAGGGCGTGGGTTCGAATCCCACTCAGTCTACTTTTTTGTTTTTGATACTTTCTTTTCCTGAGAAGCCTTGCATCTAAAATAGAGTTAGTATATTTGTTATATGGTAATGATTATATCTAGCTCAACTTTCAATCGTCTATTGTCTTCTGACGTACTAGATGGTTGGATGAATCCACAATATATATCCCGTAGGATGTGTACAACCACTTCACTCAGCTTTTAATTCTGCGACCTTCCCACAACACATACACTCTTCAGCTAAGCCATTCTTGCTCATAACGCTGGAACCACATGCTGTTGGCGTTCTAAGCCGACAGACTTTACCAGCATCCCCTTACCTCTATGGTGGGCACCTCTTCCTAGCTTGTCACCTAGCTATCACGATATCACCTCACAACAACCAAGAACTCAAACCTCTAAGATGACACAAAACCCCCCACGACAAGCCCTCACAACACCCCCCGATACACCTTGGTATAAACACCTCACCATCGACCTCCTCCTCGCCGTCCTCAACCGCACCCTCTTCCACCCCTGGGTCGCCTGGATCGCCGTCCTCAGCCTACGCGCCCAGGCCACCCCCTACGCGCACCCCGCCTTCGTGCTCGCGACAACCTACGCCGTCGTCCTGACTCTGCTGGCGGTCGCGCGCGTCATCAACCGCCGCATCGCGTATGGCCTGCCGCGCCCCGTCGACCTCGGCGACGAGGTTGTCGTCGTGACCGGCGGCGCGAGCGGGCTGGGCCTGCTCATTGCGCGCATCTACGGCCTGCGCGGGGTCAGCGTCGCCGTCCTGGATGTCAAGGACGTAGGGGGTGTTGAGGGGTGGGAGGATGGTGCTGGCGTCGAGTATTACCGGTGTGATATTGCGGATCGGGCGCAGTTGGAGGCTACGGTGGAGAGGATTGAGAAGGAGGTATGCATCCCCCCCTCTTCTCCAGGACTTATATTCTACGCGCATAGCTTGATAGATTGGTTGATTGATTGAACGTGTCTAGCTGGGTACTCCTACAGTCTTGATCAACTGCGCCGCGGCCCGCATCAACGGCAACCCGCTCCTGTCGCTCCCCGCCGACGCCTTCCAGAAAACCATCCAGACCAACCTGCTCGCCGTGTTCCACGCGTGCCAGCTCTTCTTGCCGCGCATGCTGGCCACCGCGAACGGAGGCACCATCGTCAATGTCAGCTCCGTGCTGGGACAGCTCTGCGCCGCAGGGTTGGTGGACTACTCGGTCAGCAAGGCGGGTCTGAGTGCCCTTCATCGCACGCTGGAGGCGGAGCTGCGCACGTCGGGAAACGACGACAAGGTGAAGATGCTGCTGGTCGAGCCGGGCCAGGTCGCAACGCCGCTCTTCGAATCGGTCAAAACACCCAATGCTTTTTTTGCGCCCGTTCTCGAACCCGTCAATGTCGCCCAGGAGATCGTTGCTGCCATCGACGAGGGTCGAGGTGGCGTCATTAGGATGCCGACGTACGCCATGCTGGTCAACTGGTATGCAGTGTTGCCGGCCAGTATCCAGCGACTCGCGCGATACCTGGCGGGAATTGACTATGCCGTAGCGCGGCCGTCGTCCGAAAAGAGCGGGGATGGTTCTGGTGAGTCGCCACAAAAACACTCACAAGAAGATAAGAAATCTGTAGATGAGAGTTGATGCAGTTGCACCGGGGGTATCGCCCAATGTATGACTGTCATGTGAAACGAGCCATGCCATGTATAAAAGACAACTTGAACAGAGCTACCAAACCCTGTAACCGACTTGCCGTAGCAAGCAGTGATACCAGACGCGTCCACTCTATTGCTCCTCAGCCAAAATCATCTTCTCACGCTCACTGCGTCTAGCCCGCAGGTTCTCCTTCTTGGTGTGTCTGCGAACATTCTCCTCGCGTCTCTTGATCGCCATAAGCTCCTCTCTCTTGATCTCACGAGCCTTCTTGATAGGCTTGGGCACATGGCGCTGGCGTTTGATTCTCTTGATTTCCGGCATGTGCGAGTATCTTTCCACCAGCGTCTTGTTGTACTCCATCTTCGCTTTCTGGCGGGCGCTCTGGACACCGCTGCGTTCAGAGGCGTTGGCACGCCAGAGCCGGATGTTTCCGTCGTCGGATCCCGACAGGATGTATTTGTTGTCCGGGGTGAACTTGCAAGAGAACACACTACACCGAGTTAGTTTTCGAAAATAGTACCAGAGAAAGAGACATACCGTTGCATCCGTTTCGTGTGGTAGATGTCACGAGAGTGACCCTGCGCTCTGTTCCACAGACGCACAGTCTTGTCATACGAGGCGGTCACCAGCTCCTCACCGGTAGGGCTAAACTCCACATCCATCACGGCGGCAACATGGTCTTTCAGCACATTCAACGCCCGGTTCATCTTTCTCATGTCGAAGATATAGACATTGTGGTCTTCGTTCGCAACGGCGAAGTTGAACGCTTCCATAGGGTTCCAGCTGATGGCGTTGGAGGCGAGTCGCAGAACCAGCTTGTGTAGGGGTTGTGAAGTCCGCAGATCATACATGATCACGGATCGGTCGATAGCGGTCGAGCCCAAGATCGAAGTCTCCGTCTGATTGAAGGCAACCGAAGTGATGGTGTCGATGCTGGTCGGCCAGTGGAGGGTCTGCGAAGGCGTAGAGGAAGGACGAGAGAGATCGTAGATCGAGATCTGAGAAGACGCGGCAGCAAAGCTGGGGTGGTGTCGGTGATGTGTCACGCTGGTGAAAGCAGACTGGCCCAAGTAGGTCGCCAACGGCGGAGCTTCAGAAGACGAATTGTAAGGATCGAACAGCTTCACGGTTTTGTCGCTGGCGCAAGACAGGAGTTTCCGCTCCGGTGTCCAGCACAGCCCTTTGACGATATTCTCATGGGCCTGCGTGTTCCACACTTCCTCGCGTGTCGTCAAGTCCCACACCTTCACAACACCATCACCGCTTCCACTTGCAAACCGTTCCAACGAACCAGGATCTTTTGCCATAGAATACACACCATCCACATGGCCGTCACCCATCTGGCCCAAGAAGGGCGCAGCAAACAGACGCTCTAGTTTTGTGGCATTGAGAGCACGTGTATATTCTCGAGCTCGCTCGAACGGATGCTGCGCCGGGTCGAGATTTCGGGGCTGTCGAACGACAGTAGATCCCGGAGCCTGCTGCGAGGAGGCGGGACGAGAGAGAGCTTTGATTTTCTAGATCGTGTTAATCGGAGGCCTACTGACAGTAGCGACGGAGTCCCGACTTACCATGACCACTTTGAGAAATGTAAATTTGAAGGAGAAAGAGAAGCGGAGAGAAAAATGTCTGTCCGATATAAATTCTTATTTTTTTCTGCGGGAACAATTTTTGCCCTTTTGGGTTGGAGCGCCAAGACCGGCGGGCGGTGAGCAGCTCCCAGCAGTGACGCCGATACCCTGCCGTCTCAGGCTGTCTCGCTGTCCTGCTCAGCTTCTCATCATCCTGCTTCTTCCTCCGCCCCCTCCCCTTCTATCTCGTTCGTTGGTTTGTGACTCTCCTAGTCGCCCTTTCTATCGCACCCCTAACCTATCTCCTCCCTCATCGACCACACAACTCTGACCATGGCGCCCTCCTCGACAACCGCTCAGCGGATCGAGGAAGCTCGGGCTCTCGCGAAGACGGATGCTTCCAAGGCCGAGAGCGTCTACAAGGAGGTTCTCGCTCAGGGCCCCGGATCGTCGGAGAGCTCGTCGCGTGATTATGAGAATGCCTTGGTTGGATTGGGAGAGCTCTACCGAGATGAGAAGAAGCCGAATGAGATCGCAGAACTCATCAAGACCAGTCGGGATTCCTTCTCGTCATTTGCCAAAGCGAAGACGGCGAAACTTGGTACGTGTTGATGTGATAGGAGATGGCAATGTTACGAGATCGGACCGAATTGACTGACCCTCTACAGTCCGTCAGCTGCTGGACCTCTTCAGTGAAATCCCCAACACCCTCGACATCCAGATCGCCGTCATCAAATCTTGCATCGACTGGGCCGTTGCGGAGCGGCGATCCTTCCTCCGACAGAATCTCGAGACCCGACTGGTGGCCATCTACATGCAGAAGCAAACGTACTACGACGCCCTGACCCTCATCAACTCTCTCCTTCGCGAGTTGAAGCGCCTTGATGACAAATTGATGCTGGTTGAAGTGCAGTTGCTGGAGTCCCGGGTGTACCATGCCCTGGGCAACCAGGCCAAGGCACGCGCTGCCTTGACGGCCGCCCGGACGTCGGCTGCCTCCGTTTACACTCCCCCCAACCTGCAAGCCGGACTGGACATGCAAAGCGGTATGCTCCATGCGGAAGACAAGGACTTCAACACTTCATACTCCTACTTCATTGAGGCTCTGGAAGGATACAGCTCCCTCGATGAAGGCGAGAAGGCGACGGCGGCTCTTCAATACATGCTCCTTTGCAAGATTATGCTGAACCTGGTGGACGACGTGACGAGCTTGTTGGGCTCCAAGCAGGCCCAGAAGTACGCCAGCCCTCGACTCGAGGCCATGAAAGCAGTGGCCCGTGCCCACGCCAATCGGTCGCTGGAGGAGTACGAAAAGGCGCTCTCGGACTATCGGTTCGAGCTGGGCAGTGACGCTTTCATCCGGAACCACCTCCGCCGATTGTACGATGCCATGTTGGAACAGAACCTCATCAAGGTGATTGAGCCGTTCAGCCGCGTGGAGCTGGACCACATCGCCAAGATGGTTGGTCTGGACACGCAGCAGGTGGAGCGGAAGTTGTCGCAGATGATCCTGGACAAGGTGATCATCGGTGTGCTGGACCAGGGATCTGGCTGTCTGATTGTCTTTGATGAGACGGAGCGGGATCAGGCATACGATGCCGCCCTGGAGACGATTGAGAAGCTGAGCAATGTGGTGGAAGAGCTGTACACTAATCAGGCATCGCTGCTGGAGTGAGCCTGTCGGATTTGGGAGAGTTGACGAGCTCTATGTCTTTTGGGAAATAATCACCGCTTGTCCAAATGAATGAAGACCAATATCAGAGTATACAAGTATCCAAGTAGCTGGTACCTTGAATTATTTGTTGTCGTGGTAGGCGTAGGATGTACCGGGTACGAGCTGTGATTGGCCTGTCCAAAAGGGGTAAAGCGCGAACCGCGGCAAAAGAATCGCGACTTCGTTTCTCCAGACTCATCTTCAGCTTCCATCCGCATTCCGCTCTCATCGTCGCAGAACAACACCCAAATCCCCATCTCTCGGATATCCCTTGTGCGGAGTGTGGTATTTTCCTCGCCACGAGCCATGCAAGCCCCAATGCCGCCCAACTACGGGCGTGGTTTCCCGCAGGCCGCCCAACGATCTCCTGCCACGCCCCGTCGCGGACCTCCAGCTCCAGGTTTGTCGCTCCGCCCCTTGATTCTCCATCACCTTCTCCATTCAACCTACTCCTTCAGATCACCGTAATCCTCATCGCTAATGTCGTCATGTCCAGCAATGCCCGTCCCCATGTCCCAGCACGCCGTCCCCCCTCACTACATGGCGGCCGCCCATCAGCGCCCCATGGCTCATCCCAACGACGCGGCGCTCCGTCGCAGCCGCAAACCCACCGATAAGAACATGCCCGACGGCATCGAGGACGTCATCATCGGTGAAGGTGTGCAGCAGTACAAGAGCCTGCGCGAGCTGGAGAAGCGCCTTGACGCCGCGATCGTGCGCAAGCGTCTCGACATCCAGGACTCGATTAGCAAGACCGTCAAGAAGTACCGTACCATGCGCATCTGGATCTCTAACACCGTCGAGTCCCAGCCCTGGCAGACCGGCCAGAACGGCGGCGCCGCCGCCCCGACCGCCCACCCCGGTTCCGGCCGGTACAAGGTGCGCATCGAAGGCCGCCTCCTAGACGACGACAACACCGATCCGACGATGGCCGAGGACAGCGACGAGGAGGCTGCTGGCCAGGCAGAAGACGGAGCGCAGGCAAATGGTGACGCGATGGACCAGGACGGCGCGGAGGCCAAGAAGGCCGCGCCCAAGCGCGCGAAACAGCGCTTCTCGCACTTCTTCAAATCCATCACGGTCGACTTTGACAAGTCGTCGACGGTCAACCCGGAGGATATCAAGCCCGTCCATTGGGTCAAGCCACAGCTCCCGCCGAATACGGTCTCGCTGCCCCCGACCGCCGATTTCGACTCGCTGCAGTTTTCGCGCGGTTCGCAGGAGAACCTCAACGTGACTGTTAGTCTGGTGCGCGATGAGACCCCCGAGAGGTACAAGTTGAGCAAGGAGCTGGCCGAGGTGCTGGACGTGGAAGAGGAGACCCGCAGCGGAATCGTCCTGGGTATCTGGGACTACATCCGTGCTATGGGGCTGCAGGAGAACGAGGAGAAGCGGCTGGTACGGTGTGACCATCGTCTGCGAGCGGTATGTATCCCGCAAATCATGAAGTATGGCAAATCCTAACAATGCACAGATCTTCGGAAGGGACCAGATGTTCTTCCCACAGATTCCGGAGAGCATCGGCCCCCACACGAGCCCGCTCGACCCCATCAAGCTCCCCTACACCATCCGCGTCGACGAGGAGTTCCACAAGGATCCAACCCCGACCGTTTACGACATCCAGGTCGCCGTGGAGGACCCGCTTCGCGCCCAGATGCTCGCCCTGACCCAGAACCCGCAATACACGGCCGGTCTGCGGCAGATCTCCACCATGGACGATCAGGTAGCCCTGATCATCCAAGCCTTGACGCACTCGCGCGCAAGACACTCCTTCTACACGGCCCTGAGCAAAGACCCGGCCACCTTCCTGCGCCGCTGGATCAACTCGCAGCGCCGAGACCTCGAGACCATCCTGGGCGAGGCGACGCGCGGCGGCGGCGAGGACGGCAGCGGCCCCGAGTTCCGTCGTGGGGGTCCTGATAGTGCCTGGGATACGCCCGTGGCCCGTGAGGCGGTGCGGTACATGCTCGCCAAGCCGGAGGCGGCCATGGGACGGTGATTTTTCTGTACCTCTATCATCGACCGTTACGTTTGTTTTTGTTATCCCGAGCGGAGGGCATTGTTTTGGAATTGGGGCGCTTGTGCGGTGTTTGGACTGGTATATTCTTTTGTTTTGTCGCTATCTTTTCCAGCTGCAGTGACGTAAAATCAGACAAGACTTAATTATTTCCGGTGTTCGGAGTCTCTGGTTAAGTACCAGGATGTCATGCCCAAGCAATGAACGATAAGTATAGGATATCTACGCAGTCTGTACAATCAGAAGTTGGACACCCCAATACACCAGACAGTCAATAACCAAATCCAGCATCACTTGGTCCGCTTCCGCGACCAACCCCATGGCAACCAACCTATCACTACGCATACCCTACGAAGTGGCCGCAGCAGCGGCCGTAGCCTTCCGCCTGCGCAGCTCCTCCGCCAGACCGGGGTCAACAGCGGACGCGACGGTCTCGACGGTAACCTCGTCCCCAAGGAAGAGGGCACCTTCTTCGGCCTCGAGCTCCGCCGCTGCTTCCAAGACCATCTTCTGCGCGATATTCTCAGCCTCCTCCTTGCTCAGCTTCTCAACCTTCTCCTTGCTAGGCGCCGGCCCGCGGAAGCGCTTCATGACAGTCTCGATCATCTTCGAGAACCAATAGTAGTTGAGGCCGTTGAGGACGAGGTTCGATGCGACGTATGTAAGGACCAGCCAGGTGGGAACGCCGGCGGCGGTGAAAGAGGCGAACTTGGAGACCTCGGCACCGGCGCGGGCGCAGGCCTCGTCGACGCAGAGACTGCCGTCGCGGACCTGGAAGACCTGTGTGGAGATGTTGACAGGCTCGACGAGCGAGTGGCTGCTCCAGGTTTGTTTCAGGGCGTGCCACATGTCGCGGTAGACGAGGGCGGACTGCCAGGTGCCCCAGACGAGACGGCAGGAGAAGAAGACAAAGAGGAGCATCATGCCGTTGTACCATTGGAGTTTGCTGCCGGTCATGTTGATCTTGTCGAGGAACCAGTGGATGTTGAGGAAGGGGCTGGAGAGCTCGTAGAGGATGAAGGTGGGGGAGTAGAAGTTGACAAAGGGGCGCTGTACATGGTTGTTAGTGCGAGTCATAAAGGGAGAACAGTTGGCTGTAGGAGACGTACGAATCCAAAGCTAAACACCCACAACGCACTGATGGCGTGGAATAACATTCCAATGCCGAAAATGCGCATGTAGATGGTACTCACGATCAGATCGTAGATGAAGTACCCCGCAGCTAGGCCGCTGATCATTCCGCACGACCCCGTGTAGCCGTATACGCGCTCCCCGATTGACATGGACTTGCGCTCCTGGTCGGTGAAGAGGACCCAGAGGGCGAGGGCGTTGATGGTGGTCGACTGGACGAGGGACACGACATGCACGTCCCAGTTCAGCTTGGTCCGGCGGTTGAGGTTGGGATAGTGCTGGGGGAAGAGACGCGGGGACAGCCAGGGCGAGACGACGTAGTGGATGAGCTGGTAGCCGACGAAGGCGAGGAGGATTTCATGGATATGCTCGGAGGCCGCGGGAACGTTGAAGTACAGAGCCCAGGGCTCGACGAGGTCTCGAAGCCATCCCGGAGGAGGCCCTAAGGGGTCCAACATCCCGATAGGAGACCACCTCTGTCGGTGGTGGGAGGTGGATGGACCGGTAGCTGGACTAGGGAGCTAGGTAGCTAGGTCTCCGGAGTGATGACGAAAGAGACACCAGCAGGTTGATGTGTGAGAAATATACCAGAGAAAGGAGGATAGTGAAAGGGGGGGAGAGAAGCCTAGACAGGCGGAGCCATGACTGAAAGGAGGCGGAAGAGAAGAGGAAGAGGAGGAGAGGAGAGGAGAGGAGGAGATGTATGATGGTATCAGCAAGTCAGCCTGTCCGTCTAAGCGCCTCGGCAGCTGTCCCCGCGGATGTCTGATTTGTCCGGCTGCCACGGGGGTGGTTACCTGTTGGGGATGCTCACCTGACCGCCTCAGCCCTACATTCACCTCCATCTACGGACATCTACATCTACACTTTACATCTTCAGACACACATAGTACACAGTATAACCATATATTCTGACTCCAAGAAGCAAATTCCACACAGGATAATAAACATCATAGTCATCACAAAGGAAAGTACACAAGAAAAAAACAATGTAGGCTTCCCCAACAGCCCATGGTCACACCGTTGGACTTGTATAGACTCCACGTGAGCCTCCTCAAGTCACAACACATTCCGCATCATTTCCTCTCCCTAATCAACTGCACTCATGACCTCCGCCCCAAGTCCGCTGTCGCTATGCTGCCCGTAGAGGACCATTTTCGACTGGTCTTCATCGAGCTGTAACTGATCCTCCGGTTCGGCCGCCTTGGTCGTCTCTGCATCGTCGAACTCAGACGATTCCGACTCGGACGCCCCATCCTCATGCTCTTCCTCCTCACGACCGTCCTGGGTACCTGATACCGAGCGTGGTGCGGTGGTGGAGCTGACACCGCTAACGCCGCTCACTCGTCGATCTGTGGAGACCACACTGCCCGTCCCGTACACCATGCTATCGGCATAGGTGCCCGTGTAGCTTGTCCGTCGCTCCGTACCAGCGTCGCTCTCATCCCCGCTCTGATGTTCATCCTCTTCGGGAAAGGCTTCGTTCTCCTTGTTGGCAACAGAGCTGCGACCGCCCCAGGATGCCTTGCGTGCAGAGAAGTTGGACTTTACTGAGTGACTCCGCTTGAGACTGGCAAACCCACTGGTGTGACTCGTTTGCCGATCGGTCACACCTCGGTTACCCGTCACATGGCTGAGACTAAGAATCCGCCGTTCCTTGCCCACGTTGGCTGGCGTGCCAATGTTGGGCTGGGATGGAACCTGCGACCGCTTCCTCAGTGCCATTCCAACACTGCTGCCAAGAATGCTACGGGAGTCCTTTGCCGTGCTGGCATTGCTGGTATTGCTGGGTCCGCGGGGGCGGCCTCGCGCCTTTTTCATGTTCAATCCCTGCAAGCCGCTGGGTCGGCTGAGAAGAACACTGCGAGCGTGGTCAAGAACACCTTCCAAGATACGCTTCTCCAAACTGTCGGCACGGTCCTCCATGACCTGCATTTCCTCCTGTCGGAGCTCAAGAGCCATCTCCAATCCGGAAAGCTCCTTGCTGAGTTTCGTGTTCTGCTTGACGAGGTCTTCCTTCTCGGATTTGAGGTTGTGGATCATCTTCAGCAGAGAGTCTTTCTCCTCCTTGAGACTGACAATCTCGGCCTCGACCTGATCTCTCTGCGCATTTCTCCGCTCCAGAGCGATTGCGGCCTCTTCCGCCTCCTTGCGTTTGCGGTCGTTCTCCTCTGCAACAAGGGCCGTTTGAGCGGCAAACATCTCATTCATCTTGCGAGATGTCTCCATGATATCTTTGTGCATCTCGTCCAGCTTCATCATTTGCGTAACGGATTGGTCTGCATTCTTCGCGTGGTCGATGAGCGTGTCGAGCTTGTCATGAACAGGGCTGTTGTTGTTGGTAGCATGGTCGAGCAGCTGATTCAGCTTGTCGTAGATCTCTCCATTCGTACTCGTAGTGTGGCTCAACAACTGATCAAGCTTCTCATGGACCTGGTCGTTGGTGACACGTTCCACCAGGATATTCAACGCTTCTTGCACTTTACTGTCCTTAGCGTGATCCAGAAGGTTGTTGAGTTTTTCCTGGACCTGGCTGTCGTCGTACTTGTCCGACTCCGGGGGTGGTAGGGCAGGCAGCATTTGGGGGATAGTCGATGGAAGGGCAGACAAGTCCATCTTAAGATCTCGAGAGGACTGCTGCGCATGGTCATAGTGTTCGCCGACGATAGTAAGGATCTTTTGAATAGACTCCAGGACCTGGGGGTGAAACTCGTGCAGCTGACTCTCGACACGCGTAGTCGCAGCAGCAGCGCGCTCAAGGTCAGATCGGGCTTGCTCTTGCTGTGTCTTGACTTCATTATGCATCTCCTCCATCTTGTTGTATGACACATCAACCTTTTCAAAGAATGTCTTGGTGTCGACACTGATCCGTTCACAGGCCTCGTTGACACTGTTGCCCATGGAGCCAATGACCAGCTTGATGTCCTCTGCGAGGCTCTTGGTGTCCGTGACTGCTTCCAGATGAGCGTTGTCTCTCTCCACAGTTTCCGAGAACTTCGAGTCGATTGCAGCCTGGACTTCGTCATACTTGGACATCACTTCACCAAGCTTCTCGTCAATTTTGGATCCCAGTTCGACAATAATAGCTGCCCGTGTCTCGTCCTGCTTAACAAGAGCCGCAGCGTCGCGCTCCTCGTTTTCCAATTTTGCGGCATCCTGCTCTCCCCGTGCACGCTCAAACTCGCGGTTAATGAGTTCCGTGAGTTCGTTGATGTTCTCAACGGTCGTGAAACTTTCGGCAGATACAGCCAGGCCTTCAAGGAGCTGCTTCAGTTCAGAAAGGCCCTCATTGCTTCCATCAAGCTTGCTCTTCAGCTCATCCCCAAGCCCTTCGACAACGGCCCGAGCCTCCTCGATCTTCTCATGGAGACCAGCATGTTCGACCTTTCGTGCCTCGAAGCCTTGAGCAGTCAGCTCATTTTCAGCCTCAGTCTTCTCCTTGAATTCCGCCACTAGGGCGGTCAGATCCTGTATCTCGGTCTTTGTCGGTAGGGTTTCCGGGTCAGGAATCTTGAGCTCTTCCACCTGGGTCTTGACCTCGAAGATCATGGCCTCCACCGTCTGCAGATCAGACTTGACCAGCTTCTCCGCTTCCGTCTCCTCTTCGGTTCCTTTGCTCTTTGATTCATCAAGTGCAATCCACATATCTTTCATCAGCGTTTCCAAGGTACCGATGTCGGCCTTCGTAGGGCCTTCGGACTCCAGACGGGTAGACAACTGGGACAGAGCTTCTTTCGTTTCCATAACAAGAACCTCTAGAGTACCAATCTGGTCCGCCTTTGCGATTTCGTCGGCCGGAGGGAAGGTCATCTGGTCGAGTTGGGACTTCGTGTTGCGGAGAAGAGTTTCGATCGCATCAGTATCCTCCTTCTTGGCCGTCGTCTCATCCGTGGGAGCATCACGGGCTATCATGCCTGTGACGGAGCCCTGCAGTTCGCGTAGACCAGCCAGCACTTCGTCCAGGTGCTCCTTTTTGAGAGCATCCTCGGACGGTTCTGCGGCCCGAGGGGTGGACTCGATAGCCTCAACTTTGGCTTGAAGCTGGGTAATAAGGGCCTTCAACCCTTCGATGTCGCTGCTGATGGTCGACTCGTTTGCGAGCATAAGCTCTCCACCCCGGGTTGTCTCGCCTTCTTCTGTGTCCTTCTGGGACTGACGAAGCATTTCTACGTCAGCCTTCAAGCTGTTGAGCCCCTCCTTGAGGCTTTCCAAAAGCTCGAAATGATTATTCTCGGTCGTCTGTTCCAGAAGCTTTGCTAGATCATCCCGAATCGTTCCAACACCATCAGTGAAGGCATCAAGGAGCTCGCCAGTGGCAGAGAAGACGCTTTCACCTCCATCCCTGGGATGGGTGCTTTCTTCACGGAACGACTCCAGGTTCTCGCGGATAGCTGAGATGATATCATCCTTGTCGGTTTTCTGTTCTGCAGGGATGAGGCTCATGCTCATGGATTCGCGGAGATTTTCAAACTCCTGCTTGATGATACTAGTGATGTCGTCGGTCTTCATAGACTTTTGACTTTCCGACACGTCACGAATGGCGTCGAGGATCTCGTCCTTGTCGCTTGATGTATTGCTCCGGAGTAGCAGACCGCTGAGGGTTGATCGAAGGTGCTCAAATTCCTTCTCCATAGCATCAAGCAGTTCGGGGGTGTCGGGATTGCCACGGCTGTTGGTGGACAGAGCGGTCTCAGTGATTGTCTTCTCCATGTCAGCCTGGAGCAAGCGGAACCCTTCTTTGACGGTATCCATAATCTCATGTTTCCCTGACGCTTCAGGGATGTTTGCAGTGTAGCTTTCCAGCTCTTGGCGTACAACCGCAATGCCATCCTTGACAGCGTCCAAGACGTGCGCGATGTCTTTCTCGTTCGCAGAAGAGGCTTGCCTCAGTTCATCTTTCATGCTATCAAGATGCTCATGGAGGCGCTCCAAAACTTCACCTCCAATGTTGTGGTTGGCCGACGTCGTGGCTTCGTGGAGACCAGCTGAGATAGCCTCCATGAGGTCGTCCTTGTTCAGCTCAACCTCTCTAGTGATTGAATTCTGCTGCTCGAGTCCTTCTGCGATGGCATGCAAGATCTCTTCCCGAGAAATGGACGGCTGCGCATTGGTGCTCACCGCCGATTGTTGAGCTGTGAACGCATCGTTGATCGCATCAACGACTTCATCCCGGGTGACATGCGGTTTCTCCATATCTTTGGCAGCAGAAAAATGCGCCGCAATGCTGTCTGATACCGCACTGAGGATCTCTTCACGGCCTATCCCGGAGTCAACGGTTTCCCGGCTGAGAGCACTTTGAGATGTGACTGATTCGGTGACCGCCTGCAGTACTTCTTCCCGAATCGCACCCAAGTGTTCAGGCTCCAACGATCGAGGGGCTGGCTGGTGGTCCTGAAGGCATTCTTGAATGGTGTGGATAATTTCGTCTTTGGTGATGCTCGGTGGGTGTTCAAACTGTTGCATGCCAGCCTGCACGGCAGCAAGAACTTGATCGTAGGTCACAGCTTGCTCGTGCTGGGGCTGGTACGCCTTGAGCCCCTCCGAGAGACATTCCAGGATCTCATCCCGTTCAAGACCGAAATTCTGCAATTCAATTTCAGGTTTGTATGTCTCCCAAGCCTCCCGGACCGTCTCGAGGATTTCCTCCTTATCCATCTCAACGCCACGCGGCTCAGCATGAAACCGCGACACATCAATTTCGTCAACGGCTCGCTTGACGATTGAATAGATCTGAGCAGTATCCATCGCGGCACGAAATTCAGACAGCGCAGACGAATGGCGACGGTTTTCAGAAATGATCGCGTGCATCTGGTTCCTGAGGTCGTAAAGACTATGCTCGATAATAGCCGAAATTTCCTCCTTCCCAGGAGGCTGCGGTTTGCTGTCCTCAATGGCGCGAGCAGCCCCGAGATCCTCGAACTGACGAGCCAGGTTCCGACCCATTCCCAAGACCTCGCCGCGGAGTTCTCGCACGAGGGCTTTCACCTCATTTGTCATGCCGCCGCTCTCGATCACGCTGTTCTTCACGCGCTTCATTATCGACAGCATTTCGTCCGAAATCTGACCATCCGCGTGCACCAGGGAACGTTCAGCGGATTTACCCTGACCGTTGTGCATGACTTCCATATCGGGTGCATAGGCTTGTTCCGGGTCGAGCGATCTCGTCCGGGAGGCACTAAAGTCCATGTCTTTCTTGGGGGGTAGATGACTGGCACTAGGAACACCTCGTGAACGTACCAAAGCCTTGTTATTCGACTCCTCCTTCACGAGGTTGAGGATCTCTTCCAGCATTTTCATGGTTTTGGTGTCGACCTCCTTCGTGGACGTGTCGGACGTGGGTCTCGCTTTGATCTCGTCGACCAACTCGACCAGCTTCTCCTGGCCCTCTTTGGTTGCCATCTCGCGAAGGACCTTCTCCAATAAGGCGATACTGGCGGAACCGTCCGAAATTGGAGCGGGAGAGCCGCAGAGTTCTCGTTCCATTGCAGCAGCAAAGGCGTTAGGACTGGTCATTCGGGCGGCGGGATATGTCTTCCTTGAGCTCGGAGAACTATCCGGTTCCTGGTTGTTAATACCACTCTCAGAGTCTAGAAGAGGACCGAAATCCCACCTTGTGGCAGCATCAGGATCTAGGAACTTGGCCGCTAGACTGGATGACAGCTCACGGAGGCTTTTGCGGATATCTTCGTCTCGTGCGTTGGTGGCCGCCTTCAGACTCACGAGGTCGGTGGCGTTGTCTTTGCTGCGGCGACTCAACTGGGCCATCTCACGTTGCAAGTTGCTGGCAATGTCGGTGAGGCTGTGTATCTGGGTGGACAAGGATTCGAAGCAATAGCTGTTGTTGGTGGATGGCGAGGGTCCTGTAAAGGGATCGGAGTCCTGGCTTTTCGCATGGGGGTCGCTCTCGCGCGGCAATTGCATGTTCTGAAGGGCTAGCATGGTGGCGGATGGCGGCGTACTTTCGCCCAGAATGGGCTTGGACAGGTAACGGTTGGAAATGTAGAGATTGGGGAGATCCCGCTCCGCATCTCCATTATCTGGCGTGGGGTTGGATCGAGTCTGGTTCTTTTCTTCTGGTTTCGAGGGCGGCTCTAGGATAGATGCTCGCTTCGGGCGTTCGGGCGATTTGCTCTCCAGGTAGTTCAAGAACTCGGATCGTGTATCGGTGTTCTGCAACGACTGCATGCGCTTGTGGAATTGCCCTTTGATCAGCGACTTCTCCGGCGATGACTTGGGCGGCATCGGGTTCGTCGTATAGGGGCTGGGCGCAATGTCGCGATTCCTTTCGGTAAAGTTCGCGGCCACGGCCTGGATGCCGGGCGATACATTGGCTCTGGTCGTTACAGGGCTGGTCGATGCGGATCCCGGATTCATAGGTAGCGGTGGGGGTGCGCGTTCAGGGTCCGAACTATCCCACCTTTGTTTCCGACGCCGTGATGTTAGTCGAATGCAGTCCATGGTGGGGAGTCAAAGAACGAAGAGAATAAAGTAGAAATACGCTAGTGTTGGACATACATGGGGACTGATTGACTTCTGAGGACGAGTTCCCTGTCGCGGGAACCTTCTCGAGTGTGAGAGGGCATGGTCTCAAGTGAGGTAGTCGTGGTTCAAGTGGAGATATGAGTCGGATGGTCGTCGAGGGTTCGATCAGACTGCGACAAGTGGGCGGAGCGGTATGTATGTTGGAATGTGTAGAAGAATGATCGTCGGCTTAAAGTCGTAAAGGCATATCAATCGTGAAAACAAAACAAGAGGAATTGGGGTTGTAAGGCAGGAATTCGACAAAGGCAACAGAATCAGAAAGAAACAATGCGCTTGCTATGTATGGGGAGTGTGGAAGAAGAACGAGGAAGGGGGAATCAAGGGCGCAGAAACGAAACAATGGAAGCCACAACGCGACAGACAAGCTGGTTCAAGACCGGTCTCAGCGGATAGAGAGAAGCAACAACAACAACATCAGCTGTGGATGTCGATAGAAGATCAAGAATTAAGTAGTCGATGGAGAAAACAACCGGTGGAGAAGGGCTGGGAGCAAGTGGTAGCTCATGGGGCATGGCTCGTGGGCCGGTCCAATCTGCGGCGTACACATCAAGCACGGCCGCCTAGCAACGGCCCAGCCTCCTCGTTGTCCTGTAAACAAATCTCAGGCGGTGAGTCGGGACGTCACTGGCCCAAAGGGGACAGTTCTTCCGGAAGACACCCGGAGCTAGCCCTTTGGAGAATTTTGCCGGTTCAGGCCTAGTCACCGCCCATCGGTAATGCAACCAATCAGCCGGCGGCACACAAATCGGCTTGCCCTGAACCCTCTCCCGTGCACTTCCCAAGCGAAAAAAAGACCGTCGAGCGCGGAGAACCTCATTTCCTCGACGAAGCACATCCGACAACCACCCCATCGACCCCTGCTGCCGCTCACCGGGACTTTCACAATGAAGTGTTCGTATCCCGTCGCTCTCCTACTACGATATTTGTTTCGATCATGAATCCCATACTGACCGGTTGTTGCGACAGTCATGAAAGTGGGCCGTGTGGCCATCATCACCCGTGGCCGTTACGCCGGTAAGAAGGTACGACAAGACCAGTGTTTTTCTATCCCAGCGAGAGGAGGAAGCGATTGTTTGATCTACATGGACGATTTCGACGACGACGGCCGTGAATAGCCCGACGAAGCGACAATCGAAGATGGATGAACAAAGGAGCTGCGGGAAATACCAGGCAGATGAATGCTGACCAGGTTCGCGGTATAGGTCGTCATTGTCCAGCCCAACGACACCGGCTCCAAGGCGCACCCCTTCCCCTATGCCATCGTCGCCGGCATTGAGCGTTACCCCCTGAAGGTCACCCGCCGCATGGGTAAGAAGATGGTCGAGAAGCGCAGCCGCATCAAGCCCTTCATCAAGGTTGTCAACTACAACCACTTGATGCCCACTCGCTACACTCTTGAGCTCGAGGGTCTCAAGGGTGCTGTTTCCGCCGACACTTTCAAGGAGGTCTCCCAGCGCGAGGACGCCAAGAAGACCATCAAGAAGGCTCTGGAGGACCGCTACACCAGCGGCAAGAACCGTTGGTTCTTCACTCCTCTGCGTGCGTACCCTGTGATTTTATTGACTGGATTCTGGCTGACATTAGCAGGTTTCTAAACGGGGTATTTTTATGGGGCGTTTTGTCGTTTGAGCGCGCAAGGTCTTAGAGAAGGCAAAGGGAAAAAACGCATCGAAGACATTCGGTTCATGAGCATGGAACGATCGCAGAAAGTATACCATCGCTGGCGGAAGAATTGGGAATGTATCGATGTACAAGTCCAGGACTTGGCCATTTTCTTTAATGAGGAGGCCCGTCAGCCCTGGCGTCCTTGAATGAAATGGAAATATGAACAAATTCAAAATTTCTTTTTGTCTGATCTACTTATTGGTCGCAGTACACAGTGTCTTGGACTATGAACCTAACCAGTGGGTATCGTCCAAACTCGAACGTTTTGCGTCACCTCGGGTGGACCTTGTCCATTTCGCCGTCTACGAAGGACGATCCCGTCGATGAGATGTGCCATCATCTCGGTCCTCATCCACTTGGCGCTGACATCCCCGCATGGCGTCCCATCTCCGCAGTCGAACACGATGACTAAAATGGATAGTAGCTGGATCGCGGGGATCTCTGTCACTCATATTCGCAAGTCAGTAGCCGCCGCGTTCCGAAAGGCGGATGAACTCTCGTAAGACAGGGACTGGCCCGGTCGATGCAGGCGAGCCGACACTCAGGCGGGGACATGGCATGGATCGAGAATGACCGCCGGCGATTTGCCCGCTAGTCCCTCGCTAGGTTCTAGCTACAGGAGGTACGTACTATGTGCTCCTGGCAGGTTTCCTTCGTATGTACCTAGGTAGCTCGGCCGTGGGGGCACCGAATTGCGACCAGCGCATTATTCCTCGATTGAGGATATGCATAGCCCGGTCCACCCGACGGACTGTGTCGAAGCCGGGTCCCTGTCTGTGCTCATTCCAGGCAGATGGGTAGACTTTTCTGGAGCGTAGGTGTTCTGTTAATTGAGTTTGGGGCGGATGGCATATCGGCCCATCAAAGTACGTTAGCCATGCATACATATATTCGTGATGATATATATATGGGTTCTGAGTTGCACGGGGCACGTTGCACGGCGACTGGACGGGAGCACGAGTGCAGTCTCGTGGCATCCCCCGTGCGATGAAGCTAGCGGGAGCTGTTTGACATATGGTCCATGGGCCGCAAGCGTGAAAGTACGATGCAAGTGTTGGCGCTAAGGGAGACACGATGAACGTCAACTCCTCGGGCGATTCAGCAATAACTCTTGTTGGCTAGGCGGGAGACGCTACGCTCAGGCCAGCCAGCATATCAGAATCCGAACGAGGCCCAGGCGCACCGATCAGCCGGTGGGTTACGGATTGAGTTTTGTTCAGGCAGATAAGAAGCTGAAAGCAAATCGAGGGGACCAGAGTTGATGAAGGTGTGACGGTGAGCGTTTAGGATGGGAGAAGTGGTGTTACTTTGGAGGAGAACGATGCGAGTCAATTGGGAGAAGAGAGAAGACGAGTCTCTACCTGCGGAGGAGGAGGAGTAGTGTCTCTATCATGATATGAGGTGTATACATTATGACAGGGACCCGCAATCACATGTGATTCTCGTTCCCTTCCGGATTCATCCTCCCTCCTCTGCCAGAAGGGCTTTCGACTCTTTCTTTGCTTTGCTTTGCCACCGCGATAACGCAATCCTCTCAGAAGATACTCTCCGTACATACATATACGGAGTACACATACATACATATACCTAATAGGTAATCATTCCAGGCTTATCATTTCCCCATTCCCCCTCCCACGCAATTCTGAAGCAGTCCGCAGGGATATAGTTGGTGGCACCAGGGGGAGGGGGACTGAACGTTCCATGACTAGTCGCTGCATTCCGTGATCCCGTCGTGTTTGTCGTCCCCTCCCCCTCCCCTGTCGATGTCGACTTCTGACACAGACCATCGGAAGGGAGGGGGGCGCAATCGGAGACGAGATGGATGGATTGCCATGGCAGCCCGACCGAATCGACCGGGTTCCAGGCCGGATGAGATGATCATGATGGCGGTGGAGGAGAAGGATAATGATGATGGATGAGGCGAGCAGCTCATCCTTCATCATGTAACTAAGTGAACACTAGCTGGTTGAATTCCAGCCTATCAGTCGGCCCATTGTGCTCGCAACGGTCGCCCCTCCCAGTGGAAGCATCGTCGCATCTTGTCGGGGCCCGCTTTCACATGCTGATGGTTGTTCTGTAGGAGCAGAGCATTTTCAGAAAGAGATAAAATTAGGGAAAAAAAATTTATAAATTATAAATTTAGAAGGGTCGCATAAATTGAATTCCTTTCCAGTCCACTGACTGATCAAACCGAACCTTCGTGAGCTCTCAACTACGGTTCCCTGCCTCTCGTTCTCCGGATGCGTTGTGCTTCCCATCATCCCTCTTATCTCTTATAGACCTGCTGCCCCTCACAGCCTCCCTCCCTCTTCTTTCTTTCTCTAGGTCACGGCGGACTATCTAGGTACGTATTGCGCCCTATATCTTTCTCTCGTTCTAATCCATCTTCTCTCCTACTAACTCTCCCAGAACCCATGCCGCACGCAGAAACCGCGAAAATGGGCGAGCCTGCTGTCAACGGAGAGAAAGTGTACTCTCACTTTCTCGATGTATGTCCTATACCGTCCCCTCCATCGCCGTAGAGATCTCTTCTAACGACTACAGCACCTCACCTCCTACCCCGTCGTCTCCGACTCCATCACCACCTTCAAGAACAACAAGTACGGCGCCAAGTCGCTGCAGTTCGCCGACCAGGGCTACAACTACGCCAAGCCCCTCCTCCCTTACATCGAAAAGACCTACGGCTACGTCTCGCCATACCTCGCCCGCGTCGACGATCTCGGCGATCAAGGCCTGACCAAGGTCGACTCGAAATTCCCCGTCCTGAAGGAGGACACCGAGAAGCTCCGCGGATCGCTCTACAACAGCGCAACCACCCCGCTGCGGCTCATCAGCGACGTCCGCAACCACGTCTTCGACACCTACGGCTCCGAGTACAAGAAGGTCGGCGGAAATGGTGTGGTCGCCACCGGCAAGGCCTGCATCGTCACCGGTCTGGTCCTGTCGCAGGAGGTGATGGGCTACGTCAACTCGTTCCTCTACGCCCAGAAGGAGAACGTCAAGGATGCGGTGGCGGACAAGAATGAAAACTAGAGTGTGGATTGGTCGAAGTGTTGATTTCAGCGGATCTTGTCTATCTTTTCTCCTCCGTTTATTGTATCTAGAAAGCTGTCCTAATTTCGTTGGTTCGTAGGCAGGAGTTTTGTCGTCCCGATTAATGAATACATTGCGATCGCCAAACTGTCTAATTTAATGAAAGCTCCGTTTAAGCACTAGACTCCCTCTAACCGTGATGGCGTAAATGTTCGCCCATCGACGAACGCATGATCGACGCAATATCTTTGACATGTGATGCCATGACATGTGATTACCCAATCTGGCTAAATCCGCCGACCCACACACGCGCATCGCGTCAAGCTAATCCACACCACTTGATTGTTCCTCTTCTCCAACGACCTCCTCAACCATACAACATGCCTCTCATCCGGAAACGCCGAGCTGTATACCTTTGCCCCCTACCTTTAATTCCCAAACTATACCTAACAATCCCAGGACCCCTCGCCAGAGTCCCAAAGCGACGACACCAGCGCCGACGAAACGCCCGCAAAACACGAAAATGACGCCCGTCGCCGACGCCGACGCACCGAAGCCTCCGCGGAGGACGACGACTCCGGCGCAGACGACACGCACGCCCCCAGCAGCACAGACGTAATGGTCAAGAAGCTGGTGCGCCTGGCGCTCTCAAGTGAGTACTCACGTCTCCCGATCCGGCGGACCGATATCAGCGCCAAGGTGCTCGGCGAGCAGGGCAGTCGGCAGTTCAAGGCTGTGTTTGAGGCCGCGCAGAAGGTCCTCCGGGGTAAATTCGGGATGGAGATGACGGAGCTGCCGGGGCGGGAGAAGGTGACGATTCACCAGCGACGGGGTACGTGGTCTTGCAGGAGCGTGCATTGAGCCGCGCTGTAGTTGTTTATGTGGTGGGGTTACTGACGTGATGACGGCAGCTGCGCAACGCGTTGAGAAACCCTCGTCGTCTACGAATAAATCCTGGATTCTGACGAGTACGCTGCCGGCTGCGTATCGCAGGACGGAGATTCTGCCACCGACGCGCGCGCCAATGGAAGGCGCATACACTGGGCTCTACACGTTTATCATCGCTCTGATCTTGCTGAACGGGGGCTCTCTGCCGGAACAGAAGCTCGAGCGATACCTGCAGCGAACCAATACCGATACGTACACCCCCATTGACCGCACGGACCGTTTCCTCCAGCGACTATGCAAGGACGGCTATTTGGTGCGGAATCGCGAGATGGACAGCGGCGAGGAAGTCATCGAGTATATGGTCGGTCCGCGTGGGAAGATTGAGGTCGGTACGCAGGGCGTCGCTGGTCTCGTGCGCGAAGTGTATGGGCGACAGGCTGCGGTCGAGGACAGTGATACGACGGCTGCCGAGAGGGAATTGACGAACGATTTTGAGATCCGTCTAGCGAGGAGTCTCGGAATTTCACAACGCGGCACTCGGCGAGCGGAGGAAGAGGATGAAGGTAGCGATGGAGACAACGCAGATGATCAGTCGTAGGTAAAGTCAACCGATGAAGACTGATAGAATGTCTTCGGGGCGATAGAGCCGTGACATTTGAATAAGAATCCCTATGATACCCACAATACACCGAATTCCTACCTTCACCACGGACGAGACAGCATACATAGATCCTTCCTGGAAGGTCCTGTTTTATGATTCTAGCTCCTTATGCCGATCATCCTTTTCTTCAACGAACCCTAAGTATTCACGAAACATACAGTACAGCCACCCTGGTTTTACCGGTGAGAGATGAAGCGGCTCAATCAGCAGGACCGTTCTACTCGTAAGCCTACCTCCTTGGGTGAGACTATGGTCATCCTATATCCTTCGAACATCGACATCGTAGTCCTCTCTCTCTTCTCACTTCGGGGATCAACAGATGATTGCCATACACTTTCTTATGATGGTCGTGTTGTGGGACTACATAACTGAACAAACAGATACTGGACACCTGGGGGAAAACGAAGATCGTATTGTCTGCTTGGGATCCAGTTCTTCTGATACTCCATGGCTTGAGCCTGCGCGTTTGTCCAGTGCGTCTCGTCTTACCCCGAGCAAGCAGTGGATTGTATCAGTTGCATCATGCATGGCTCTCCCTTGTCTTCCCCGGTGGGCGCGTTTCTGCATTCTAGCCCCATGTGCTCCAAGTTGTTCCCATATCTCAATTCGCTCGTGAATGCTTTGAAGCTAGTAGGGAGAAAGATGATATCCTTTATCTTAAACAGCGCGTACGTAGGCAGAGAGCATCGTGGCCGCTCGCTGTTTGTTGGGGCAACCTCTGGGGATCAGTCATTTTTGGTGCCAGACCACTACTATTTCCCAATTGCCCCAAGATGGCGACAAAAACCTTTGTGAGTAGCCCCAGAACATGTAGGGTGGTGTCACCAGCTCGTGACGGCTAGTTCAAGGGTTTACCAAGGCTGCTGAAAGGAGGGAGATACCGCTGTGGTTTCGTGTAGAGACTGTTCCAGAGTGAAAGATAGACATGCATCTCAGTAAGCCTCATTCACCAATGGAGAAGGCGTGAATCCGATGCTCCCTCTATTACATGTCTCTGTTCCTACCCTCTGTCACTGTGCTCTCTTTGTTCCTTCTTTTTTGTCAATGCAGGTTTCATCTTGTGTTACTTCTTCCCAATGGTTCTTTGGAATTCCTGCACCCATATCTATCTCTCCCTGCCTCTCCATACTGCTCCTCTCTCTAGGCACATTGACCTGTGACACTGTGATTGTACTCCTTAGAGCATTTTCCTTCAGTTTCTCACAAGACCTCTCGTCTCGCTGTCATCTCTCCAGAGCGTTTTGCCTAAATTCCACCTGTCACCACCAAAGAGACCAAGAATGGAGAGAACCCAATACCCAAATTTCTGTGCCACCATCCTCCAGGCTATTCAAGCCTTGCGCAAGCTGCCCAAGTCCAAGCCCTGGCAGCTTGCGCTGCACGCCATCGACGATCATCATCTCCTCGAGTACTTTATGGCGTACACACCGGATCCCGTGAAGAAAATCCTCAATCAAGCCCCCAACATGGGACGGTTTGATGTCTTTGACTCCAGTATGAGAGGACACTTTTGGCCCGGTTATGACAGGCTGCCGTGGAAGCATATCCATCAATTCCTCTATTGTGGTTCCGCGACATCGACAGCTGGAGGCCTTGCTGTACGCAAACTCCAGCACCTCCACCCCAACAAGTAAGTCAAAGACCTATCTGTAACAAAGATGTCTTTGACAATTGGTCTAGTCCTTGCAGCTATCATGCGCTGTTGTATGGGCCTGGCTGCCTGAATCCAGACTCTTCCTTCATACAGCTCTTTCAGTTCCCATGGAATACGCTTCCGTTTACGCAGGAGAATATCAATCTGATTCGGAAAATTTGTTGCCTGATAGAGGCGGCTTTACGTTAGTCCTGGGCGGGTATCGTGCTGATGTGAGCTGTACTTTTCTGGAAGCAAGCCCATACGGGCGGAGAGTCTACCTGCGACACAATCGCGCGCGACTTCTGAACGAACTCAATAGCTCTGAGCTCATCGTTAAACTGCGAAATCCCATGCCTCCCATGGACGAACGAGAAAATCGCGTTGGAAGAAAGCGGTTGAAAACCCCCCTACGCCGCGCAAACCGAGTCCAAGACGTCAAAAAAAAAAAAAAAAAAAAAAAAAAAAAAAAAAAAAAGAACGAGCAGCGGAAAATACGACAGGTAATCGACCGTCACCAGCAGTTGAAGGCAATTCTCGACATGAGGGTTAGCCGTGCAAAGAGAGAGAGCTTGCCAAACTTGTGAGATACAACACCAAGTTGATGATCAACTGCCCGGCCAAAGAACTCCCTGAGGAGTTCTTCCGACTGCACGACGAGTATGTAAGGCTGGAAGGCCCCGAGCAGGATCTTGCGGAGACTGTTGGGAGGGCCATAGAGGGACTAATTGGAGCAGGTGGTGCATCCACATCTCTTGAACTCAAAATTCAGCCAGGACGACGAGGAGGACGATTCGGACTTCGATTGTGAATTGCCAACTGAGGTGGAATGAAGAAGCAAGCGATGAGGCATCACTTCACGGCTCCGAATTGGAAGACGAAGCAGAAACTAGCGATATGCAGATGCTGACGGAGGGACCCGAGGGCCACTCCGAGATGGGGCTTCAACTTGAAGATTATGAGGCTCAGGAGTTCAAAGAGGGATCTGCTATCGGCTCTGGCATGGATGTGGACGGGGACGAGAATGGAGGAGGGCTCACGTTCGAAGAGGCCTTCGCCGAAGACTCCGATCTGGATCTGGAGGACGACGACGATGATGACGAGGAGTTTCTGGAGATGCTCCAAGGGCTGTAGGATTATTGGGCGAGCTATTAAACCTGAATTTTACGGAGTAGCCTGGCAACGAGTAACTATTCATGAATAGAGTCAATCTGCTTACCTATTGGCAACATGTTTCCCGTAAGCATCCCGATGTCAGTATCTCAGAGACCTAGTACTCTACACTCGTCGCCAAGCAATACCAGATCATAGAAGTCAAAGACATCTTCTCCGATGTGGAGCTTTCTATCCTGGCCATGAGGAAAGGAGAGTCTATATCCTGATTTGCTCCATGGTCTGGATCTGAAATATATATCTGGCTGATCTTCCGGCAGGGGAAGAATGTCCTACCATAGTGGCTGGCAAGTGATGATGGGCTGTGATCGGAGGAGGGTGGAGGATATCTTCTAGTCTCATAGGATATGTTGTTGGTAATTTATTGTTCAAAGTAACAATAGGCTGGAAGCATGTCAATTTCCACGACTAACCACACGTGAAGATACTTGTCCACGGACATACCTTTGAGGAATGGAAAAGCATTTACAAGATAAGAAGGGAAGACAGGTGCTCTGCTACTGGTTGAGGTACGGACCTGGAGAGACGTACGCAAGAAACTACAACTACAACTTCGTAATGGGAACAGTTTGAGCAAATCATCGCGTTCATCGCAAATATTTTCAGCTATTTTAGCTACAGACGGTCTAAGTCCATTATTCCGTGTCCTGATCTCATGAAAACATGGTGCTTTGCACTTATTTCTTGCCAGCCTTCTGGGCAGCCTTGGTGACCTTACCGGCACCACCGGCGGACTTCTCAACGGACTTGCTGCACGAACAGTTAGCTCATCTTGATCAGAAGAATCAGAGAAAGGGTAAAAATACATGACTCCGACGGCAACAGTCTGGCGCCTGTAATGAAGAAGATAGATTAGTATAATGTCCAAGGAGGCCATGACCCAAAGGGGGTAGACCGGGAATGGATCCGGGCCCCAAAAGTGGGTGGCGGAGGGGGGTCGGGGGGGAGAACATACATGTCACGGACGGCGAAACGACCGAGAGGGGGGTACTCGGTGAAAGACTCCACACACATGGGCTTGGAGGGGATCATCTTGACGATGGCAGCATCACCAGACTTGATGAACTTGGGAGAAGACTCAACAGACTTTCCGGTACGGCGGTCAATCTTCTCCTGGAGCTCAGCGAACTTGCAGGCAATGTGGGCAGTGTGGCAGTCGAGGACGGGGGCGTAGCCAGCGCCGACCTGACCGGGGTGGTTGAGAACGATGACCTGGGCGGTGAAGGAGGCAGCGCCAGCAGGGGGGTCGTTCTTGGAGTCACCAGCGACGTTACCACGACGGACCTCCTTGACGGAGACGTTCTTGACGTTGAAACCAACGTTGTCACCGGGGAGACCCTCCTTGAGCTGCTGGTGGTGCATCTCAACGGACTTCACTTCAGTGGTGACGTTGGAAGGAGCGAAGGTAACAACCATGCCGGGGGTGATGACACCAGTCTCGACACGGCCGACGGGGACAGTTCCGATACCAGAGATCTTGTACACATCCTGGAGGGGAAGACGGAGAGGCTTGTTGGCAGGACGGACGGGGGGCTCGATGGCATCGATGGCCTCGAGGAGAGTCTTACCGGTGACCTTGCCGGACTTGCCCTCCTTCTCCCAACCCTTGTACCAGGGGCAGTTGGGGGAAGGCTCAAGCATGTTGTCACCGTTGAAACCGGAGATGGGGACGAAGGGAACGGCCTTGGGGTTGTAGCCGACCTTCTTGATGAAGTTGGAGGTCTCCTTCACGATTTCGTTGTAACGGTCCTCAGACCACTTGCAGGTGTCCATCTTGTTGAGGGCAACAATGAGCTGACGGACACCGAGGGTGAAGGCAAGCAGAGCGTGCTCACGAGTCTGGCCATCCTTGGAGATACCAGCCTCGAACTCACCAGTACCGGAGGCAATGATGAGGATAGCGCAGTCAGCCTGGGAGGTACCAGTGATCATGTTCTTGATGAAGTCACGGTGACCGGGGGCATCTGGGGGATGTTAGTGATTGAAATGTACCATCAGGAACATTAGAGACTTACCAATGACAGTGACCTCATACTTGGCAGTCTGGAACTTCCAGAGGGCAATGTCGATGGTGATACCACGCTCACGCTCGGACTTGAGCTTGTCAAGAACCCAAGCGTACTTGAAGGAACCCTTACCGAGCTCGGCGGCTTCCTTCTCGAACTTCTCAATGGTACGGGAGTCGATACCACCGCACTTGTAGATAAGGTGACCTATGATGTGGTATGAGTATGTTGTCCGAGGACCCGATCGAGGGCGGATGGGCGGCGGAGAGGCTTACCAGTGGTGGTCGACTTGCCGGAATCGACGTGGCCGATAACGACGATGTTGATGTGAGTCTTCTCGTCCTTACTGTTGAGCAATGATGATAAGCCTCGAGTCATGATGGAGATAGAAGAAGGAGGGATGAAGTGAGAAGATTGCTTGGGACGGTGACTTACCCCATTTTGACGGTTGAAGGAATGAACTTTTGTAGTTCTTTGTAAGATACTAGAAAAGATTCTGTGAATTGCTCAGATACTACGGCAGAACGCGTAGAGGTGCTGAGCAAGGAAGTCAGTTAGAGAGAGGATGAAGAAAGAAGGAGGAAGAGACAGGAAGGATGGGAAGATATACGTACTGAAGCGGACGAGGAGGGAAAGGAAAAAAATTCTGTGGGAGGAGGAAGGAGGGGAAATCCTTATATGGAGGGGCAAGCGAGCCTACGACTAAGCGGGCGGGTTCAAACCCTTTGGCGAGCCGCCCAGCGGTGTAGTGGTGTCATTGGACATGGAGGGGTAGCCAGCCCCACTTCAACGCGCAGAATCTTCACTCAGCGCCGGCGCTCGTTGTCCAGCCTGGCCCGCCTTGGGCTGCCACTGGTTGGGCTCGACTTGTTGTTGCGTCCCATGGTTCCCCCCTCTGAATTGCCCCCCACCTCACCACCCGATCAAGGAAAATTTTCTCCCATTTTTTACACCAGTATTATAGTAGTCATCTATGAGCTCTACGAATTGCATACTATCATTCTGTTCCTCTTCGGAGAAAATTCACTCGGTTGGACTGGAAACTGGGCATCCACGCAGGTAGAAAAGTGGACTACGGAGGGGCAACACGGAGGGGCAGGCGGAAATTTTTTATTTTGCTGATTTTGCCTATCAATGTTGGATCTGTTTGCACCAGAACCCCGCGGTCAGTGGGCGTTGTGATTGGCCCGTTGGCAGCCATTTCCCAAAACAGCTGTGGCACGGCCGACCCACATTTTCTCTTCCAGATATATCGCCCACATGCGAGGGAAAAGAAAAAGCAGACCGCTCTGAAGTACACCGAGAGGAGTGACGAAACAGGAGGGGCTTTCTTCGATCATGATTTCACATTTCTATTCTTGTCAGGCATTCATTTCGGATGGAGATTTTTATTTGTGTGTGTGAGTGCTCTTTTAGCCTCGTCTAGAAGGATCGGGGTGATTTTCACCGCTAACCGTTGGATATTGTTTTGGGTTCTGTTGCCCCTCCAAAAAAATCCCATGGCAAAAAAAAAAAAAAAAAAAAAAAAAAAGCACTGGCCCCATGTAAAATTTTTCGCTCAGGTTCGGGAGACACGCACAAGCTACCATGGTTGGACCCAATCCAAACTGGATGATTATCCTTCCGCCGCTAAAAACAAAATTTTCTGTGCTGGTGTCGATCTGACATAGCTTCCACCAAGGTGACTCCGAAAACTGTAAACATGATTAACCATTGAGGGGTATCTAGAAGCTAAGCTGTAAATCCTGATCCGACTGGTGACACCTAGACATGACGATGATCCACGTAAAAACACAATAACGAATGACTCAACCATGAGAGTAATAATGACTATTGTCCCTTCCTTCACCATCCGCCCGATAAGATCGCGTTCGCGCAAGGAGGAAGAGGGGCACTCAGTTCTCTCTCCACCGAGCACCGCATGTCGTACACTGTCGACCTTAAATCAGCATGCAACGCCAGACGCACCGCCCACATGGACGGGAGAAAGCACCCACCTTCAAGAATGTAGTCATCGGCTCGTCTGCACTTCGAATCTGCAGCTGGAAAAAGTATGCACGGTCGCCGTTGCAGTTCTCTGCGGGGCATTGCGCTGGAAGAACACACTCGTCAGCCTCCGCAACCACCATTTTCTGATATCACCGCCGTAGGGGAAGATCTGTAACATACTGGCCATGCTGTCGGCGTTGGCAAACTCCTCCTTGCCTCCAAAGACGTCCTCCACCTCCTTCTGCTTCATAGGGGTCTTTTCGAAGTAGCTCTGTTCGAGGTTGTATTGGTATGGACAGGTCCGGCATTCGAAGCGATTCACGCCCAGAGGGTGTCTGGGAGTCGGTTCTCCACGGGAAATCGTCAGCGCATTGCTGCAATTGGGGCAGACTATGCACCAAAGAGGTCAGTCGATACTGCGAGAAGATATCATCGGATGAAGGAAAGCTCACACGTCAACGGCATGTTGATTGGATCTCAAGAAAGTTGGAGTATATCAGAGAAAAAAGAAATTGATTCGAGACCGTAGCTTAAAGATGCTTATTCACCAAAAATAATCTATAAGAGCCTTCCTCTTGCAGCAGCGTCCTCTGTCAACGTCCCGCAGCAAGGCATGCGATAATGGCGGCTTATCAACCAACGATGTAGGTTCGCGGAGAAAAAAAGCCGCCCTACCGCGCGGCTCCCTTGGCGCGCGCCGATTGGACGGGACCTCGAGGATCCGGAACGGCGCAACCTAATTATCCGGGCATCCCGCGACTGGTGTATTTGGCGGCCTGCGGGGGTTCAGGAGGCAGTGTACTCAGGTCCAACTTGAACTCTGTGAGTGAACATTTTCCTTTTAGTTGATTTCTGAGAAGGATACCTATCTTCTGCATCCTCTACGACGTGGCACATGGTTGCTTCGCTCTCTTGTTATCTTCGTCTACGCGCACCATCCCCCGTTCGTTGTTCCGGAATCCCCGCTATACCCTCTCCGCGGTAGTGCTTGTCCAGTCGCTGTGCCACGTTTATGCCGTAGTCATTCTTGGCTGATTTTGAGAAATCCAGCTTTGTCTCTTGAACCAGAGCCATTTACTGCTTCTCGCTCTCTTCCTAACCATATTCACTACCGACCATGGCAGACGATGTAAGTTGGGCCTGTACTCCGCCGCAATGGATCCCATTACCTTGTAGCCGTACTGACTATATAGGGTGCGTCGCCTCGCGAGCTGGTCGTCGAGGCCTGTCGTCGTGATCAACCCCACTTGATTCAGCAAGTGCTAGAGACGATGGAGGACAAGTCAAACGAAGAAGTTGCGGAGTTCTTCAACTCTGTCACGGATTCCATGGGGAACCATGCTCTTCACATCTGTGCCCAATACGGAAGCTGTACGCTATCTACCTCTTCTGTTCCGAGCCTTACTGACAATTATTAAATAGACGACGCTATGGACACCCTCTTCGACATCCAGTACTTCGAATGCGACCCCCTGACCCGCCTCGATAAAGACACACCCCTCCACACCGCCGTACGGTACGCGAACGAGAAGGATAGCGAGCTCGGACTAGAAATGATCAAGATGATGTGCGAGGCGGGGTGCGACCCACGTGTCCGGAACAAGCACGGCCAAAAACCGGCGGAGCTTGTCTACAACAACGACGAGATCAAAAAGACCCTCCAGCAGACCGAGTATATCCTCGCGGAGGGACTGACCCATGAGGGAGATGACGGGTCCGCGAATGGCAGCGCGAGTGACAGCGAGTAACTCGCGGAGGACGATATTTTCGTTTACCCTGTCTTGATAGATATACGACTGACGATATGCACATGCCTTTGCACAGCCTGTGAATAGAATTGTCTAAATGACGCCGGACGTTGCAACTTAGGTACCTACTGTATATACCAATTCTATAGCCCAGCATGGCTGTAACTCCAGTACAGAACGAGAACTGTCTTAGTCGACGGTCAGAAGCTGCTCGTAGAACGCGCCAATCTTCCGCACAGGGTCATGCAGATGGATCTCCAAGATCCAATGCCTCTTGAACCCATCACGACCAGGCAGATCCATGCGCTCCTTATTCCCCTTTGTAATATACAATGCAGTCTTGTCATTGGGAATCCGCTCATGCGGAAACGACCCAACAAGATGGCCAGCGATATGGGAGCCAAACTCCCAGCCCTCCTGGCGGGCGACATCGCACGCGATCTCATACAGCCTCTCCCCCGTGATATGCGGGTCCTCATGGAAGCGCGCCTTGACCGTCTTCCATACTGGCTCCAACGCATCCCGCAGGCGCTTCTTGTGCGGGTCGTCTCCAAGCACGAACGTCCGCCCAAAGTCCGCCTCCCATTCCTCGAACACGGGGCCGAGATCCACGACCAGGATGTCGTCGGGCTGGATGATCCGGTCTGGCGGATTATCCGCAAAGGGTCGCAGCGTGTTGGGCCCGCTGCGGATCAGCCGTTTATGCCAGTGGGTTCTCACGCCGTGGCGCGTGGCGCCGAGTTGATGGATCTCGTCGCTTAGCGTCTTTTCGCTGACGCCGGGGCGGACGAGGTCCCGCTGGATCTCGTCGAAGAGCTGGACGGCCTTGTTCTGCGCGTCGAGGAGGTAGGCCGCGCGGGCGTCTTCGTCGGCTGTCGTTGTTGACATTGTTTTGGGGACAAGGGAAAGATGACGATGAGTTGGATGACGGGAGAGTGGCTGAGGCCACTGCTTTTATGGCTCGATCGTTATAGAGTGTTACCCCGCTTATGGTTCATCCTGTCTTTCTTGACCTCGGGAAACAGTGGGGCGGATATATAACCCGGTGCAGTAGTGACGATGAAGCTTTGGATATCAGTATCGTCATGGGAAGTATGAGTTAAGATACGTTTCATTGTACTGGATCCTCCATGCTACTACATTCAAGCTAACGTAGTCTCATACTGTTGATGTATGGATTGCAAAGCTTTCAAGATCTCTTGTGCTCAGTTAACCTCGCATGGCTGCATATAGATCCCTATGAGTTTTGACCCCAACGCCCACAACAACAACGTGATGCGCGCAACATGACCTGGGAGTGCTCTGTATCATGACGTGCGCCTCTAAGCTTCGCACTCAACAATGCCTATCCAAGCGATATGTGTTAGAACGCATTAACCATGGTCCGGCGTATGACGCTCGACTACTATTCTTATTTCGTCGGCATTATGTCTGCCGCAAAGCGCTTACATCTTTCCTAAGGCTTCGCTGGCTCGTTGAAAAGTCTGCCTTCTTTGGCGACTCGAGCACAAGACGGCGGCTCACCTTTGCAGAAGCTACAACATGAGCAATTGGCAGGACGATTGGCATGAGCAAGAGTAGGTGTCCGCTCTACTCAGTTTCACCTTATTCTCAACGTTTGGCTTACACGAGCATTTCTCTAGAGACTGGGAAGACTATGATAGTTACCAGTCCGGCTCTCATTCAGAAACCGAAGACAATGAGTCGTCCTCGCCAACAGTTCTGACTCCAAGTACGGACTCATCAGCCCGCCCCACAGACACCGACGCCAAACCCCTCAGTGCGTCCGATGGCGCTGTCTATCTGACCGCCCTCCGGTCGAGGAATGTGGCCTCATGTCCCAAGGACATCCCCTGGCAAGGCCAGCTCAAAGACCTACACACAGGATACGCCGATCAGCCCGGCAGTAGTGAGCTATACTCCCGATCGCTGATCCACGCGAAGGCCATCCGAGACCGATACTGGAACGAACACACATTTCACCAGGTCACTCCGTTCTTCTTGACGGAGTGGCTGGTGAGCATATCATCCTTGCGGCTTTGCGTTGACAGTCCCTGGACCGTCGAGCCCCTGCCCTGCTCCGCGTCCGACGCACCGGTCCTGCGCGCGCCGAGGCCACGCGTAACCACCGGCCTGCAATCGTTCCACTTCCTGACCGGGAAGGCTCTCCGGGACCTGCAGCCGTACATGTCTCCGATTGAATGCGACCAAGCCTTGGCGTTTCCATTCGTGGCTGTCGAGATCGCCCCAGAAGGCTCGGTGCTTGGGGCCAGACAGAACCTGTACAATGCAGCTGTTATGCTCCAGAACCTGCGGTTTCTGTGGGAGAGGACTCATTTCGATGCGAAAGGGTTTGATAGGATTATCCGCGCCCTGACCGTCACCATCAGCCGCAATGTGGTCGAGGTGTACGGCCACTGGACGGTCTATGAGAACGGGGAGGTCCTCTACATACACGCTAAGATGCACTCGTGGTGGCTGACAGATAAGAACGAGGACTGGTACCGAGCTCGGTGTGGGTTAGAGGAGTGCTGTTGGTGGATGACGGGCAAGAGCGAGGCGTGGATTCCGGAGAGTATGAAGGTGTTGAAAGAGGCGGCTGGTTGAGAGGATTGTGTTATGTGTCTGTGATAGACTCCAAGATTGTACGGTTTGACTGTCGTTGAGTATTGCCATTAGCAGAATGAAGGTCTTTAGTTCGTGTGTTCAAGGCTATGGTATCAAAATAATGCTATTGACTGATTTCAATTCGGCACGATCACCATGGGCTACTTGTCCATCCACGAGCGCAAACTCCACTCAATGAATTGATTCGACATGCATGATGCGCCTAGGAACCAATCGTCTTCCTAAGTCTCGGCTCCAAAGGAAGAACCTGCTCCTCCGGGAGGACACCCTCATATGCATTAGCCCAGCGTGGACGCAGCGGCTCCGGCGTCTCCCATGCATATTCCGGGTCACGCAGCCACAGCCTCATCAAATGGCGTCTATAGCACATTAGCACATAGTCTCGTTAAAATAATCAATACACCTACTCCTTCCCAGGTTCGTCCCGGAATCCGTTCCGGGCGTGGAAGATGCTCAGATTATTGACGTACTGAACATCTCCACGTTGAAAGTCCAATGATGCGCGGTGCTCCTCTGCCAGAAAGTGCAGGGCATCCAGCGCCTCGGCCTGTGCTTCCGTGATGGGCGGGATGTGCGGGGAACGAGGCTGCGCAAGGAAGCCGGTGAAATAGCGTCGCGCGTACTGGATCAGGACACGCTCGGGGGCGGACTCGGTGGCGGGTTGGTGGTAGAGGAGTGGGCGGTTCGTGTAGGGTTTTTCTGGGTTGTTGAATCTACGGAGAATGTATGTTCAGCCCTGGCGTATGGAAATATTAGCAGTACATGAGCAAACTCACCCGTCCACGGGCCAGTCTTGTGCCAGCGTGTGAATTAGATCAGGCCGCTCCCTAGCAAGGATGTTGTACACGAGCCAGCTGCTGGAAAGATAGCTCTCGCCGCCCTCGGCCGCCGGCTGCAGGCACATCAGAGAGACGATATCGCCCACATCGGTGTGGAAGACCTGCTTATCTGCCGTGTTGGACGGGGCGCCGATTCGCCATTTGTCCACGGACCCAGAGAGGTCTTTGATATGCGACAGGACCAGGGAAGTTCCATTCGTGAAGCGGGTGTCTTCCTGCCGGCCGCGAATGCTTCCGATGTGGGACGAGACTCCCGCGTAGATGATGATATTTTCTTCTCGGGAGTAGTTCTCCACGCGGAGGCCGCGGAGGACGAAGAAGCCCCGGCCGAGATGAAGGTCTTTCGAGAGTGCCCGGAGGACGGGGCGGAGACCCGGGAGCGGAAAGGTTACTTCGTCGATGTATCCCAAGGGGAGTTTGAGTGCTACCTACTGTTAAGATTGAACCGTCTCATGTAGATGGGATGGCGACATACATTGGAAGTGCTTCAAGGCGGCGTCGATCTCGTTCAGCTGCTCTTCGCTCAGTTTGTAGATCCAGTCATCTCGGCTTTCGATGTCTTTACCCTCCCAGACAAGAGGCGATGACAGCTGCGCAGGGAAGCCTGGAGGGAGAGTCTGGATAAGATCCTCGGTCGCCTTGCGACGCTGCGTACGTGCTTTGTACTTTTGATAGTCGGGATGATATTGGATGTCGGGCTGAACGCCGACTTGAGTTTCGACCGTTGTGGTGGACATGATAAGCGTCTTTTCGATTCAGATATCTGCAAGTCAACTCGTGGGCAGAGAACGATTGATTGTATGAATTAAAGCGAGTCCTTCGGGACTACTGGCCAACTCATGGTGCTTAAATCCAACAAGCTCGCTCGGGCTGACTCCGCAGTCCCGGAGGGGTATGTCCGACGCTAGGTCCATCGTGACCAATATATTTGCTAAATATTGTTCAGGATCCCACTCTGATAACTATTGTTCTGGTTATCATTGGAGTAATCCGGAAGTCGGCTGTTTGACACCAGTGTGGAGCGATAAGGTGTGATCTGCATCAACTCCCCAAACGAAACGGTCAGTTTCAAGAGCATGCAAGAGAGTCCTTTGGTGAGCGCACGTCTCTTGGACTAGGATAACCAGCAGTGCCTATTGTGGGACTATGGTATCTGCCCAAGTCACCGTTGAAGTTTCCGACTTTAAGACCGCTCGGAGAATAAGTGTCTCCTCCATGCATGTCGTGATATGGTGCGATATGGTATTCTCTTCACGCAAGTCACCAAGGATTGGTCGGAGCTGAGAGACCCTATAAATTACCAGCATGCAGATAGGCGCAGAGGTATAGAACAGAACACACTTGCGTTCCAGTCCTAACATCATGGCAGGTGGCAACGATTCAATTCAAGTAACATGTACCGTGGAGGAGACAACACAGCCAGCCGGAGATGTCAAGACTCAAGATTCGCTCCATGTAGAGGAATCTAATGTATTGCAAGCACGAAGTATCGGCATATTTGGCGCTATATCGCTGGTCGTGAACAAGATCGTAGGGGCAGGGTGTGTTGTCTGAAGCATTCTCCCTGCCTACTAAGCTAACGTCTCTCAGAGTCTTCTCTACTCCCGCAACGATATTCAAGCACAGCGGCAGTGTTGGCATGGCCTTGATTATCTGGGTCATTGCCGGCCTGCTCTCGACCTGTGGCGCACTTATTATGCTGGAGCTGGGCATCAGCATGCCCCGATCAGGCGGCATGAAGGTGTACCTTGAGAGAGCCTTTTCTCCCAAGTTACTGGTAACATGCATCTATCTATTTTACTGTACGTTCCTTCGTGAGTTTTCTCCCCAGGCCATCTCAATATGGCCCTAATGGTGGCTAACCAACCTAGAGGTATCGGCCAGCAACGCCATCACGACATCCTCCTATCTGCTTAAGGCGGCAGGCGTTGCCGCAACCACCTGGCGAATGCGCGGGTTGGCCATTGCAGCATCTACATTTGCTGTAGGAATACACACTGTGTGGCCCCGCGGAGGACGAATGCTACAGGATATGCTCAGTGCAGTCAAGCTCTTTGTCTTGTTGTTCGTCGTTTGCTCTGGATTTGCGGCCCTGGCTGGACATCGTCAAGTGCCCGATCCGCACAACTTTGACATCTCGACCTCCTTCGAAGGCACTATCAAGAGCGGATATAGTATCGGCACTGCCTTATTAAACGCCATCTTTGCGTTCCATGGGTACGACAATGTCAACACGGTCCTTTCGGAGGTGAAGAACCCGGCCAGAACCCTCCGCATCGCTCTACCCACGGCGATGGCTCTGATCACCGTGCTCTACATCCTCGCCAACGTCGCATATGTGAGATTTCCCTATTCCGTCCTCTCCGCCAGTCACACATCTAACGTTAACGTGGCCACCAAGTTTGCTGCTGTCCCCAAAGAGCAATTTCTCCATTCGGAGGTCACAATCGCGGCGTCCATGTTCAAGAACATCTTCGGCGACTCGGCCGCGACCACCGCACTTCCAGCTCTAGTAGCCATCTCCGCTCTGGGCCATCTTCTCGGAATCGCCTTTACTGTTCGTACGTTTCTGTCCAAGTGCCTGGCCCTTGATACTCCATCGCTAATTCTTGTAGCTCGAGTGATTTAAGAACTAGGCAAAGACGACATCGCGCCCTTCCCTAACCTGGTCATGCAGAACCGGCCCTTCCGCACCCCGATCGTCGCGCTGTTCGTCCACCTCGGGGTGACGATCATTTTCATTTGCGCGCCGCCAGCCGGGGAGGCATTCGACTTCGTTGTGAAGTTGTCGTCCTACCCAAATACCGTTTTATTGACGGCCACGACGATCGCACTGATTAAGCTGCGTTTGGCGAAGGAAATGGAGAACCGGCCGTTCTCCGTACCTTGGGCCATTATTGGGTTTTATTTGGCGGGCAGTGTGGTACTTCTCCTCTCCTTTTTCGCCCGTATGTATGGCCGTGCTGATAATAATCGTGAGGGCTACAGTTTCTAATCGTCATGCCATTCGTTCCCCCACCAGCTAATCAAAGGGAGGGACAGTTGCCATACTGGCTTTCTCCTGTCGTGTCGCTGGGGATCCTGGCTCTTGGTGTGGTGTACTATGGAGTGAGATTTTTTCTGTTACCTTGGATCTTGCGGTATCAGCTCTATCCCGTTGGGGTTGAGCTACGGGATGGATCACGAGTTACGCGGTACAGGAAGAACAGGTGGTGAAAGTATTCTTGGTCTGCGTCAGTTATATAGTAGGTATGTACATGATAAGGCTGTAAGAATAATACTCATCGCAGCAGAGCGAGAGGGCATGTACAACCATGATTCCTGGTCTCAAGGGACATTTTGGCGGCTGCTAACTCATTGGCTGAGTATGACTACATCGGTAGTTTATCGCAAACTATTACTGGGCCCGAATTGGGGTGCGGTATATCTCTAACTCTGATCCTCTGATAGTTAGGTACTTACTCAGAAATGACGGAGTGACGCTAGATCTTCGTAGAGGGGGTAATTTAGAATGAACGGGATAGGAAATAATTGCTCCGCATGTTTCGGTGCTAGAATAGTTGCCCTGGGCAGGTTTTCTGGACCATCTCTGACTGGTGGTCTCCCTGCAAGTCTTTCTTGCCCCCTACCAGCCCCCGCCCTTCACCAATATGATACTCTCTTCTTTAATCCACATGGAATTCTCTCTACCAACCAGACCCATTTGATTCAGCCACCACATGCATGCTCTTCATGATCTCTGAGCCTCGTCTTGGGACTTGCGTCTGAGAGCAGGCATACGGTACCCTCCAAGTTCGTTTGACCGTCGTAATTAAAATGCATTGATCAGCTACGACCATCCCCGCACCATGTAAGCACTAAGCTGTTTTCTGAATAGAACGTTCTGCGCAGAATTTCAGTTACCTTCTAATGCATGGTTAATTTCCCGTGGTCAATATTGGATATATTTAATAGGGTGTACCTTTCTTTTTGCACCGCTAGTGTGCTCGTCTCCCCCCGTCTCCCCACTCATCAGGACCAAGGGAAGTGACTTCAGTTGATCCACGTAGGTTGGTGGGCGTAAGGACTCGGGTGCTTGTTCTTCTAACATTAAGTCATATCCCAGCAATCTTTGAGAGCCTACTACCCATCAATCAACCAGTCCCTATTTGAGAATCGCTCTTCTACCTGGGTACATTCAATGGCTCTCAGCAGTGACTTCGAATAGAGCAAGCTCTGCGAAGCCAATAGGAAAGCCAATTGAATAAAAGGGAAAGCCCGCGCGAGTGCCAGTCGGGTTTCCCACGGCTTTTCCCACCGTTCTTCTCATAATCTTTTCCATCGTTGATTCCATCCTTGGTCCCGGGCCCGATCTTGGCCTCATTATTATTGTTGGACCCATATACCCTCGATGTAGGTTCCCAATCACGCCTCTCGATGGAGTCTTGGAGCTCATTGACCTTTCCAAAGTCGGCGAGCGCGTTACTAGGTTGAACGAACGGGGCAAATAATGCTCGATTGTATCAACCAGAAAAGTCATGGGATGTCAGCTCGGGTCTGCGCTAAACTACATCTGGCCAAATCGTTCCGCGTGCAAATCGTTCCGCGTGGAACGATTTGGCCAGATGTAGTTTAGCGCTGTCATGCCAAGCACTCCTCACCGCTTGAAGGGACTGGGGGACTTGTCAGGCAAACTCTAGGTAGGAACAGGGAATTAAGAGCTTGAGGTGTTGAAGTTCCGTGCCTACGTAGTTAGTTTTTCTTTTCTTATTGCAGCGTGGTTTGGAGTATTCGAAAGTCTCCATTTTCTGCCAATAAAAAGGACAGGTCCCTATACAGTGATGCACTGGATTTAACTGGATTTAACTGGATTTAACTGGATTTCACTATATTTCACTATATTTCATTACATTGCATTACATTGCATTACATTTCTACTAGGTTTCTACTGCACTTCTACGGGTCCATTAATGCTTACGGTTCCTATGACAGACCTAACGGGTCTCTGCGGCTACTAGGGAAGCAAATCCATCTTCGCTCACCAGGGAAAGTGCATCCGTGCTCACCAAGGGCAGCGAGTACATATGCACTCACCAGGGGGTGTGAGCATTATCAGTCTGCCATTGGGTGTCTCCTTGTCCTGAATCAGGGATGCCAGCAAGAGCCTGCGACAATAATTGGCTGTTAGATGGCGCGCGCGCCATCTGGAGCTTTCCAAGTACCCCCGAGAGCCGTTTACAGGCACTGCCTCATTTCATCAAAATCCTTGGTACTTTGTGGGCGGCACATTTGGATGTGCACTCGCCATAGCATGTCTACCATACCATCCCTGCCATAGTATCTCTGCCACAGCATGTCTGCCATAGCATGTCTGCCATGGTATCTCTGCCACAGCATGTCTACCATACCATCCCTGCTATAGTATCTCTGCTATAGCATGTCTGCCATAGCATGTCTGCCATGGTATCTCTGCTATAGTATCTCTGCCATGGTATCTCGTCCAATAGATGAAATTACCTACAAAAAACGTAGCCACTGTCATCCCCTGACTGCAGAGATGTGAGTGTAGGGTCATCTAGCGAAGAAAATAAATACCACAGTTCCCTTTCCTGCACATCTATAAATGCTGTCTGGTCTTCACCAGGGAATTCATCTCAGAAAAATTTTCAGTCTTCTTTCTCTATGTCAAAGCCCAATTCCCAAAATGGCTTGGACCACATCGCTAGTCTTTGAATTTCTCGCGTTCATTCTTGCCCTCCCCACCTCGGTACTAGCCTTGATCAGTCTGTACGAAATATTTCGACTTCGTCATAACGGTTCCCCTTCAGAACGACAAGAGATGTTGCCAATCACAGCCATGTCCCGGCCCCAACGTCGACACTTCCCCTTCCTAGAGAGTATTTCAATCGCGCGCCATATAGAAGCCTGGATTGCTCGGATCTATCAAGCTGCTAGTGCGTTTGGTCTTGTTCACTCCTAGATTTGTTCATCTCCATCCTCATCTCTCTACTGTCTTGTTATCTGGCTTCTTCTATGGCTAACTTGGACGGTAGCTGTAGTAGCCTTGAAATCCCACGGCCACTTCAGGCGAACCCAAGACCACGAAGCCTACCCACTTTCCGACAGCGGACGATTCAATAACCATCGGACCTCAGAGACAGTCTAACGACGGAATGATTGGCACGAGTACTTTATGGATTCGATCAATGCCATAGTGTGATGGTTTCCGAGCTGGGATATAAAAGGCAGGGCTTAGCACAGTGTCGCATTGGGTTTGTTCTATGTGTCAAAAGTTACTTATGTTGTCAGTTGGCTTGGTACGCAAGTGTAGAGGTTGGGATGGTTCATTTCTGGGTCACTCCATCCAAGTAAAAGAGATAAGACATCTCATGGTTGAAGATTCTTACTTGTCTATCTGGTATCTATAAAGGAACGAGCAGCCTTACTTCCACCCATCCTGCAACTTCTGACGATACTCGGCAATCATCTCAGCAGTCACATTGCTACCGCCACAAACCACCACCACCACTCGGCTCTCAGGAGTAAGGTCTGGGACAGCCTGTTTGAATTTCTCTCCCGTGACAACATCAACATTGATCCCACACGCCAGCTCAACCTGCAACCGCTGTTCATCGGCCAACGTGACCACTCCCCGGGCCGCTTCCGCATCCGACCCAACCACACTCACCACGTTGATCCCCGCAGGTGATGATTGCGCGTATTTGAAGGTCTGGGCCGATACGCACCGGGCTCCGAGTGAGGTCGCAAGCGAGGTGATAGCGGGGAGCGAGTCGAGACGCCCAGCGCGGAGAGAATGGGCCAGCGAGTCGGCGCCTTGAGTTTCCACTGCCAGTACCTGAACATTGCCCGTTTTGTCTGCGGCTTCGTGGGATCTCAGATACTCATCCAGGCCTTGGACGATGCCGTTGAACAGACCGCCGCCACCAACACTGCAGACAATCGCATCTGCGGGGAAAGCACAGCCGCTTGAATCGCGCGGCGGTACCTGCGCTGCGATCTCCGACACCATTGTCGCCGCGCCCGCCCAGACGTCCGGATGGTCGAACGGCGGGATGTAGATGTTCGTCTGCTTCCCCTCCTGATGATCGATGAAAGTCTCGCGGAGGTGGGAGTCGGCTTCAACCCAACTGGCGCCGTGTTGGATCACCTCTGTCGCACCGGCGGCATGCAACTTGTTGATCATCAGTGGTTTCGTGCTGTGTGGCACGACGACAGTACATGGACAGCCCAGATCATTCGCGGCGATAACGGCTGCTAATCCGGCATTCCCCCCCGAGGAGATGTAGAAATGAAGATTTTTGCCATTGTTGGTGGGGTTCAGAAGCGCAGTGCGAATGAAGTTGCCAATGCCTCTGTATTTGTGAGCTCGTGTCTGGGAGAGTTTTCCATGAGACTCACCTGGACTTGAATGAGCCGGAGGGTTGTAGGAGCTCCAGTTTCAAGAAGACGCGACTGTACATAGGGTTAGTATTTGCGAACAAAGTAGACTGTTGGACAGACCATCCTGCTGCTCTGGAGAGTGTCGCAGACTCGATTATCGGGGTTTCGATCCAGGGTTCCTGGGGGGTAGTGGAATTGGCCATTTTGAGCTGATTGAATATAGTATTAATATTTAGACGTACAAGTAAATCTTTGAGAATGTTGAGAGAGCGAAAGATGGCGGTGGGAGGTGTTTTATTGTCTTGTTCCCCTTTTAGACGGGTGACAGGCGGATCGCGCCTTAAGGATGACATGGTGACATCGGGTTTATCCTCCACTTTAGATTAACGCCGATAATCTGGAGAGAACCTAATCTTTCTTTTCTCTTCCTTGTTCTCTTCTCTTTCTTCATCCCCAATATCATCATCCCCGCAGCTCCTGTCCAGGTGAATCTCATGCGTGAAAATCATGCGAGGTATCTCCAATAAGACATCGGTTGAATGCGCTAACTAATGGTCGGCATCAAAGCGCCTCTCTATGCCGAATGATTTCGCTGAACTGGAAGCCTCAGGAGAATCTCCCAATTAACAGTGGAGCAATAAGAGATCAGGCAAAGAAATCCTCAATCAAGAGACACACACGCTAAAGAACAGTCCAAACCGGGCCGAGTTCCAGGGATCCTTCTCCAACCGTCGAAGAGCGTGCCCAAACATCCATCTCGCTACCATAACCCCCGAACCCATGAGACACTCAGTCCCCCCGCAGGTTCGAATGCATGATCGGTGATCGTCTGATCCTCAGACTTCAGAGATAGAATTCCCGCCAGTCGCCTTCCGATCAAGATTGTCCGCCGCGGTGATTGACGATCTTCTGGAACAACCGCCTCGTTGATCGCCCTGTCTCCTGTTTCACAACGCCGTCACTCACCAAGATCGTGATTCCAGACGCCAAAACTTGGCAACCGGCTGTCGGAGAGGAGACTGGCCACTGTGATGCCTCGTTACCGGCCTAAGTGGGCCTAATGCAACCCCTAAACGAAGCCAACTCGCGCCGTTCGTCCCAGCAGACCGCCGGAGAAGCATCGCTAGTCACCCCGGGCAATCCGGCATCCCAGGTTATTCCCAAAAGAAAGAAATTATGTCCGACGGCCCCTCTCCTTGGACACTTAGGAGTTCAGCAATCCGGATGAAATACCTTGACCGAGCTAGTGGAACGGCGCTAGTTTTCGCCCTATGCGCCACGTAGAATAAATAACAATGCGCTTCTTCCTTGGGTTCGATTCCCTGTTGACCTCCCCGCCTATCTCCTCAAATCGACTGCCCTCCCTTGGCGTCTGCCTATAACATGCGATGGCTGCGGTGTGGTGGCTTCACCTCCTGTTGACCCTGGTGGCTCTCGCCCAAGGCGCTCGCACGCAGAGCTGCTGGCGAAACACTGCCTGTTCCGGCCCCAAAAACAGTGCCTTTTCCGGTCCCTGGGAGAAGAATATCTATGCGCCGTCATCGCGAACGGTTAGTCCACGGCAGATCCTGTCGATCGCATCGCCGAACAGAACCACCGACTATGCCAAGTCCATGCCATACGCCTTGCATCAGAACATGCCCACGGTTGTGTTCGACTTTGGCATCGAAGTCGGCGGCATCGTCACAGTAAACTACACCACCACCGGCGCCGGCGCGATCGGGCTGGCCTTCACTGAGGCAAAGAACTTCATCGGACGGTCGTCGGACTCGTCCAATGGCGCTTTCAAGGGACCCGATGGTGTGTTGTATGCCAATTTCACCAACGCCGGCCATGGATCGTTCGTCATGCCTGATGAGAAGCTGCGCGGTGGGTTCCGCTACATGACTGTCTTTTTAATGCCGGAGGATCCCAAAACCTGCGTCCATGTGGAGGGTGTGAGCTTGGAGATCGCGTTCCAGCCGACGTGGTCGAATCTGCAGGCCTACCAAGGTTATTTCCACTCCAACGACCAGCTGCTGAATCGCATCTGGTACAGCGGGGCCTACACATTGCAGACGAATGCGGTGCCTGTGCACACTGGTCGGCAGGTTCCCATGCTCGAGGCAGGATGGGCCAACAACGCTACCCTTGGACCGGGCGACACGATCCTTGTGGACGGAGCCAAACGAGACCGTGCTGTGTGGCCTGGAGATATGGGCATTGCGGTGCCATCGTCGTTTGTTAGCGTTGGGGATATGGAGAGCGTGAAGAACGCCCTTCAGGTGATGTACGATACGCAGGTACGACTCCAGACACCTCCTGTGGCACGCCTCCTGACAACCGTAGAATAACTCGACTGGTGCATTTGACGAATCTGGGCCGCCACTCAGCCAGAAAAACTCGGACACCTACCACATGTGGACGATGATCGGCACGTTCAACTACGTGCTCTACACGAACGACACCGACTTTCTCCTGAAGAACTGGAACAAGTATCAGAAGGCCATGGATTACATCTACCAGAAGGTAGACCATTCCAGCGGACTGTTGAACGTCACTGGTACGCGCGACTGGGCCCGCTGGCAGCAGGGCTTCAACAACACCGAAGCACAGATGATGTACGTCAAACCGACTGTCTCGCTAACCGTGTACTGACACCACAAGTCTCTACCACACGCTCAGAACCGGCTCCCGCCTCGCCAAATGGATGGAAGACACCGATATTCTATCCAATGAATGGAATACTCGAGCCGAACACCTGCGCGAGGCAATTAACGAGCATTGCTGGGATGACCAATACGGCGCATTCAAAGACAACGCGACGACGACCGCCCTGCATCCACAAGACGCAAACAGCATGGCGCTCCTGTACGGCGTGACAGACAAGGACCGCGCCGCGCGCATATCGCACCGACTCACCGACAACTGGACCCCGATCGGCGCAGTCGCCCCCGAGCTGGCGGAGAACATCTCGCCGTTCATCTCCTCGTTTGAGGTGCAGGGTCACTTCACCGCAGGACGTGCCGACCGCGCATTGGAGCTCATCCGCCGCAGCTGGGGCTGGTACCTCCGCCATCCAAACGGGACGCAGAGCACCGTGATCGAGGGCTACCTCCGCAACGGGTCGTTCAGCTACCGGTCCGACCGGGGGTACTCGTGGGATGAGTCGTACGTGTCGCATGCGCACGGGTGGTCGGCCGGGCCGACGAGTGCCCTGACGAACTATGTCCTGGGCCTGAGTATTACCTCCCCCGTCGGTCTAACGTGGCTTATTGCGCCGCAGTTTGGCGATCTGAGCTCTGTCGAGGGCGGATTCACCACTTCCCTGGGCAAGTTCTACGCCCACTGGGAGAGAAACAGCACTGAAACGTACACACTGCATTTCTCCGTCCCGTCTGGCACCCGTGGAAACCTCACTCTCCCGTTCATCCGCAGCGGCGAGCAGCCGTCCATCACCATTGATGGGAACGACATCTACCGCGGCGTATACTATGCCGACGACACGGCGACGGTGACCGTCAGCGGGGGTGGAGCACACAAAGTCATTGTAGAGTAGTATAATTCCAATACAGCCTATATTTATAATTCATTACCTAGATATAAATATAATACCTACCCACTTCGATACTCCGCTTTTGTATAGACCAGGGCACAGCCGATCACGTGTCGCCCCGGATTGATCAACCCGCAACTCCGACCTCACATCACCACCTCACCATCACCGGAAGCATATCCAAACAAAATGGCAACGCCATACCTCAGCGCTCCGTGGCGCACCTGCGCCCAATGCATTCGCCGGCAGTACCTCCAGCGTGCCGCGCACCAACCCCGTCTCCTCAGCACCACGTCACCCCTCCGCACCGCCAGCAACCCGCTCCGCACAGCCGGGCAGACCCGCGCGCGCGACTACGAAGTCGCACAATCGCGACGGTCGATGGTGCTCTCCGCAGCCGGGATCGCGGCCTGCGCCGTCGCCATGTACGGCGTGATCAAGCTCGACGTGTTCGGGCTGGAGGCGCACACCACCACCTCCAACAGCCCTGACGACACCACCACCCCCAACAAGACTACTAAACTTGACGGTCCCGACGGCTTCACCGGCTCGCCGTCCGTCATTCGCATCCAAGGCCAAGACGGCGCCGAACAAGTCTCCACCGGCTCCGGCACAATCCCCTACTTCCCCAGCACGATCCGCCTACCGCGCATCGACGCCGGCGCCGGCGCCCTCCCACCAAACGCTGAGATCCCCGCCTCCGCCGAGCACGACGAATACCAGCTCCTCGGCCTGGGTGTCCGCACCGTCTCCTTCCTCAAGATCCAGGTCTACGTCGTCGGCCTGTACGTCGCCAAAGCCGACATCTCCGAGCTGCAGCAGCGCCTCGTCCGCGCCGCCGTCGCCCCGCCCTCCGACACGGCGGTCGTCGACTCCCCCGGCGCTGCCTCCGCCACCTCCCTCGTCTCCACCGAGCGCAGCGAACTCAAACGCCTCCTCCTCGACCCGGACGCCGGCGACGACCTCTGGGACGCGATCCTCCGCCAACCGGGCCTGCGCACCGCCTTCCGCATCGTGCCCACCCGCAACACGGATTTCCTGCATCTCCGCGACGGCTGGGTGAGGGGTATCACTGCGCGTGCGCAGCGTGCCAGCGCCAAGGCTGCCGCTCCCAGCGGAGGAGCTGGTGCCAGCGAGTTCCAGGATGAGTCGTTCGGCGCCGCCATGAACGAGTTCAAGGGTCTCTTCGGCGGCGGTCAGCGCAAGAACGTGCCCAAGGGCCAGACGCTGGTGCTGGTGCGCAATGCGGACGGCGCGCTGGATGCGCTGTTCCAGGCGGAGACCGCGCAGCCGATGCGCTTCCTTGGCCGTGTGGCGGACGAGCGGATCAGCCGGCTCGTGTGGTTGAATTACCTGGCTGGTAAGACGGTGTCGAGTGAGGGGGCGCGGCAGAGCGTCGTGGAGGGGGTGATGGCGGTTGTTGAGCGGCCGGTTGGGACTGTTGTGCAGAAGGTTATCTAGTCCCTGCACCGTGAATATCGTCTATGGAGACAGATGTATTACTGCTTGTATTATATGTACGACTATGCACAGCACAATCACTACTTTACTCAATGCACGCATCCTGTACTAGTTGTATGTATTGTATGAGACTGTCTAGATAGCACCGGCCTCCTTCAACAACGCCTCCAGCTCATTCTTCTTCGCCTGCAGATCCGAGTTCCCGCCAATATGCTTCTTGTTGATGAAGATGTTGGGCACGGTGCGCTGGCCGGTGATCTCCTGCAGAGCGTCCTGAATGGCGCTGCCGTCGCCTGTCCCACCCAAAAAACATTAGCTTCTATCAACAAGTCGCTGTCAGAAGAGGAGGGGCACTTACTCTCCTTGTCGAGCTCGACGGTGGTGAACTTCGCATCGAACGAGTTCAGCAGATCCTTGCTGGCCTTGCAGTAGGGGCAGTACGACTTGGAGAACACCGCTGCATAACCCCGGTTAGTGGGGTCTTATCTTCCGTGAGATGTGCGGACGACTCACCCACGGCGTTCTCGTCGATGATCTTCTGGGCCTTTTCCACGGACATGGTCAGATCGCGAGGGGGGCCGGCAAAGGACCCGAACAGACGGCGGAATATGAAAGCTATGGTGGGCAACTGGGAGGGAAAGTGGGAGGAGAGGGAGAGCGAGGAGGTTGGTTTGTAAGTCCGAGCACGCCGGAATTGATGTCGCAATGAGGGGAGCGCTTGTCATGTGACGTTGAGTCAGCATTGCGCTTCTGACGTAAATTCCTACAAGATCTAGTTAACTACCTTACTAGATTTACTATAATAACCATAGCTGATCGAATTCTAATTGAATATATCAAGGGGAATCGTGCAAGGATCGACAGGGTCAGAACAACAAAAGAAAGAATCGAATCGAAGACCAGATTAAACGGCTAAGAATGAAACACCACCAGACCAAAGACCAACCAGACGCTGAAACAACAAACGAAAAGCACCAAGTGTAAATGGCCTGCAAATCAGGATCTAAGGTATCTCCAAGAATTCAGAGTAGAAATGGCAGTAAAACGACTTCCTCACATCACAATACAACATCCACAACTTTTTTCCTTCTTCGGCGGCTCCGGTGCACTCACCACCGGCGGACTCCACCGCGGCGTCAGTCCCGCCTGCGGCGGCTCCTGCAGTCGGGGCATCGGGCTGTATCCTGAGCTGGTGCCCGGCCGGGTGCCAGGTTCCGCCATCTTCGTGCTGTCGGCCTGGGTGGGAGGTTGTGGGGACGCAGGCAGTGGTTGCGGTTTTTCGTCAGCAGCAGGAGCGTCATCGTCCTTCTTTTCTTCCTTGGGTTCCACGCGGGGAGGCCCGTCCGGTCCGATGGCCAGAGGCGCAAACTCACGATCATATGCCGTCGGCGTCTTGCCCTCCTTGGCCCACTGCTCCTGCTGCATCTTCTTCGCATGCGTGGGCAGCATCTGTTGCTCCGGAGGCAGACGCGGGTCCGGCTTGTACATCGTGGCCAGCCACGGCGGATCGCCCTCGGGACGGTTAACGGCGGTAGTGGGACGGGTCTCGCCAGACCGGGTTGTCGGCCGCTGGTTGCCATTCCCAGAGACCGCGCGGTTTCGAGGGGTGGTCTTCCGGGTCGTCGGGGGTGCCGAGGTCTTGCGGGTGGCAGTCCCCCGGACACCCGTCTTCTTGGAGGTCGGGTGAGACTGCAGTCCACGGCTGACCGGCCTACTGGTGCTCCCGGGTGGGGTGCTAGCATCTGTCGAATCGACCGTGATCGGTTCACTGGCTCTACGCGGCTTACCGGTGGACATAGCGTCGTCCTCATTGGTCGTGGCCCGAGAGCGTTGTCCGGAAGACTCTCGACCAAAGTGCTCCGGCGACATCGGGGCCGGGCTGGAGGTCGGGATGGGGATGCGAGAAGAGCTCTTCCGAAGACCTGGGTTGCGGTAAAAGTGCGACGCGTTATCTTCTGCTACGTCCGCGGCGATCTCCTCCGGCCGGCGGAGATCCCAGTTTCTCCGTTCATCGGGGGCATCATCGTCATACGGAGTCGGGGATCCGGTGAACTCACGGTGGTCTTCGTGCAAGTTGGGCCAAGGCTCGGTCTGCTCGGTGCGGGCAGAGGTGACGCTCATCGCACTGCTGTGCAGGTCATGGTTGCGCCGGCTCGTCCGGCCGTTCTCGAGGCCGCGACGGTGGAAGAGAATGGCCGCTTGTTGCAGCTCCTCGCTCTCAATCTTCGCCAGCTTATCGCGATGGATCCAATTCTCGCTGTCCGATTCATCCAAGAACACTCCGATGCCGTCCTTCATGTCGCCTCGTCGCAGGGGCGCATTCTGCGTGTCCACCGAATCGCGCACATTCCCCACACTCCGACTGCGCACACTTCGTTCGCTTCCACGGCGGGACAGGCTGGCGTCGTGCCGTCCGCGGGAGTTGACGTATCCAGACTCGTGGGCGTAGGCATGTCTTGAGAGGGATGAGCTGCGAGAACCCTTGGAGTTCCGCCGGGATCGGGCATGGGTGGAGTCGTAGGACGAGCGGGATTTCGAACGACGGTTGGCGCGGTTTGTGCTCTACCACGTGTTAGCGTCAGGGTTCGCACTCGATGCAGCGAACACTTGTGGAGGGCCATACATTTCGTCTCACTGGGACGGCATAGTCCCACTGAGAAGGCGGAGTCGCGTCTACAGTGCCGGACGAGGTCCAAACATCGGCGGAATACGATGCGGTGGCCGCGCCCGCCATGCCGCAGCAAGTGGATTCGTTTAGGGAACAAGGGCCAGTCCAGCTGGACCAAGTCGATTAGGTAGAGTGTTTGGTGGTGGTTTGAATGTTCTTGAGGAGAATCCGTTCCGATCAGGCCATGCCACCAATAGAAAGGAGTTGACTCGGTATATCTTATCGGTTCTTTGGATATAGGGGTATTCCGTATCTGGGGCAGCCCGCGTTTGATGGAGAGGACAGAAAGCGACGAGAGAGCAGGAAACGGCCCGAAGGGGTAAATTGTAAATAAATGCACCAGTCGAGCGGGAGACGGACGGGAACAGACGGCTTCAGTACCGTGGATAGGAGCTGTTCGGACCCGGGATCGATAACCAATCACAACCAATACCGGATCGAAGAACGAACTCGAGGGAGTTGGAGAAGAGAATAATACGACAGTATAGCGACGTTCAGTCAGTCAATCGAGGGGCGATCTCGGGTGGTTGGATCGAGGGCGAGAAGCAAACAAGGAGGGGGGAGAGAAAGGAAAGGTGGAAAAGGAGTGGCAGCCAGGTGTGGCGGGAGCGTGGCGTCCGTCCCAGCAGCACGGGGTCAGAGGAGATTAGGCGATATGAAGCATGGAGAGAAGAAGTTGAAACCGAGAAGGAGGACGAGGGGAAGAAAGAAGAGGAGAGGCGTGAAGGAGAAGAGCCGATGGGAGGAGAAGAAGACAGAAAAGAGGAGAGAGAGAAAGACGGAGAGGATCCGCTAGTCCCAACGTTGCCAGACTAACTCCTTCTAGACCGCATCTGGAGGCGTCCTTATTCCCCCCGCTGGTAACTATGCATCGACGATGCCATGAATTCGAATAGAATTTAATATTCTACAATGATCACCATATTTCTCAAGGTATTGGAACATACTCCATAACTAGTTAACTGCTGGATGCCCTTCTGATAGATCGGATGTCTCACAACGCCTCCAGAATCGACCAGTCGAATCCACTAGTATCGCGGCGCTGCCTCCTGAGTACATAGTCTGCATAGTCTATCGACCGATCGTCTCTACGGCCTGCCTACGATCACCGTCCTCTGGCCGTCGCACGTGGCTCTAAAGTCTAGGTACTCTCCATTCCAGCAACAGGAATGCGATCAATAATTGGGTCTTGTCCAACGCCGTCCATCCGTACTCTATCGCAGCAACCGCGCCCCGCAAAAGCAGAAATCCGCGTACATATACAATTCAAAAGCGGATCATACATGCGAAGAGAGAAACCATCTATTCCTTTGCCGCCTGATCCAACCGACCCGAAATCGTCAGCGCCTCCTTCACCAACGCCCGCCGCGCCATCCGCTCCTCTTCGCTCGCTGGCTCGATCCCATCCGCCTTGAGAATCACCTGGGCCAGGATCGTCTCACTCAGCTTCTTGTGTTCGAAGTCACGCGCCTTCGCGTCCGCCGGCGGACGTGCAATGTACTCCTCACACAGCGGGGTGAGCTCGGTCCGGAGATACGACAGCAGCGCCTGGACCTGCTCACCCGCCGTCGCAAACATCTTCAAGTTCGGCGCCAGGGCCGGCATCGACGATGATCCGCCGCCGGCCGACGACGGACGCGACGACTCCGCCGTCGCTGTCGGGGGCGCCAGTCTGCCCTCGTCCTCCGCGTCCTTCTTCTGATTCTTCTTGGCCTTCTTTCCCTTCTTCCCGCGGTTGCGGGTCCGGCGGCGCGGCGCCTCGCCCTCCTCGCCAGACAGAGGCGCCGGTGGGGCGACCACGGACTCGCTGGTGTCGTCCGAGGGGCCCTCGCTGGGGGTGCGCTGGCCAGGGGCGACCTCGGAGACGACGCAGAGCACCTCAGAGTGCTGCTTCAGACCCTCGTCGCAGCACGGGCGGGCATCATCGTCGAGCAGGGTGCCTTTGTAAAGCAGTTTGATGCGGTGGGGGTCGGCGGTGTGGGTGACCTCTGCGGCGCGGCGGCGCAGCTGGCCCACGCTGAGACGGCCCTCGTTGATGGCGTAGGGCGGGAATTGGAGCTCGTATGTGTGACGGCGGTGACGGAGGAGGACAATATCCGGTTCGGTGTCGCCGTGGGCGTCGGACGTGGGTGCGATGTAGTCGTAGTCCTGTTCAGTGACGAGCGGCGGGTTCGCCACGTGCGAGTACGCCGGGCCACGGCGGAAGAAGTCCCGCCACGAGGACATGATAGCAAAGATGATGGCACCCGAGAGGACCAGCGACAGGGCTGTTAGCGGGAGAAGGGTGGTGGTTGAGGTGGTGGTGTCAAATGAGCGCAGGTATTCGGAGATCCAGGTTGGTGGAGACGAGGCTTTGGCGGAGAGCACAAATTTCTGAACAGAGGGAGGCAGGTGGTCGGCGATATAATCCACGTAGGAGGCACACGTCTCGCCCAGAGAGGTCTGGGATACGTGCGATAGCAACAGGGACATGGATTGAGGGGGAATTACGGACGCGAGGCTGAATCCGTAAGCCGCAGGTGTTGAGGTCATGGAAGCTGGCTTCTTTCTTTTCCGTTTTGGGCGCCAGGCGGAACCGAGCCTTACAAAGCAGTTTGACCATTTCCTCTACAGGCATACAAGCATGTCTAGATATAACTATGCGCATTCATTAAGTCCTGTCATTGCATTTACGATGATTTCTGCATTAATCCCACAAAGATGCTTGTAGTGAAGGTTCATGCACACTGTCCTACAGCCAGAAATATATCTACCCCACACCATAACAAAATACAATTATAATCTATTATTGTCACCTATATATATATACAACCAAACGCCTGGCCATGCAAACACAAATAAGTTACAATCTCACGCCCCCAGGCGTGGGTCGACCGCCAAACCATCGCCCAAGTCCACTATTGCCCTCACTGCCGTCGTTTCCCATCCATCGGGGAAGTCGGAGAAAGTCGCCCTGCAGCCATTGCGGCTTATCGGCTGTTTCAAACGTGTTTCGTACGCGATGCGCAAATGATTGGAAAAAGTTCTCTTCCTCCTCCTCCCCATCCAACACCGCGGAGGCGGTTGCCGGCCCCCGGACAGGACGGGCCGGGCGAATGGCCTCGGTGCGCGGCGTGCGAGAGGTCGAAAATGCCCCCGTGCCCTCGTCGCTGCGACTGGTGGCGCGAGGGGACACCCCGCGTCCGGACAGACCCAGCGACCCTAGGCCGGTCAATTCGCGCTCGATCAGATCTCGGCCCTCACGCCAGCCGCCCAATCCATAGCCGCCTGGGTTGTTGTCCATGTCCTCGTCGTCCTCTTCGATGAGGCCGAATCCGCAGATATTCTTCACGCGGCCGTACAGATTGAACAAGGTCGCGCAGACAGGCAACAGGATAAACACCGGGAAAAAGTAGTCGAAGCCCTTTCCGAGCGGTGTCAGGTCGATGAACCGACCCAGGAGATGATAAAAGGTCGTGCTTTGCCGAAAAGTCGTCGGGAGGAAAGTGAGGAAATTGTAGGCGATCGGGACGGTCAATCGGGCGACGAGGCTGGCGTACCAGCACGCACTCTCGCCGTACGTGTTGCGACGGACCAACGCACGGTTGCCCCAGACTTTGGCATCGTTCACGCCCACCAACGCGGCCCAGCACATGTATAGCAACCAGGCCGATGCGGTCACCTGTCGGCCAAAGTTGACGGGAGCGGGGTCCTTGTGGTAGGAGACAATGGAAAGCGTGACGACGGACAGGCGGGGGGCCAGCGACTTGATCAACTCGGACCAGACGACGCAGACCGATGCCACGGTAAACACCGCGCCGAGCAGCAGACGGATTTTTGGAACGAGATGGACGTACACATGGTATCGCATGTAGGGGGTCAGGATCTTGACCCGAGGCCAGAAGGTAGAGCGATGCGGCGAGTGGTTGAATTCAAGCTTCTTGGAGGCGGAGGAGTTAATAATGGCCTGTAGGTCGGCCGCCAACAACACCAGTCGGTCCCATTCATCTATAAAGCGCGCCTTCTGATGCCGGGCGCGCTGGAGACGGCGGGTGAGGTCGGCCAGGTAGCGTTCAGTGATGACGTTCGGGACAGTGCTGGACTCCTCGGATGGAGCTAACAGCGGAGTGCGGGCCTCGGGAGTACCAGATGGTTCAGCCAGCTCTTCGATCCAATCCTGGAATTCGCGTGCGCTGCCGGTCTTCCGTCGCTGCAACTGCGACACTTGAGACTCGAGACTTTCGAGATCATTGATGGCGTCCATGAGACGGTCATGCAGGCGGGGGGCGTGGGCCTGGACGCGGCGGAGACGACCGCTGACGTTGGCGTTGCGGAACAGGGCGCGGGGAATGGAGACAAGACCGTGGCCCATGAGGTAGATGGCGAGGACGAGACCCCAGACGTAAGCGAGGGCCATGACGAGACCTTTAATGGAGCCGAACTTGAAGCCATTCTGAATGGAGATGTAGATCAAGCCGACGAATGCGCAGCCCAGGACGATGAGCTGGTAGCGAGCGTTGGACCGGATGGAATATTGCAGGCGACCCTTGGGGTCCCGGTAGCCGGAATCGACGTATTCTCCGAGGAGGGGAAGGATAGCCCTGGAAAGAAGAGACACGGTAAGCCGCGTGTCCAGCCAGACATCCGATGGGACTGGGAGGATGCAGAGACATACCAGGTGAGGACAAAGATCAGCCAGTAGGCGATGCGCCAGGTCACCAGCAACAAACGATCCGGTAACCAAATCGCCTTGGGACCGGAACCATCGCGGGAGCTGGAGGCGAGGTCGATAGGTACGAGAAGGACGACACTGGCGGGGAGGGCTAGAGCAAGAAAGATGGGAATGATCAGATAGGCGGGGGTGGCTCGGAGGGTGAGGAAGCGGCGGAGGAGCAGAAGGACGACGATGGAGATGAGGAGGAGGGTGAAGGAGAAGAAGATGCTGGAGCCGACGGGAATGGGAGAGGAGGCGAGCATGTCGGTGATTTAAGGCGATGGGAGACGGGGGATCATGACGAAGTAGAGGAGGACGAGGTAGTGTTACAGGTCGTTGTGGAGGAGGAGGTGAGGCTATTTGAATGGGAATGGAGATGAATGGGTGGATATTCAGGGACGCCGCAATTAAATGAGCGACCCGCGCGGTGACGACAACTCACGTGATGTCCGTTTTCATCGGATTATTTATAGGTCTTGCATGGAGGAGATTTGTAGTTCTTCACAAGAGATATCTAAGGAGTACTCTCTATATCTTCTAGTTCTTTTGAATCAATCCAGCTAGTCCAGGATGTTATCTGTGCCCAAGGTACCTTAGGTAGAGGTACGGAGTAGTCTGGTCTGCATAGAAGTGGATGGTGTACGTAATCCGTCCCTAGTCGGTACCTTAACTTAGTTCAGTCCATTTTGGATTGATTTTATTTGATCGACTGATCTTCCGTTGATGTCCTTATGATTATGACTATACATATATCATTCTCTGGGAGAAGCATGCCCTTTTCTCTTCACCTACCTAGTAGATAATGCTGCGTGCGAATCGACGTCCAATTCAGCTCTACAGCATTGAATGCGAAATCGTAGGAATCCTTCAGCTGTCAAGGATCGGCCACTAGAGCACCCCCCTTGTTGCCCATTATTGGATGCGGGATTTCCTTTTTCTGTTCCTCTCAATAATCCGCATCAAAATAACTACTGGGACTAGGTAACTTGGGTACTAGATACTACTAGTACTAGTACCTAGCTGTGACTTGGGTTGGTGCCTCAGTTAGTAACCTGGTCCCTTGTAATCATCGAGTACCTGACAGACTCTAGACTGTTGCGGGTCGATCATCCACCACTTCTCATCTTCCTCTTTCTTTCTTCTACTACCTACCTACCTACCTACCTACCTAACTCCTCCCCTCTCCTCTCCTCATCTACTCTCTCCTCTATCCCTCGTCTTTCTTTCTCTCGTCTCCTCTCCTCTCCATTCTATCATTCCCTCCGATCGGTCGGTTCTTCACTCAACACCCGGTAAGCTTCTCCCGACAGTCTACCATTGGCCGTCTTCGCTCCCCCTCCATCGCTTTTGTTCCTTTTTCACCCTCTGCCGGTCATTCGACCATTCGCCGTCCCTCCACTCTCTCTTCTTCCTCCGCCTCTCTCTATCTTTCCCTCCCGCTCTTTCGGTGTCTTCCTTTCTCCTCTCTCCCCCTCCAGGTCCGCTTTACTGATCTTCGTATTTGGCTCCCTCCCAGACCGCTCCGTGCGACCTCCCGTCGGTGCAACATCCCTGTCCGGGACTTGAACAACAGGAATTCCTGCTGAGCCACCGTGTGTGCCAACGAACGGATCCCATCAATAATCCCTCCTCTTCGCCTTCTCTGCCCGAACGCCCTACTACCACCGCCCGTCCCCGTCTGTCCGGACGATTTCTCCTCTTCCTTCTCTACCTCTTTCGCTCTGTGCTACCGTCTGATCCCCTCCGTTTGACTCCCTCGTCTCCTCACCATCCCTTTTCTCGACCTGTCTCTCGACTCGCCTGTCAATTCCTCCCGCCTCGTTTTGATCGCTCCACCGATCTCTCCTCTCCTCTCCTCCCACCACTCCTTGTGATTCAACTTCTCCTCCCACTTCCATCCCTCGGTCGCTCTTTCTTCCTCGATCGCCAGTGGCATTCCATATCCTTCAGCGAATGCGGAGTTCCGCCGATACCGTGCGCGGACGGCTCCTCGATCCCCAGAGGGGGTTGTCGACATGAATCCCGCAAACTTCAACGTGGGCGGCTCCATGCCCGCCGCGCCCACCCCCCAGATGCCGAGACTCGACAATAACCAGGTCATGATGAACTATGTCGCCCAGGCTTTACATGCACAAGGCACCTATACCGGTTGGCGCGCCGAAGTGCCCATGAAAGAGCGCGTGGTTCGAGTGTATCAAATGTGGGTGACCCGCTCATTATCCTGCCCTCGGAGCGAATCGTGGCCCGTTCCACCCCAAACAAAAGCTTGCGCTCCGATGACATCCTTTATCCTTTTCGTTCTCTTCCCTCTCTCGATCATTCATGCTGATCAATCCCTGTCGCCGCCTAGGTTCACCTCCCTTCGCCTTATCCAACCCCAAGCAGATCTGCAACACCTGGCCCAAGCTGCCCTCAGCTTTGAGCAGAAGGCCTTCAAAGACGCTCAGCAGAAAGTACGTCCTCTCCGACCGGTCGCCCCGTTCGAAACAGATCCCGCTAACCCCACCCGTCTCCTAGGTCGATTACGACAAAGAATGTAACGACAAATTATTGCATATTCGAGACACTCGAGCGAGACAGGCCGCCGTCATGCAGAATGGCATGATTCCCCCGGGCGCTCCCAAAGCCGGAGGCATGCGTGGCGTCGGACAACAACCCTCCTTCCCGCAACAGATGAATCGAGCCATGCAATCCAATCCCATGGCCGGTCAACAAGCCATGGCCATGGGGATGACCGATCCGAATCAACAGGCCGCCATGCCGCAGCGATCGCAACAGCAGCAAGCCATGATGCAGCAGCAGCAACAACAACAGCAGCAGCAGCAGCAGCAGCAGCAGCAGCCACGCGCTCAACAACGCTCCGCCAATACCCTCGCCCTGGTCGACGAGCTGAATAACCTGACTCCGCAAGAGTACGAGAACGTCAATCGCGTCGCTCACCAGATCATGACCAAGACCTCGCCGGTGGATGCGGAGAAAATCAAACGCAACCTGCAGAACATGAATCCTGTACAACGCCGGTACCTGACTGAAAGAAACATCGACCCGGTCGCCTATTTCTTTCGCTCGCAGGCCCTCGCCCACCTCAAGCGGCAGATGAAGGCCCGTGTGGACATGTCTCACCCCCAGAATACCGGCGTCGACCCCAACAATGTGATGATGGGCGCTGATCCGACGATGAACCCCCAGATGTTCCCGAACATGATGAACCTGCAGCGCAATTCGGCCTTCGCCATGGGCAACCAGCCAAGTATGGACCCCTCTTCCTTCATTGGCAATGTGGAGAATATCCAAGGACAGCAGGCGGATGGCCTCCGTTCGCAGGAAGCTGGTCAGCTGGTCGTCCCCGCGAGCTCCTCCCAGATGAACCAACAACCGTTCAACAACGCCCAGAACACCTTCCCGATGGGCCAACAGCTCGCGCAGGGAGGACAGGCTAATCTGGGCGCTGCCGGCATCAACCCCCAGATGTTCGCCCAACAACACATGCAAAACACCCCGAATATGCCGCCGGATCGGCCCCAGCCGGCCGCCCCTTTCCAGCCCCAGACTCAAGCACAGAGCCAGGCTCAGGCCCAGGCCCGCGCCCAGGCAGCTCAAAAAGCCCAGATGGCGATTTCCCAGGCCGGCCAAGCTAATTCGCACCTGCAACAGCCCATGCCGCAGCAAAGCCCTGCCATGCCCATGTTGAACCGACCCATGCCCCCGGGCCAGATGTCTCCCGCGCAGATGGCAGCGCAAGTCCGTCCTCCGTCGCGGGCACCCGCCATGGGCCAGCAGCCTTCCATGGGAGGCCAGCAGCCTATGCAGGGTCGACCGCAAATCCCCCCGGGTCTCCCCCCGGCCATTCAAGAACAACTGGCGCAAATGTCTCCAGAGCAGCTGAACCGGGTCTTGGCCCAGCGGCGCGCCATGGCGAATAACCCGGCCCTGGCGAGAGCCAACGCGGCCCGGCAATCCGTGCCCATGCAGCAGAGCGTGTCCCAGTCCGCGCAGGCCCAGTCGATGGCGAACAACCAGAACATGCGAGCGATGAATGTACAAGCGCAGCTAGCTGGGATGGGCGGGGCGCAACAAATGATGCCTGGTCAACAAATGTCCCTCCAACAGCAACAGCAGCAGCAGCAGCAGCGTCAAGAGCTGTATAAGATGCAGCTACTCCAACAGTCAGGCGGTAATCTAGAGCTCTCGAATGAGCAAAGCAAGGAGATGGACCGGTTACACTTCCCACCCTCACTTCTGGGAAATAACCCGAACATAGTTTCGCTGGTGCCCAAGAATATCAAGACGTGGGGTCAGCTCAAACAGTGGGCCGCGACAAATCCACAACTCCCAGGAGGGCTGAATCTGCAGAAGTTGATGGCCCTCCAGAAATTCCACTTTACGCAAATCCTCAACCAGAGCAAAGAACGCAGTCGCAACCCAGACCAGGCGGGGCAGGGTCCCTGGATGTCGGGCCCGACACAAGCCCCCCAGCAACCGCCGATGATGAACCCTCAGCAGTTTCCGCCGGGGCAACAGCAAGCTGCGATCAACATGGCTGCGATCCGCCCCGTCACCGCACAAGACATCCAAGCGGCTCGTCAGCGGCACCCGGCCATGGCCCAAAACTTCACGGATGACCAAATTCGGGAAAGCCTCAACAAAGCCCGACAACGGCAGTTGATGCTCTTGGCTCAGCAACGCGCGGCTCAAGCGCAGGAGTTGGCCGCCCAACAACAGCAAACCCAGGCACTTCAGCAGACCCCCGTGGGCGGACCAGCTCCTGGCCCCCATCTCCGCCCAGAGGGCCCCGGGCAGCCCGCAACGCAACCGCAGCAACAAAGCCCGGCGACAAAAGCCCCCACGACCGTACCAGGAAAGAAGGCCCCTCCGGCGAAGCAACAACCCGCGAAGAGGAAGTTGCCGAGCGACGAGACCGCAGACGCGCAAAATCCCGACAATCAAGTGGCGCAAAAGCCAACTCAGGCTGGTGCCCCGCAAGGGGTGGCGGCTCCTGCACCCTCCAAGCCCAATATGCCATTCACCAGAGAGCAGTTGGCCGCCATGACGCCGCAGCAACGTGCGCAGATTGAAGCACATATGCGACGCCAGCAAGGCCAGACTCGTACCAAGGCTGCAGCGGAAGAGGCTTGGAACAATCTGCCGGAGAAGATCCGTCAAGCTTATCAGGATACCTTGAAACAAGCGCCCCCAGTGAAATTCGCAGCCATCACGCCCGAGCAGCATGCAGCGATGAACCAGCAACTTCGGGACTGTACTGATATGCTGGGCCGGATGGATACCCTGGTCCAGTGGTTTGCAAAAATCCCCGGCCAAGAGAAGAATGTGCGCAGTTTGCTGGCAATGGTAAGTTCCGCCCATCGTCCTCCTGGAGTCACTGCCGTCTAACCCAGTGAATATAGCGAATCCAATTGATGAGGCAGTTCAAGAATAGTCCGGACTGGGTTCTTAATGACAGCCTGACCATCTCTCCCGAAAATTTAACCGCCACCATAAATTATATTAAGAAGCTCTTCCATGCGATGATCACCCGCGTCAGTCAGCATCAAAATCAAGCTCCTGGACAACGACCCGGCGGTCCCCAGCCACCCTTGACACAAGCAAGCCAAAACGCCATGCCAGCCCTGAATGCCACGAACCTGCAACAGCTCCAGCAACAAGAGGAAGCTCTCCAACGGGCGCGGCGAGCGTCGAGCCAGACCGCCGTGTCTGCAACATCGGCCGTTCCACCCGCCCCATTTGGCGCGCCGTCCCCTCAGGGCGTTCCTCATGCGTACGGGCCGGGAAGCATGCCGCCGGAGCAGTTGAAGTTGCCTCCGCCGAAGAAGAGAAAGCAGTCCCATCCAGGGGCTACCCCCACCGTCGGCACGCCTGCTACCAAGCCGCCAACCACCCGGCCCGCCGACGTCAAAATGCCCGCGGCCGCGGCAATTGGTGGGTCGTACGTGTGCAGTGTCGCAGAGTGTCCGCACCATCTTCGAGGCTTTGCTACCCAGAGCGCGCTGGACAAGCATGTGGAGGAGAGCCACAAGGAGGAGGCTATCGATGATCCCCTTCAGTTTGCTCTTGACAGTGCCCGCAGTGCCCTGATCAAGGATGAGGACAAGACTGAGATGTCGAGCCTGAAGAAGGAGGCCCAGCCCACCCCTGCGAAGGCCGGCGTGACTGCTTCACCCCTGAAGCCGGAGACTGGTACCACCCCGGCCACTACGGGCACCACCCCGATGGGCCGCGTCCCCAGCCAGATGGGCCCGAAGGCCGGTTCCCCTGCGTCCAACCAACCACAACTCACTCCCCGTGGCCCGTCTACCAAGGGACCTACTCCAGCACCGATGACGAAGGGCAAGGAGACCAAGAAAGAAACCCCGAAGACTTCCGAACCAGCACCGCCTGTGGAGGCCCCCGCCAAAGACCCCTGGGCCGACAGTGCCGTGTCTCTGGAGGCCATCAACGAGGCGTTTATCGATCTCGGGGACAGCGGACTGGGCTTCGGCGCCATGGACGAATTTCTCAATGCGGATATGTTCACAAACACGCAAGACACCCCTGATTCGGTGGAGAGCGCCCCAGTCACCCAGACGCCGAAGGATGGAGAGCTCCCGAGACCCGATGACACGACAGGCAAAGCCAACGACGTGCTCCCCGAGGAGAACTGGATTCCCGCCGATTGGATCAATCTTCCGGGGGGCTTTGAAGACGGATTTCTGATGAGCCAACCCACGATCGATTTCGATTGGGATGCGGTTGAACGTGGCGAACTGGAGAATGCATCGACAGCCCTTGTACTGTGATTGATGGCGCCTCGCTTTCCGCCGGATTGGAAAGCTTTCAGCTTCTGATTGATCTTTCCTTCTGCATAAATATGGACTGTTTCCTGTACATTACGGCCACCCCAAGCGCGTTTGCCTTTACTTCTCCTTCTTCTCTTGTTTTTCTTCTCTATTCTTTGGGCCTTTTTCTTTCTGTCTTTCAATATTTCTTCGTTTGCTGGATTAGCCACGGCGTTTCTTGGAGCAATTGAGAAAACAAAGAAATGGGATTCTCGATGACTTGAATACTAGCAGAGATAGGGTTTGTTTACGATGAGCTCCCGGGAATTTTCTATGCGCTGTTCATGTTTTTCATGTCGGTTTCTTTCTTCTACAGCGGGCTGTTTGATATGGGTCGGAATGCCGGGAGGATCCCGTGTGTAATTAGGCGTTATGATTCTATTCTATTTACCTGGACTATTATCATGAACCGTACCTATACCGAGTACATCCACGTCATAGATGCCTTTTGTAGTGCGGCACGGGAGATCTGCGCTGATAAGATAAGGCCTAGTCACCTGCTCGGCGCCTCATCCATCCTCCCCTTCTTTGTCCCGTTCTCTCTCTCTCTTTTCCCCTCTTTCATCCCTCCTGGTTCCTGTGCCCGCCGTTCGACATGGCCTCTCGCTAACTCCGCTACACCAGCTTTCTACTCTGCCTGATTCCAGTGATATTGCCCTGGAACTCCAGTCCCCCAACAGATCATCTGCGTCATCTCCGCCCATCCTTTGTCTGTGTCTCCGCTTTCACAACCACAACAACCGATACGAAACATCTCCAGAGCTCACCCCGTTCACCATGGCGAATAAGGCCCTCATCCCCTTCCTGGTCACGATGATGCTCGTGACCGGCGTTTGTAACACTATTCTGAATAAATATCAGGTACGACCGACTCTGTGCTGTCTCCTCGTGATCGTCTGACCATGTCAACCAGGATATGCAATGTGTTCGAAACTGCGACTCCCCCGATCCCAGCGATCGTCACCTCTTCGAACAACCCGTTATCCAGACGTGGGTACACCAGATCCGCCGTTTCCTCATTTCTGCTGACCTTCACCGCTTCAGGATTCAAATGTTCGTCGGTGAATCGGGAAGTTGGCTCGTGGTTGCCCTCTCCTTCCTTTACCGGCGCTACGTCGCCCCGCGCTTCTCGAGCGACACATCACCCCTTCTTGCCGGCGGCTATCGCCCTGTCAACGGTGACGACCACCTCGAGGACGGTGACGACGACGATCACCATGTTGGCAACGGAACGGATGACCCCACAAAGCCATCGCACGCCGAGGATGGACGAACCAAACTGCAGGGCCGGAAGATCTTCCTTCTCGCTGCGCCGGCGTGCTGTGATATTGCCGGAACTACCCTCATGAATGTTGGGCTGCTCTTTGTCGCCGCCAGTATCTACCAAATGACTCGGGGCGCCCTAGTTCTCTTCGTCGGTCTGTTCAGCGTCCTCTTCCTCCACCGCAAGCTGTACCTGTACCAGTGGATGGCGTTGTTCGTCGTCGTGCTCGGCGTCGCGCTTGTCGGTCTGGCGGGTGCCCTCTTCGGCGACAGCTCGCACCACGACTTGACCAAGGAGAACGCGATAGCTGCGGTCACCAACGCTACCCTGCAGGCTCGCGCTGTGGCGAGCACGCCTGAGGCTGTCAAGGCCGTCATCGGCGTCCTCCTGATTGCCGCGGCGCAGATCTTCACCGCGTCACAATTCGTCTCGGAGGAGTGGATCCTGGAGAACTACGCCATGGACCCGATCCAGGTGGTCGGCTGGGAGGGCGTGTTCGGTTTCTCCGTTACGGTGATCGCATCGATCATCCTGCATTTCACGATTGGGCGCACGCCTGCCGGTCGGTATGGCTACTTTGATGCGAATGAGGGATGGCGGCAGGTGCTCAGCAACAAGAACGTGATGATTTCAAGCGTGTTGATCATGTTCAGCATTGGGTATGACTATGGCTTCGGCTCTCCCCCTGCGTCTTGCCTGCGTTCAACATAACTAATTCACTATCGCCAGCGGCTTCAACTTCTTCGGCCTCTCCGTCACCCGGTCGGTCTCCGCGACCTCTCGCAGCACGATCGACACCTGCCGCACCCTGTTCATTTGGCTGGTCTCGCTCGCGCTCGGATGGGAGTCCTTCAAGTGGCTGCAGGTGCTGGGCTTTGTCCTGCTGGTCTATGGGACGTTCCTGTTCAACGATATCGTACGTCCACCCCTGAAGGCGTGTCTTCCTCGCGAAGTAAGAGAGCGAGAATTGCTTCTGCCCGAAGAGCCTATTGAACATCTCTAGATGTATATAGCTATGGTATAGTGTACGTCTTTCTGTTTGGTCTGTTTTGGTGATTTCGGCGTTGCACTGGTTCAATTCATTTATGGCGTTCTGGTTTGTATTTAGTATAGGTGGAGTTTTTGCTAGATGACAATATATGGAATCTACATTTTCTAATCTACCTCTAATATGTAGGTACTCACACGCCCAAGCAACCGCCAATGAATGAATCTAGAGACAGAACAAAATGAAGGGTATAATCCAAAGCCATATGGTACAGAAGGATGAACTCGCACAGATGATACAGATCAACCATAGATACAGCACCTTATCTTACCTGAATTTAAACAAGAACGTACAACGCGCACATCTATATTGGTTAGCACTAGCCGAAACAATGACAGCCAAGGAGGACCTACAAGAGCCAGACCAAAGATCATAGATAACCAAAAGAACAGGTTCTGCGAAAAAGGTCAGCACACCATTTACGCACCGTGACAGTCCCAATGCACACTTACGTTCAGAGTCGTCTGCCCGCGGAAGTAGCGCGATTTCTGGACCGCCACAATGGGCAGCTGCAGCATCATGGCGCAGAACCCGTAGCCGCGCAGCTTCTTCGTGATGCAGCTCATGACCAGCTCGTGGGCGATCGAGCTCACCAGGAAGGTGATGAACATGGCGACGGGCTTGGAGAAATGCGTCAACGAGGAGAAATACACGTGGCGGCGGAGGAAGTGGTGGACGGGAATGTTCCACTCGCGCGAGAATTCCAGCCTTTATCAGTTAGTACACTCTTCGTTCTCTTGACAGGGCGGATAGGGGGGTTACTATACCAATCGCACGAGTTCCACCAGTCGGAATAAAAATGACGGTCGGCGAAACAGGTGATCTCGGCAAAGGCGCCGAGGAGGTACTCGAAGATGACGAGGAAGACGAGCAGGAAGGTGATGGTGAAAGGGAACAGGAGCATGCTGATGGTCTCGGCGAGGATGAGGGCCTTGTCGCCGACGCTGGCGGTGCGGTGGAGGTGCACGTTGGCCTCGCTGAGGACGGGCAGAATGAACTCCTCGCTTACTAGAGTTAGTAGGAAGATGCACCCGAAGACGGCGAGCGACTTCAGGCCGACTTCCGTCCAGGAGCGGTCCTTGCTCCGAGGGTACTCCAGCTCGTAGCAGAGCGTCGGGCAGAAGATGTAGTCAACGTAGTTGGCGAGCGTGAGGTTTTGCGGGTATGTGACATGGCCCAGCGGGGAGGTCAGCTCCGTGGCAAGATCCTCGCGCAGCTCGGGGACGGAGTTCGAGCGGGTGCGTCGGGGGGCCGGCCGACGGGTTGACGGCTCGGGATAGTGGACCGCGGCGTCGAGGGGCTGCGAGCCGGGGTTGTCGAGGGCGGAGAGTCGGCGCTCGGTCTCGCTGAGGTGGCCGTTGTAGAAGGCGTAGGAGTGGATTTTCATGAGGAAGGTCAGGGTGTGGAGAGTGAAGAACACCTGCGCGGTCCAGGTCCATTGCAGCATGAATGGCCAGCTGGGAAATCGTGTTAGCTGTGTTGGATGGCGCGTCCGGCGGGGAGAGAAGGCGCGTACTTGATCCAGAGGACGAGCCAGGCAACTTCGAAGATACTCTGGATGATGATCCCACCTCGTCCCCAGCGCAGCCACCCCGAGCTACGCCGGAAGAGGCGGTGCAGGGGTAAAACGAAGCCACTGCTGACAACCATCGCGAGGTCGCTGAATGCCATGGAATAGACGTTCGCCGAGAGGATACTCCAGACTCTGATGCGCAGGGGGTAACCTGTGTCCTTGATGTTGCGCAGCATGGTGGTTACGACCATGATGAAGAGGACGATCCAGAACAGGGTAAAGAATCCGCGGAAATTATGGTAGTCGCTCTTGGGATCAAAGTGTGATACGCGGGGTACATAGTCAATGCTGTAGAAGATGCGATGGCGCGCGCGAGCCTGCTTGCGAGCGGTCGAGATGGATTGTACGGAAGGAGGCGCATCCTCGGAGACGGGGGTGGAAACGCCGCTGGATGAATGGTCAGTCCGTGTATATAGATCCGATTGTGCAGCGAAGAGCGTACCTGGAATCAGAGGCCAGCTTCTCCAGAACAGGCATCTTCGCAGTATCGTCGGACTTCTTCAATCCCATCGCGTGCCGCGGCCGCAATGCGGAGGAGCCGTTGGGTCGGTAGTCGACCGACGACATTTCTGCTGACGGTGAGGTTGACAGGGAGGAAAGGGTATATTCAGGTCACATTGATTCCGGACAATGTGAGAATCAAGTCAGACGAGAAGGAGCCAAGTATATATGTACCTAGGTATGCTCAATGAGGTGCAGGTTGCAGGGCGGTGTTGCTATGGTGGATCCTCCGTGGGTACTCCGTATTTTGATATGTAATCGGCAGCCGTCGAGAAGCCGACAAAGCCGCTCGAAGTCGCGCCAGGACCAATGATATAGGAACAGGAGGATCACCAGAACACCGCCCACCGCGACATGTGTTCATGTGGTTGAAACATCATGGTCCAGAATGAAGAAGATCGCCCGGAAGTTGGAGGAAGAGACGCTCACGTCATGCGGGTTCGGTCTGGCGGCTTCCGAGTGCCGATGCAGATACGAATACGGCAAGCGCAAGGGCGGGACGGCGATACGGCTGCAAGGCTGCAAGGCAGTAAGGCAGTAAGGCATAAGCGCATCAGGTGTCGAGCCGCACGTGATTAATCTGCACTAACCCCATCAGGCTGCGCCAAGATGCCAGCAACGGGATGATTGTTAGTTGGTTGTTTCGAGAGTCCCTCTCAACAGCTTCACCTCACCTCCGTCTTCCTCTGGTTTGCGCAAGACCGGTTTCTTCGCATTCCTTCTCCTCCTCTCTCCTATCCATCCCCCTTTTACCTCTTCTCCCTTCCCCCATTTTTCATCTCCCTGTAGGGGGGTTGTTGTGGCCGACATGACTTCCCGTACGTCGTCCCCCCCATTCCCTACATCCCCCACACCCTATCATCTATTCTCCCTCTTGGTCGACCTCATCTACTCCCTCGCTAACCAATTCCTCTCTTATTCATTCTTCAGTGAAACAATTCATCCGTAATGTTCGTTCGGCCAAAACTATTGCCGACGAACGTGCCGTCATTCAGAAAGAGAGTGCCGCCATCCGTGCATCCTTCCGCGAAGAGAGCCATGATTCGGGAATCCGGTCAGCATTACACGCCACGCTTGTTCTTCCGCTCGTCCAAACCGGCCGCTTACATTGTCCTACAGGAGAAACAATGTAGCCAAACTCCTATACCTGTTCACCCTCGGTGAACGCACCCACTTCGGTCAGATCGAATGTCTAAAGCTCCTCGCCTCCCACCGCTTTGCCGACAAGCGTCTGGGTTACCTGGGAACCATGCTGTTGTTGGATGAGAACCAGGAAGTGTTGACATTGGTGACGAACTCATTGAAGAAGTCAGTTGTCAACCCCCGGTTCTGGTTGCTCCTCCAGGACTTGCGCTGACGTCGTTTTCCCCGAATGTAGTGATCTCAACCATTCCAACCAATATATCGTCGGCCTTGCCCTCTGCGCCCTCGGCAACATCGCCTCCGTCGAGATGTCACGAGATCTTTTTCCCGAAGTCGAGAACCTTCTGTCCACCGCGAACCCCTATATCCGGAGGAAAGCTGCCCTCTGTGCCATGCGCATCTGCCGCAAGGTTCCGGACTTGCAGGAGCATTTCCTGGAAAAGGCTAAACAACTGCTGTCTGACCGGAACCACGGTGTCTTGCTGTGTGGATTGACTTTGGTCATTGACATGTGTGAGGCGGAGGAAGCGGAAGAAGGCCAGGAAGGCGTGATCGAAATGTTCCGGCCCCTGGCTGGCGGGCTTGTGCGTGCTCTGAAAGGGCTGACCACGTCGGGATACGCCCCGGAACATGACGTCTCTGGAATCACCGATCCTTTCCTCCAGGTCAAGATCCTGCGTCTCCTGAGAGTGTTGGGAAGAGGTGATGTTGCGACGAGCGAGTTGATTAACGATATCCTGGCCCAGGTGGCTACCAACACGGATTCTTCGAAGAACGTCGGCAACTCCATCCTCTACGAAGCTGTCCTGACCATCCTCGACATTGAAGCTGATTCGGGTCTGCGTGTCCTGGGTGTTAACATTCTCGGAAAGTTCCTGACAAATAAGGACAACAACATTCGCTACGTCGCCCTGAACACACTGAACAAGGTCGTCGCCATTGAACCGAATGCCGTGCAGAGACACCGTAATACCATCTTGGAATGTCTCCGTGATCCCGATATCAGTATCCGACGTCGAGCTCTGGACCTGAGCTTCATGCTGATCAACGAGGGAAATGTCCGCGTTCTTGTCCGGGAATTGTTGGCGTTCTTGGAGGTGGCGGATAATGAGTTCAAGCCTGCCATGACTACCCAGATCGGGATTGCCGCTGATCGGTTCGCACCGAACAAGCGCTGGCACGTCGACACAATCTTGCGGGTTCTCAAACTGGCTGGTGCCTATGTGAAGGAACAGATCCTGTCTTCCTTTGTCCGACTCATCGCGACAACCCCGGAATTACAGACCTACTCTGTGCAGAAGCTGTACATGTCCCTGAAGGACGATATCTCCCAGGAGGGGCTCACACTGGCCGCCACTTGGGTGATTGGCGAATATGGCGATAGCCTCCTCCGCGGCGGGCAATACGAGGAAGAGGAATTGGTGAAGGAGGTTCAAGAGAGTGACATTGTTGATCTTTTCAACAACATCCTTAACAGCACATATGCCTCGCAGACCGTGGTCGAGTACATCACCACGGCCTCGATGAAGCTGACAGTGCGCATGTCTGACCCCAGCCAGATTGAGCGTCTCCGTCGCTTCCTCCTGAGCAGAACCGCCGATCTCAGCGTGGAGATTCAGCAGCGAGCCGTCGAGTACAGCAACCTCTTTGGATATGACCAGATCCGCCAAGGCGTCTTGGAACGGATGCCCGCGCCTGAGATTCGCGAGGAACAGAGGGTGTTGGGCGCACCAACCAAGAAGCGCCAAAGCAAGGTCCTCAAGGACAAGACCAAGAAACCTGCTAAGCAGGCGGAACAAGACATGCTCCTCGATCTCATGGGCGGCGACGCGCCCGCAACCAGCCCGACCGGTAACACCTCTCAAAACACGGCCGATCTACTGGCCGATATCCTTGGTGGGGACTCGGGAATGTCCTCACCAGCGCCTCAACCAGCCCAGCAGCCCGCCCAGAGCAACACTGCGGCCATCATGGACCTCTTTGGCTCCAATGGGGCCAGCGCGACCCCGTCTCCCCAACCCACACAGCCAGCGTCTTCCCTGGATCTACTAGGGGGCCTGGGATCTAGCACGTCTCCAGCTCCAGCGGCTTCCGCGGCCGCAGCGCCCGCACACACTGCGTTCGATAAAAACGAGTTGTCTCTGACGTTACAAGTGCAACGGAGCGGTCCCAACAATGCACAGATCCAGGCTCGTTTCCGCAACGCGTCTAACTTTGGCAGTTTCTCGGGTGTTGGACTTCAGGCTGCCGTGCCCAAGAGCCAACGACTGCAACTGAGTGCGATCAACAAGGCCGATCTCGAGGGCGGCGATGAAGGCATCCAGATGCTGAAAGTGACAGCTCTCAGTGGGGTAAGTTGCACGGAATTCAGGTTCATTCTCAGGTGCTGACTTTCTTGTCTGTAGGCACTCCCACCCAAGCTGCGTCTTCGTCTCCGTATCACATATGCGAAAGACGGATCTGCGCCGGTGACTGATCAGGTCGACTGGACCGAGCCGTAGTCTTTCCCGGAGCACTCCATATCCACCACCCCACCCCCCCTAATATCAATCACTATTTACGGTGTCTTGCTTCAAAAACGCAGTTCTCATCTCTTCGACCAAGCGGAAGGATCCGGTTCTGACGATAGGCCCACAGCTGAGTTCGTTCCCTGACGCCCGATTTTGGTCTTACAGGTCAAGTGGAATAGCAATTAGTTCAGAGCATACAATACATACCCGGTTGGTTACTGGCTTACTCCTGTTGTTTGTTGATTCTTATCCATGGCTTATATTCGATGTAAATGCTTGATCTGTCTGTCGTCAGAGGCCGGGCGTGTTGTATGTTCATCATTGTTACTAGAGGTGTCTATGCATGGTAGAGGATAATAGTATGTCGATTACGTCTGATCTTAGGCTCCAGTGCAAGGCTTCTTTACGGATAAGATGGTATTTCATTTCTGTACGTTGCTAGACCTATATAGCCAACCCCGACCCCACCGCCCATCGTCACTCATGATCGTCATCATTGAACTCCTCAACGCCCGGAGCAATATCAGTTTAGTATCGTTATAAAAAAGGGTGTTAAAAACAACAGGACGAAAGACATTGCAAAACAAGTTCAATCATCGGAAAGAAAAAGAAGAAAAACCCAAACCCATCAAGAAAATGCAAATGTATAAGTCATAGGTTCTGTCGTGATATTCATTGGGCATACGCCGCGGACTGGCGCCGCGGCATCATCGGCGGTGGCCCATATTGATCATACGCCGAGTAGCGCGGGTGCGAGCTCACGATATGATCCGGGGCGATCTCGCGGTAGCTGACCTTGTCCCGCGGACAGTCGACGTAGTCGACCTCGCCGAAGGCTTTCCTCCGGCCGCTGCTGCCGCCGCCGGATGCGCGCGGCGACTCCGCGACAAAGGGGTAGTTGGCGGTGTTGCTGCGGACGGGAGGTTTGGGGCCGTGGGGGCGGGTGGGGGCGGAGGTGCGGGCGTGGCGTGGGGACGGCCGCAGCGGCGGCTCGACGAGGATGGTTTTGGGTTTCTGGGGGTGGGGGCGGCGGCGAGTCGCGGGGGATCTTGTAGCGCTTGGAGGTGGATTTCGAGACGGGCTCGCGCTCGGCGACCATCTCTGGAGTGCCGGGGCTGGAGTAGCCGGAGTCGGTGCGGTCGATGCCGGCGCGCAGGCGGGTGGTGGTGGTCGCTGCGCGCGGGACGGGCTCCTGGGCCATGGCGTACAGCTTGGAGGCGGCGGGGCCGTCACGACGGCCGGTGTAGGACGAGGCGGAGCGGGAGGAGGTCTGCAGGGACGGACGGGCATGCTTGCTGCCCGGGGCGGTGGCAGCCGAGGGCATGGGCGGCGGCACGGGGATCTTGGCGGAGTCGCGGCGGTCGAGATCCTCGTAGGAGCCGTGGCGCGAGGACGAGACGTTCTCCTTGCTGGAGCGTTTGGATTTGGAGCGGGCGGAGCGGCGCGAGGACGAGGACTCGGGCTCCGGCGAGTCGTGCTCGCGGTAGCGGAGGGGCGAGCGCGACGACCGTTGGTAGTGGTGACGGCGGCTGTCGATCTCGATGGGCACGGTGCCGCCGGAGCGGTGGATGTAATCGCGGGCGGTGTGCGCCAGCTTGTCATACTTGTGGCAGTCATCGGAGTAGTCATCGTCGGAGGCCGGAGCGGTATAGCGCGGTGGTGGAGGCGGCGTGTCGGCGGATTTGGTCTTGCGGGCGGAGGGGCGGCTACGACGGGAACTGGAGGGCACCTTCATCTTCACGTAGACGGTGCTGGTGCTGGAGTCGGAGGCATCGTCATAGTCGTCGTCGGAGCGGCCATAGTGCGGCGGCGGAGCCGTGGCTCGCTCGTACTTCTCGTAGACCTCCCGTCGACGTTCCTTGGTACGGTACTTGGCCCGATCGGAGTGGGTCGCTTTGGCGGCATCGCGGGGGGATTCTCTGGTGGCGCGCGGAGTGCTGCTGCTGCTGTTGAGGGGAACGGACCGGGACTTGCGGCGGTCGTCGGGGGCGGCCTTGGTGCGCGGACGGGCGCTGAACTCGTCGAACTTGCGCGAGGTTGACCGCGGGGGCTCGTCGGGGTATCGCAGGTCATCGTCCTCGTAACCGGCGTCGGCGGGGGCGCGGGTCTCAAAGATGCGGCCATCGCGATATTCACGGGAGCTGGAGGCTCGGGCAGACGGAGAGCGGGCGCCCGACATCATCATTTCGTGATGGAGTTCGGCCAGGCGGACCTTCTGGTCGTACTTGGTGCGACGGGTCTCGTCAGAGAGGAGTTCGTAGGCCTGTTGGACCTTCTGGAACTCATCCTGGGCCTGTTCCCGTAGGGATTCGTCCTTGATCTTGTCGGGATGACATTTCAAGACGAGTTTGCGATGTGCGGATTTGATGTCGGCCAGAGTGGCGTCTTTGGCCACACCGAGGACGGCGTAGGGGTTGATATCCGGTACGGATGGCATGATGCAGCCGAGAGAAGTCGGTCAAACATGAATTGGAGGAGAAATGAGAGAGTGAGTGTGAATTGAAAGAGAGGGACGTTATAAAGAGGGTATCAGTAGAGGGAGACTAGGTCTATGTGACTCTGACTGGGGATGGTGAAAGCGAAAGGGGCGAATGCAATGGGAGGCAAATCAGCTGATGAGTCGAAGGGAGAGACAACCCGATCAATCAGTTCATGGCCAGATTTGCTGGGAGAAAGATGCAGCCATTCATGGAGAGACGAAGGTCGGCGAAGACGAGAGAAGCGGGATAGATGAATAAACCTGACAGACCACGGGCAAGACGAGACGAAAACGGAGGCGAAGAGAGAGGCAAGATGAGGTCGTTGGAGGAGGTACTTGGCCGGTACTTGCGGTGGGCGGGAGCCCGTGGTTGGAATGGAAGTATCTGGCGGTATTTCGGTATTCTTACGCGTGGCGGTGCAGATCGAGCATTCCGATTCTTTCTCTGGGCTCTGGGGAGTCTCGGTCGAATGATTCTCCTGTCGGTTGTCTTCTGTTCTTCCTTTAATCGATATTAATGGAATTAAAGGATCTGATTATGGGATTGTCGCAAACAGCGGTGAGGTTGACGGGGGGACCAGCATAAAGAGCGGTCTGTTGCGGTATAATGATGATGGTATACAACAGAGGAAGACCATCAATGGATATAATATAATGGCCCCTTCCGGTCATCTGCAGTTCTCTCTCTCTCTCCGTCTGTCCAGCCCACCAAATCAAAAACCCCGCATCGTGGAAGAGTCGTTGCTGCGCCTCTCATAGGCCGCTTGCTTTTTATCCTCGCCTCACTCGTAAGAATATAATAATAATACCATATATATAACACTCAATATTAATTATCAATATTATTAATAATAATCATAATAATTATAAGAATCCCAAAGCAAGGTACCCTGCCATCCTCATGTACCTGACGTATCCACGGAAATCCCTCCCTCGATCCGATCCTGGCCTCGCGTGAAACCACCCATGGATCTGCCCCAGTTGGTTCCGCTCACCCTCCAGTTGGTACTCTGTCTGTACAGTATATGTATAATAGTAGAACGTCGGCGCTTATTTTGTCACAAGATTCCTCTTCATCACATATCACATCAGCCTGGCCTCAAATCCCTCCTCTTCTCCGGCCGGTCAGACCTGTCCCACCCTGGCCCATCCCCCCCAAAGAAAAGATTCATTGGTGGCCAGTCCAGCAAATCCACGGCGCACGAGGCCCTCGGTTGCATTGGCTCTCCGCCACTCGCCATGCAGAACTAATGCCGGGAGATCATTGTTGCAGGTCACTCCAATCACCATCGCCCCTCCCGGTTCTCTTTTGCCTCGTCCTCTGTTGCAGAAGTGTCAGAGGTCAGAAGTCCGAGATCCTTTCGTATCGCTCAGAACGATCGTCAACCTCCATCGACCAGAGACCAGAGGACAAGAGGACGTGGAATGGCCTCGGCTGGCGGACTAGAAGATCCCATGAAACCGTGGATACCGACCGACATGCGATCGATCATCTGTCTGGCCAGAGGGTGTACCACCATCACCGGTTAACCCACGGATGACCTGTCTGGGTGTGATGGGGATGCTGATTTGTCCCTAGGCGTCCCCATGAGGAGGGGTTGTACTCCGTACCTTGCTGGCTCACATCATCATCCCCGAGCACTGTGGGGGCCGGTGTCATCCATCCGTATCTTTTGCCTACTACTAGTTAACCTACGGAGTACAGAGTACTAACATAGTTAGTTCCCTAGGTATCCTTTATTTAGGACCCCGTCACTGCCCGCCGGGCGCACCTTATCAATCCCCGTTCGAACTACCGAACGCAGCATAGTCGCCTGTACCACCTGCAGCCTGCATTGGAACAATAATGGGAAATCTGTCCCCCCTTCAGCCAAGGGGGCAATCAGCTTTAGCCATGGTTAGCGCGCCAGCTGGACAACTGTCGCGATGCCACCTGGATGGTGCGGATTCTCCAGATGGGGCGCTCCACTCGTCTGCACTTCCTCCATTAGCATCACGGAAAAGGCAATGTGGCTTGCGTCCAGTTGTCAGGGCAATAAGTAACTAGGTACCCCTCTATGTACACGAGGGGAGTGGTAAAACACATACCTAACCGGCGTTGATACAGGTATCCGTATCGGTCAAACGATCTACCCCGCTATCATGACCTCGAATGCGTGAGCAGTCGGATCGTTTCTAGAAGCAGTCACATCCTTCCAGTCTCCGTTCCAGATGACCCTGCAGACAGAGCCTAGGTACTCCAAGGTCCAGCGCGGCACGATTAGATCATCCAGCACCGAGAAACGACGCCGGAGGTGGTGATGGGTTGCTACGAGCGACGGTATCTTGTTTGGGCTCGGTTTTGACGTAGATGAACCTGCATGATGTAATGATTTTCCCCCGTCGCTCCTCTCCCCGCCGGTAGCTCATCAATCCATACGTAAGGACAAGTCGGTGCTCAAGCTCCCTTTAAACCGGATAACAAGTCAACTGCATCCAATCGTACCAGGTGTTCATCACCGGTCGGTCACACTGCTTCTCCAGGTAGGCAAATCCAGATCGACGACGATCGGGGCGTTGAACTGCTTGCCCTGGCGATGAGGCCAGCTCGTCGCAAGAATGGCAGCGTTCACAATGCAGGATTCCCGTCGACGGGCGCCAAATTCGTCATTGTCCTCTGTGAGACACTGTTCTGCCTGTTCACCTCGAGGATACCACACCACAGCATTCGTCTCGTCCGCCGTGCCCGGAAACGAACCCTCTCGCATTCGCATCTGCTCAGCCGCAAAGCCCTCGTTTTCAAGCCGGCGCGCCCGTTTGCCCGTCAAATCAACGAGACTCTGTTTCTTACTGCCGCGAGGCGGCAAAGCCACCCGTTCAACGCACTCAATCTCACTCGCATCCTGCGGTGATTGAGACGAGGATGAGGATGATGGCGAAGACGCCCATCGCACACGCTCACAGCCTCGCGACTCGTGAACATGGCCGCAAACCGCCAGCAGCGGGCGAGCCTTCCCCAGTGCACGGCGCAGGGCGTCGCAGCCCTCGGGCCCAACGGCTGCCGTGCGGCGGTCGCAGAGCGAATGAGGCGGGGTGTGCGTGACGACCACGTCGGCGTCCAATGGGATGTGCTGCCAGAGTGCTGCTGCAGCGTCGGACTCGTATCCGAACGCAGTCCAGGTGGATGTTGTCCCGTGGGAATGGGACGGCGAGTAAGGGGACCCAAAGACCGTGAAGACGGTGTTGGGGCCGGTGGGACGGGTCAAGCGGACTAGCGCTGACTCGTGCCTGAGAAAGAGAATGGAGGGTGTAGCGGTGATCGTTTCGATGCATTTCTGGGACTCTTCTAGAGCCTCGTCGCCTTGTTTCGGAAGGGAGCTTGGGTCGAGTGTGATGTCATGGTTTCCTGGGTCTGGTCAGTCTGGATCCCCCGTGCAGAGTACCAGCGCATCGCTGCAGGTGTACAAATGGGGTAGCAAAGGCTGAGGCACTCGGTAAGGAGGCTGATGCGAACAGACCGCAGATGACTATCTTGACTTCGTAGTCAGCGGCAGAAATCCATTGTAGGGTCTTCCGCAGCTCGGATAGGCTGCCTCGGGTGGTGAGATCGCCCGCATGTATCAGGACATCACCAGGAGGCAGTTTAAACCCGGCCTCGGAGGGAGTGTAGGCGTGTGTATCGGAAACGCAGACGAAGCGGGTTTTGGGCATGGTTGAGAAGGGAATTTGTCGAGAGGCAGTGTGATCTGTGCCTCGGCTTGGCACATTCCGATCGGATCTGCAACGATCACCACCTGCACTGGAGACAGGACTCGAGTTCAGAGTTACTCGAATGATAGTAGTGCCGGAGAGAATATACCCTGTTCATACATAGATATACTAGTAGAAATAAGGTACCTTTCGCATACTAACCTCACAGAAAGAGTACCTCCCAAGTACCTAGGTAACTAGGTAACTGTACCTCAAATGATGTAAGAGCTGACAGCTCCCATGGCCAATGGGAACCGACGGCAGCGATGACGGTGGGTCTTCTTTGGGCCTAGATTACATGATCGATTAGGTAGATTCGTTCTTCTCCTTTTCTTCCGTTACACTCGACCTTCTCGTAGTCTCCCCTCATCTGCTCCCTCCATCCAACCCGGTCGCAACCTCGTAGTCTTCATCCCGAAGATTGAGGGCCTCCAGCACCATGCCGCGGTGGAAACGCAAAGAGAAGCCTCGTTCCGACAACGACGTCGCCCACAGCAATAATTTTGCCGTGTTGGCCGACACTTTCCACTCGCCTCCACGACCGCAGTCAAATGCTGTCGCTTCTCTTCGTGCTGTCTCCGGGAGCTCTCCCGATCCCTCCAACCCCACCGGGACGGTGAATGCTCAATCCCATTCGGATCCCGCGGCGATCCGAAAGCTCGCCAAGCAACATGCAGAATTCGGTCCCCTCGGTGATCCGTCACATCTCTACACGAGTCAACACCCCGGTGGAGAGATTGCAGATCCCGTCCTCGATGAGCCGCCGTATTTCATCGCGTTGACTACTTATCTCAACTTCCTCGTTCTCATCTTCCTCGGTCACTTCCATGATTTCTTCGCCAAGTGGTTCCGCCCCCAGACGTATCGGCATTTGAAACCCCAGAACGGCTACGCCTCGCTGTACAGTGACTTTGAGAGTTTCTACACGCGACGTCTTAAACAACGCATCAATGACTGCTTCGACCGACCCACCACCGGTGTCCCAGGCCGCTATATCACTCTGCTCGACCAGACCACCGACGACAACATTCACTTTCAGCTGACGGGAACCACCACGGATACGCTAAACCTGAGCTCCTACAATTACCTGGGCTTTGCGCAGTCGGAAGGGCCCTGCGCGGATTACGCTGAAGAAGTCATCCGGCGCGACGGCATAAGCATGGTGGGATCTTGTAGCGACACCGGCACATCCAAGCTCCATAACCAGGTGGAGGAACAGATCGCACGCTTCGTCGGAAAGGAATCGGCCATGGTCTTCTCCATGGGCTTCGTTACCAATGCCACAATCTTCCCCGCGCTAGTCGAGAAAGGCTGTCTGATTCTTTCCGACGAACTCAACCATGCGTCTATCCGTTTTGGAGCCCGCCTCTCTGGTGCCTCTATCCAAGTCTTCTCGCACAACAACATGGCTAATCTGGAAAAGAAGCTCAGGGAAGCCATCTCCCAGGGTCAGCCTCGCACGCACCGGCCGTGGAAGAAGATCTTGGTCACCGTGGAAGGCCTGTTTTCCATGGAGGGTACCATGTGCAATCTGCCCAAGATTCTCGAACTGAAGAAACGATACAAGTTCAACCTGTTCGTGGACGAAGCCCACTCCATTGGCGCTATCGGTCCCAATGGCCGTGGTGTATGTGACTATTTCCACGTCGACCCTGCCGAGGTAGACATCCTAATGGGCACCTTCACCAAGTCCTTTGGAGCCAATGGTGGCTATGTCGCCGCCGACAAGGCTGTCATCGACAAGCTGCGCGCCACGAATGCTGGTCAAATCTTCGGCGAAGCACCGGCCCCCGCTGTCCTTGCACAGATCTATTCCTCCTTGCGGCTCATCGCCGATGAGGACCCGCTGCACCCGGGCCAGGGCCGCGAACGCATCCAACGACTTGCGTTTAACTCGCGCTATCTCCCGCCTCGGTCTCAAACGTCTCGGATTCATCGTCTACGGTCACGACGACGCCCCAATCGTTCCCTTGATGCTCTACAACCCAGCGAAAATGCCCGCCTTCTCGCACGAGATGCTGCGTCGTAAGATCTCCGTCGTCGTGGTGACCTACCCGGCGACGCCACTGGAGCTATCCCGCGTGCGCTTCTGTTTGTCGGCTGCGCACACCAAGGACGACCTAGATCATCTTTTGCGGGTGTGCGACGAGATCGGGAACGCCTTGCGACTGAAATATTCCACCGGCATCGCGGGTGGGCTCAGGGAGCCGCTCCCAGCGGACTTCCATACGAAGACTGGCCGCAAGTCGATCGAACCTCCTCGATGGGACGTGGAAGAGGTGATCGAACGGGGCACGCGCGACGCGAAACTGCCGCTGTACTAGACATGCACGGGCTTACGCTGTACGATTTATTGGATGGGTCAGAATATACGACGACTATATTAATGCTTAATGTTAATTTTGACGCGGACTGTGATAAGATTCATAGACGTCTATGTCGGGTTTGTTTACCCAAAACATTTCGATATATACGATGAAATGGACACTCTCATATCGAGTAACATATGCCTTGTTGATAGCTAATGCCATGGACGAATGTATTATTCTCCGAGATTCAACGGAAGAGGTATGCCTTATCCACTCTGCCGTAGGTAGTTACTCTGTACGTAAACATGACAATGGGAGTGGGTCATGATCGACAGCTAGGTACGGATGCCACTCCGCATCTCATCTCCAACGTTGACAAGGGCCTTCATAAGACATCGCTACGGGATGTTCACGAATGCGTATCACAGATCAAGGTATGACTCACGTCAGCTTGTATGAGCAGTCATCCTCAGCCTCAGCCTCAGACTCAGCCTTCAACACCGGACAACGGCCCGAAACTCCGGTCCAGTGAGACGGATATACGCGCTGCAGTCTATCGAGGCTGTACACCAGAGTACTACCTGTGATGTAGCATCAGGATGCCATGAGTATTGCCGAATATCTCCGCGCCGTTGCGGTGGGTTTCAATGCAGATTCGGATGATGGACTCTGTGGGACTGCCATGCGTGCCGTCATTGGACATACTTCAAACCCGTCGTTTAGGATAGCCTACAGTACTGCAAGTATGGTGTCAGCAGCATCTGCCTACCTATTATCCGGCTGCTTGCTCGCGCCAACGATGGCAGGAGGCTGTGACCGTGCCATCTACAGCAAGTGGATTGTGATACTGGGCGCTGCTACGTCGCACGAAGAGCGCCACTTGAAAGTTAATGGTTTCCGAGGGTAAGGTATCTCGGGGCAGACTAGCACAGCCTTGATTATCGAGTACCTACCCTAGTGAGGTTTTGCTGGGTGGTATCGGGAACGGTGGTGTAGGAGATCCCAGTTTGGTTACCGCGATCCTGTAGGCGCCGTCTGGGCTAGGATGGAAGATGCGGAAATGGCCTCGAACATTCCGTGCAGACTCAGTACCAATGACCATCTTCGGTCTTGAGAGGTAATAGGGCCATTGTGTAAGTCGGTCTTGGTGCCGGCTTGCTGCTGAGCTGTCGGCCGTATGCCAGCCTACGGATATGGACATAAGGCGTCGAAGGGCTGGAAACAACCACGATTGTAACGATAAGAATTGCCCAGCGAATCTGGACTCGACAGTGTGACAGGACTAGATGATTCTGGAGGCTTGGGTGGTCTATAAATCAGCTTATGTAATCATACTCCAACGACGCCATCTGCAACCTCTGTTCCCTGGAGATAATCGCAAATGCCTACCTGGGTAAGAAGGCAACGTGTAAGAAAGCTTTAGGTAACTATTTATTTCTATTCACTAATACTATCATCTCATATCCTATGATCTAGCAGGCTGCAGTGGCAATATAGAAAAGGTGGCAGTATAATTCACGTGACTACGGGCCACGGGATTGGCGGGACTTAGGGCTGGGGCCCTCCCCGATCGGCCACACAAAGTTAGTCTCGCTTAGCGACAACCCTGGGAACCATCCGACTTCGTTGTGTGCGTTGAACCTGCCCACAACGACAACAACCGCCGACAACATACATCCCAAGGGAGTATCCTAGAGCAGTGCTCTTCTTTCGCTGGATATTTTCCTTTTGACACGAGCAGGATGTCCGCTACCGAGCCAGTCGTGCGTTGCCCCTTTTCCATCCCCCCAGGGATTTGAATGTCGATGTCTCGGGAGGAGGTTGAAGATGATCATGATGGGGAAGGATGGTGATCATGATGTTGCGACGAGACGGAGACGAATCGCCTATTGCAGAAACATATATCGCTAACTTGTGTTGGATTTTCGCAGGTCGTCATTGACGGCAAGGGACACCTTCTTGGTCGTCTGGCCAGCACTGTCGCCAAGCAGCTGCTCAACGGCCAAAAGATCGTCGTCGTGAGATGTGAAGCCCTCAACATCTCCGGCGAGTTCTTCCGCGCGAAGCGTACGTGACCTCCGACCCGGTTTTGCATTTCTGCGTTTTTGTGTTTGATGATGTGGGAGTTTCGGTCGACGGGGAGGAAGAGAGCGCTTGTGCGTGGGATCAAGGAGGATCGCAGCGGAGGAACAGAATCAGACGCCGAGACGAACCATGCCATCATCTTCAAACTACAGACTCGACTGACTCGGATTGTGCGATATAGTGAAGTACCACGCCTACCTTCGCAAGATGACCCGTTTCAACCCCACTCGCGGAGGTGAGCATCCAAACCGTATCCCGAGACCGTCTGGGATGGTACTAACGCTGCCATCGATCAGGTCCCTTCCACTTCCGCGCCCCCTCCCGCATCTTCTACAAGGCCGTCCGTGGTATGATCCCCCACAAGACCGCCCGTGGTGCCGCCGCCATGGAGCGCCTGAAGGTCTTCGAGGGTGTTCCCCCTCCCTACGACAAGAAGAAGCGTGTCGTCGTTCCCCAGGCTCTGCGCGTTCTCCGTCTCCGCCCCGGCCGCAAGTACTGCACCGTCGGCAGACTCAGCCACGAGGTTGGCTGGAAGTACCAGGACGTTGTCGCCAGGTACGTTACATCTCGAGTGTGGTCTATCTCTGGGGGCATGCTAACGGACTCTACAGACTCGAGGAGCGCAGAAAGGTTAAGAGCAGTGCATACTACGAGCGCAAGAAGGCCGCTCGCCGCCAACTTGTCCACGCTCAGAAGTCGGCGGGTGTTAACGAGAAGACCAAGAGCCAGCTCGCTGAGTACGGATTCTAGATACCTAGTTGCTCGGCTGGTTGCTTGTGTCTGTGATGGGATGGGATTGGGATCGCAAACGGTTTTCTTTCAGCGGAATGTGGACAGCAAGCCGGATCGACCTTTTTCTCACTGTCCCTACCTTGTCATGAATTCCCACAATTCTCACGTTGTGACGCACATGGAGGCTGGAGAGATCGATTTCTTATTAAAAATACGGAGTCGTTTGGGATGAAAGGTGATTCAAAATAGCTGACCGTTATTCTCGCGCCGTGGCGGTTTAATCCAAAGAATTTCAAGAGTTCAAACAAAAAAAAAAAAGGGAATAATGATGCTTTCTACGGTCGACCTGTGATGCTCTGTGGTGGTTCTTCGACTCCAGATGTTCCATGCGACTACCCCTTGTAGATATGGAGGAGCTCCTTTGATTTTATCCAATTCTGTGAAGCTATGTAGCCTAGATATTACCAAATCGCCTTGCAGACATCTCATGAGGTCATCCCTGAAACTCCCAGATCCCCGGTTGCGAAAAGACCACGGGCAAAAGGGTCTAGTTCGCTTCTCCGCGGTCCGAGTTTAGCGTCTTTTTCCCCCGCATTTAGATCTCGAACTCGGAACCCGGACCGGGCCCTGCTCGGTTATTTCTCGCTGCATTCCCATCTTCGCGGTTCTGTCCCCCTTATGCAGAGATCCTGACTCTGATACGCCGTCTTTTCAACATGTCTGCGAAGTCCCGTCTGTCGGCTTTGCTCGGCCACTTCTCTTCAGCTGAGCCCCAGGGATCTAGTCCTGAGGCGCCGGCTCGGTACGAGCATAGGGTGAACTTCCACACTCTGTCGCCGACCTTTTTCTTGCCGAGAGCGGCTGCCATTGAGCCTGAGGTGAGCGGTATCGCGCCCTTGCTACTTGTCTTGTTTGAACTAACCAGTCATTTCTATCGGAGATAGGCCGAGGCCATCTACCATGTCACGGCGAATAATCAGATCCTGCGGAGATCTTACATCGAAACTGCGGATCGCGCCAGGGGCCTTGCGTACTACTTGAAGAAACATGGCTTTACGAGGGTTGGCATCTTGTGTCCCAACACCCCTGCCTTCCTGGAGTCCATTTTCGGAATCGCAGCCGCTGGGGCGGTCAATGTTGGTAAGCGCCTCGGCTACGTATTTCAACGAGAATAGACATCTAACGAGGACCAGCCGTCAACTATCGCTTGAAGGAGGATGATATCAGCTATATCTTCCAACACTCCGATGTCGAGGTCATCATCGTGGATAAGGAATTCGAACCGCTTATCCAAGCCTACCGCGCTTCAAAGCCTAACATTCCTATCATCATTGATACTGACACGGATGCCACCGAAGGCGAGCTCTCTGGTCCTTTCGATGGAGCGGTCTTGGAAGGCCTGAGACATGACCTCGAGACTGGCGCCAAGGGCTGGGAAGGGCTTGAGAGCCAGGCTGCTTCCGAAGACGATATCCTCGCTCTGGCGTACACCAGCGGCACGACAGCACGTCCCAAGGGAGTGGAGTACACGCATCGTGGCTGTTATCTTGCGGCGATGGGCAATGTCATCGAATCGGGTCTTAATCCCCTGCGCGGACGTTGTCGTTACCTGTGGACGCTGCCCATGTTCCATGCTATGGGTGGGTGGCTACTCTCGACTTCTGGCATCTCATCATCATTACTGACCCTCGTGTAGGCTGGACGTTCCCGTGGGCTGTCACCGCCGTACGGGGAACGCACTACTGTCTAAGGAAGATCGACTACCCCGAGATCTGGCGGCTTCTCAAACAGGAGCATGTCACGCACTTCAATGCAGCGCCCACCGTGAACACACTGCTCTGCAACGCCGATGAAGCGGAGCGACTCCCGAACCCGGTGCAGGTTACCGTCGCGGCAAGTCCGCCCACGCCGCATCTATTCGAGCAGATGACCAACCTAAACTTGCACCCGGTTCACACCTATGGAATGACGGAGACGTACGGTCCCATTACGAAGGGGTACATCATGCCCTCGTGGGACCAACTGCCACTGAAGGAGAAGTACCAGAAGATGGCGCGGCAGGGCCATGGATTCGTGACCAGTTTGCCTGTGCGAGTCGTCAAGACCGACGTGCCTGAGGGGACGGTGGTGGACGTCAGCCGCGATGGCCAGGAGATCGGAGAGATTGTGTTCGTCGGAAATATTTGCGCTCGGGGTTACTACAAAGATCCCGAAGCCACGCGGAAACTCTTCGCGGGTGGGGTCCTGCATTCGGGCGACTTGGCCGTTTGGCATTCCGATGGGGCTATTCAGATCCTGGATCGCGCCAAGGATATTATCATCAGCGGTAAGATGTTGCCCTCTGTGTCGAGTTTATGGTCCTAGTGAGTACTGACGATGGCTGGTATGTAGGTGGCGAGAACATCTCGTCTGTGGCGCTGGAATCCATGCTGGTTACCCATCCGGACATTCTGGAGGCGGGGGTCGTGGCCGTTCCAGATAGCCATTGGGGCGAGCGCCCCAAGGCGTACGTGACGGTGAAGGGTGGGAAGACCTTGGAAGGCAAGGCGGTGATTGAGTGGGCTCGGAGCACGAGTGGGATTAGCAAGTTTATGGTCCCACGCGAGGTGGAAGTAGTACCAGAGCTGCCCAAAACCAGCACGGGAAAGGTGAGGAAGAATGTGCTCCGAGAATGGGCCAAGGGGGGGAGCCGGACATGAGGGAATATATATCGAAGGGGGTAGGCGACTTTATTGGCGGGATCTCTGAAGTAGACCTAATGATAGAATAGCCTGGCTTGACTTGGCGTACAAATCGAGGGGTGATTGTATGGAGCACTATTTGCGAGATGGATATAGTTTGGTGTTCTAGTGAAGACAATGAGGTAGTTGTCCCTTACAGCGTCCCGTTTGGGAAGGGAGGCATACTACCGCTAGTACTTTAGCTTACCAGAATCTGAAGAATCGGACCGAGACCCACGGTACCCATGGTGCCGTCGGGAGAACCACTCATTTGATTCACGATACGATCAGAACTTGAGAAGGAGAGAAGAGAAGATTAGAGTAGATTACCTAGAAGAGCGAGTGACTACGGAGTACAGTGAAGTGAATAATTATAGGTATGACTAAGACGCACAAGGGCATAACCAAGTGAATGTGATCCAATGAGCGCACGGGACCCGATCAATCAAGGTTCCCTGGCTTCAGCTGATCCTCACTGCACTCTCCTCCAGGCTTCTTCGCTCCCACTTCTCTTTTCTTCCTCATCTTCTCATCCGAGACGGACTTCTGTCGGTCTGTACGTATCCTGCTGCACTTCTTTCCTCTCAGTGGAGTGCATCATCGACTCCTCCTGTCAAACCCCCCTCTAACCACCTTCTCCAGTCGGAAAATCCACCACCCCCACCTTGATCGGTTTGCCTCTTGTCGGCGCTTGACAGCCTTCGCCTTCCCTCTTACAGCCGCCCTATCGTCATCGTCCATCTTACGGAGTACGCTTCTCCTCCCACCGGCATAGCCTTCCACCCCTGCCGATTTCATTGGCATAGTCCTCTGGAGTCGCGCTTTCTCCCTTATTCTCCGACAACGACTCGATCGTTCGAATCGTACTTCGGTCTCCCTCGCGTCCACCGACCTGTCGCTGTCTTCTCTCTCCCCTCCCTTGCCTTGCCCTGTCTGCCCACGCATACCTTGTTGCAGGCACGGCCCCGACCCGCATTTTCCTCATAAGCGCCCGGTCACCCTCTCACCCGTACGACTTCCCATCCAATAATCCTACCTTTTGCCTCCGAACCTGTGTCCTGTCGTGCCTCTTCGTCCCTGATTCGGTTCCATATCGACCAGTCGGGTCTTTTCTTCTCTATGCTCTGACGAGAAGGACTTCTTCCATGTCATACCCCCCCCGCTAAGTGAAACCGACATCACCACGGCATTCGCAGCATCTCAGGCTTACGCGAGTCGCGTCCAACGGCTCCTCATGCCCCGCTCCCGGCAAGCCGCTCGGTTTCCGAGCGAGGCCCCATCCGAGACCTCCAGCTCGACCTCCCCAGATCGCACCGTCGATGACGATACCGACTTCTTCACAGCCCAAGCAAACGATTCGCAATCATCCATCGGCGTCGCAAACATCCGGGACTCCAGTCACCATGACCAGTACGTCGCTTTACCGCCCATCGGACGTCTCCCCCCGGAGATCTTGATTGCAATCTTTGCCAAACTGAGCTCGCCAGCGGACTTGCTTAGCTGCATGCGGGTGTGTCGTGGTTGGGCAGCGAACTGTGTGGGGATCCTTTGGCACCGGCCGTCGTGCAACAACTGGAAAAACATGAAGAGCATCGCCGACTCCGTGGGCGAGGCCGATAGTATCTTCGAGTACTCGGCGCTGATCCGACGGCTGAATCTCTCGGCGTTGGCGGATGATGTCAGTGACGGCACTGTCATGTCTTTCGCCCAGTGCAAACGGATCGAGCGCCTTACCTTGACGAATTGCTCCAAACTTACGGACACAGGGGTGTCGGACCTGGTTGATGGGAACCGTCACCTCCAAGCGCTAGACGTGTCGGAGCTTCGTTCCCTGACAGACCACACCCTCTACACGGTGGCGAGGAACTGCCCTCGGTTGCAGGGGCTGAATATCACGGCCTGTGCCAAGGTGACGGACGAATCTTTGATCATTGTCTCACAGAATTGTCGACAGATCAAGAGGGTGAGTGACGCCAGATGAGTTTGAGTGTCCGGAGCTAACATGCGACAGTTGAAATTGAACGGGGTTGGCCAAGTGACGGATAAAGCGATCATTTCGTTTGCGCAGAATTGCCCTGCGATCCTTGAGATCGACCTGCATGATTGCAAACTCGTCACCAATGCTTCCGTGACTTGTCTGATGGCAACTCTTCCCAATCTTCGTGAACTGCGACTGGCGCATTGCAGCGAAATCGACGACACCGCATTTCTGGAGCTTCCAAAGCATCTCTCTATGGATAGTCTCCGTATTCTAGATCTCACAGCTTGCGAAAAAATCAAGGACGACGCAGTGGAGCGCATTGTTCAGTCAGCGCCTCGTTTACGAAACCTTGTCCTAGCCAAATGTCGGCAGATCACCGATCGCGCGGTCTGGGCGATCTGCAAGCTTGGGAAGAATCTACACTACGTCCATCTTGGTCATTGCTCCAATATCACGGATTCTGCCGTCATCCAGCTGGTCAAGTCCTGCAACCGCATTCGGTACATCGATCTGGCGTGCTGCAACCTTCTCACCGACCTTAGCGTGCAGCAGTTGGCAACGCTGCCCAAGCTACGACGGGTGGGTCTAGTTAAGTGCCAACTGATCACGGACGTTAGCATCAGGGCCCTTGCTCGGACGAATGTATCACACCATCCGCTGGGAACCAGTAGCTTGGAGCGGGTCCATCTAAGCTACTGTGTCCAAATAACGCAGAGGGTAAGTTCGGTTCCTGATGCCTTTTTTTTTTTTTTTTTTGCGGGATAGATGCTGATCGATTAGGGTATTCACGAGCTGCTCAACAACTGTCCTCGTCTCACCCACCTGAGTCTCACTGGCGTGCAAGAGTTCCTGCGAGAGGAGCTTACCGTATTCTGTCGCGAGGCACCTCCAGAGTTCACCAACCAGCAGCGGGACGTCTTCTGTGTCTTCAGCGGCGAGGGCGTCAACCGGCTCCGAGACTTCCTTAACCGAACCAGCTCTCCCATACGCGATATGACTGAGGCGACGATGTACGACGATGACGAAGAATTAGAAGAGGACGAGGGCCAAGTGACTGGCCTCTTGCATGCGACCGCGATTCACGACGCCGACGAATACACGGATATACCCGATAGTCAGACCGATACCCTGCCTACGACTTGAGCCTGTCTTTGACATCATCTTTGTTGCTTCATCATCAGCCATTTCTATTCATCGCTATTTTGTGTTATCAAATCTGTCTTCATTGGTGCGGTGCGATCCAGGTTGTCGCAGTTCTTCATGGCGAATGCATTGGTAGCGATTGTATGATCGGTCATGTGTTTAATGGTTACTTGTGGTTTTCCTTATCGGAATTCAGTTGCCGGTAGATTGGCAGAACCAGGCGATCTCCTTTCACTGGATGGGAAGAGGGCGACAGGTGCCAGGTCCATACTAGGTATATGTGGCCGTATCATCTACATAGCGAGACATGCATTGAGGCGTTCTGCTTTCGGGTCTAGGTACATGGAGCATATACCCAGTGAACTATCAGTTTTGCCTTTCGACACCGAATCCTGTAAGGTGCAGTAGATGTTCTGCCTGACGATCCAGGCAGGCAGTCCCCGCTTTTCGTTCCGCCTTGGCAGGATCCGATTGCATCACATCGCAGCTTCGCAAGACAGCTCCTCCCGGTTGTCATCGCTGAGTTCTTGATGAAGTCGTCCTCATGGCGTCTCTCAAGCTATCTCGCGCGAACCCATTGGCTTTTACCCCATGGCCTGTCACTGTGATCACATCCCTCGTTTATCTCGCCTTGGTGATTCCCTTACTCGTCGTCCACCATGTTGTACCTCCGCCCCCTTCGTCGAATCCGCGCGGCCTGGATATCGCCGAAGCCTGGGCTGATCTCCAAGACCTGACTCGTGGTTTCCGGCCCTACAACTCCCATCAGAACGACATTGTCCACGAGTGGCTGCGGAACCGCATCAAGGGCATCTTGGAAGCCACGCCGTCAGAAGCGGCATATCGCGCTCTCGACGAAGAAAAACCCGACGTGTTCGTGTTCGATGACCAGACATCGAACCTGACTTTTACAGGCAACACGATCAGTGATGCGAACATTGGCGTCTACTTCGAGGGAATCAACATCCTCGTGTACATCCGCGGGTCGGAGGACGACCAAGACAAGTGGTGGGAGACGCCGCACGGAGCGCCGTCGGGGCGCGGCGGCGTGCTCGTGAACGCGCACTACGACAGCGTGTCGACGGGACTCGGCGCGACCGACGACGGCGTGGGCGTCGTGACGTGCCTCCAGCTGATCAAATATTTCACCACCCCGGGCCATGCGCCCCGCCGCGGCTTGGTCGTGCTGTTCAACAATGGCGAGGAGGACTTCCTCAACGGCGCTCGTGTCTACAGCCAACACCCGATCTCCAAGCTGCCGCACACGTTCCTGAACCTGGAGGGCGCCGGCGCCGGCGGCCGCGCGACGCTGTTCCGCAGCTCCGATACCGAAGTTACGCGCGCGTATATGAAATCGCAGCACCCGTTTGGGTCGGTGCTGAGCGCGAACGGGTTCGAGACAGGCTTGATCCGCAGCCAGACGGACTATGTTGTCTTCCAGGGGGATATGGGCTTGCGCGGGCTTGACGTCGCGTTCATGGAGCCCCGTGCCCGGTACCATACCGATCAGGACGACACCCGGCATACGAGCAAGGCGTCGCTGTGGCATATGCTGTCGGCAGCGGTGGCGACTACATCCGGGCTGGTGTCGGACTCGAGTGATCGGTTCGATGGGCCGGCGAAGAATGAGGGCCAGATTGCCAGTGGTACGGGTACGGAAGCTGTCTGGTTCGACTTGTTTGGGAGCACGTTTGTGGTGTTCCAACTGCATACGCTGTTTGCGTTGTCGGTGACGCTGCTTATTGTGGCTCCGCTGGTTCTGCTTATTACGAGCGTTGCGCTCAGCAGGGCTGACAAGATGTATCTGTTTCGATCGTCTGCAAAGACCGAGGACGGCATGGTGGTTTCGCTGCGCGGGACGCGCGGGTTCTTCCGGTTTCCGTTCCTCTTTGCGGTCCCGACGGTGATCACGGTCGCGCTGGCTTATCTGGTGACAAAGGTCAATCCTTACATCATCCATAGCAGTGAGTACGCCGTGTGGAGCATGATGCTGTCGGTGTGGGTTTTCCTGGCGTGGTTCGTCGCGCGTGTGGCGGACTTTGCACGGCCGTCGGCCTTCCACCGGGTATACACGTTGACGTGGATGTTCGTGCTCACTTGGGTTCTCCTGGTTGTTGCGACCGTCTATGGGAACCGGTGGGGTCTCTCCGGAGGCTACTTTGCATTCTTCGTCTTTGCCGGCACGTTTGTGGCTACGTGGATCGCTTACCTGGAGCTCTTCTCCCTGCCGCGGAAGTCGGACTATGCCGGTCAATTGACGGGGACTTCGCGACGGGGCAGTGCCTACGACAGCCGACAGGGAGTCGGATCTGGAGGGGATGGGGAGGAGGAGGAAGACGAAGAGCCGACAGAGTCGACGTCCCTGCTGGGCAGTGGGCAGCGGACAACGTTTGCAAACTATGTGCGGGTGGGCGGAGACGCAGAGCACCATGCCAGCGGGGAAACGGAAGAGTCCGACCCTAATGTCTACGGTCGTGAACAGCGGTGGAGTGCCCACATGCCCCGATGGACGTGGCTCCTGCAGCTCATTCTGGTTGTGCCGCTGGTGCTGATCTTCATCGGGCCGATTGCACTCCTGTTGACGAGTGCCATCCACCAGACGGGGCAGGACGGAGGATCCTCCCTGTTTATCTACATTGCCATTGCTGCTCTCACAACGCTTCTTCTGACGCCTCTGCTACCGTTCGTGCACCGCTACACCTACCACATCCCGATGTTCCTCCTTGCCGTCTTTGTCGGCACACTGATCTACAACCTGTCAGCCTTCCCATTCTCCGCCAACAACCGTCTGAAGTTGTTCTTTATACAGCAGGTGGATCTCGACGCCGGGACGAACCGCGCGTCGCTGACGGGCGTGGCCCCGTTCGTGGAGGATGTGGCGCAGGGCCTTCCCAGCGTCGCCGGCCAGAACGTCACCTGCGATTGGCTACGCGACCGCCTCCAGTGCTCTTGGGACGGGCTGACTCCACAGGTGGTTGACGAGACGAAACTGGCGGACTGGGTGTCCTTCACGGCGTCGAGGAGCGCCGAGAAGCGCACCCCGGCCGCGCGGTTCCGCGTCTCGGGCAAGGACACACGGGCCTGCAAGTTGGTGTTTGACACACCAGTCTCCAAGTTCGAGGTGGCGGACTCGGCCTACGACGCGCGGTTCCCGCTTGAATCGCCGAACGGGACGCGAGAGATCCGGCTCTGGAGTCGGGAGTGGGCGCATACATGGACGGTGGATGTAGAGTGGCCGATGGACACGGCGGACACGGAGTTGACGGGACGAGCGGTGTGCCTGTGGAGTGACCACAACCAGCCGGGGCTGATACCGGCGCTGGATGAGGTACTGGCGTATGCGCCCGTGTGGGTGGGGGTGAGTAAGTTGTCAGACGGGCTGGTGGAGGGGAGTCGACGGTTTGCTGTCGAGTGAGAGAGTGTATGTCTTTGTCTCGATATTTCTTGATATTGTTGTGTTAATGCGGGAGTTATTGGTCCTTGATAACTAGTTATGGGGTATGACATCAGGCTGGTCACAGTTGGCCCGAGCGAGTACCTAGATTGTTCGTCGGGTATCGCGCACGTTGGCATAGCCTATTATCACGGTCACGGTTCTCAGTCATGAGTAGTATACATCGCATTATGGAGTACCCGACACCTGATAGTCTACCTGTTCTATACCTATTCTCGAGTTAACGATGGAAAGACACTACATAGCCTACCTAGTCTACCCAAGTAAAACAGCGCCGAGCCTTACAGCCCCAACCACCCGTCTTTAGGCGTACCTAATTCCCAGGCAGGATCCATGCTCCCCGAAGCAACTGGACAGGTCGCTTGGACATGTCGAGTTTGAGCCGGGAAAAGACGCCGGTGTTTTTGTCTCCGCGGGCTTTTCTCACCGCGAGATGATTATTACTCCGTATTATGATGACACTCTTGTATTAATACAGCGTACCTTTATTGCCCGACGCACGTGTGGAGGGGGCCGTCACGTCACACGTGGATCCGTAAGGGGTTGGATCGGACTCGCGTGGACTCATTCCTTGGTAGTGACCTCCGAACTCTGTTGAAGTTGGAGTATCAGAATGCTCCGATGTTTGTCGGGTTGAGACCTCTGTGGTACGACGGTCTGTGGATCTCGGGGAATTCAGGAATCCCCCGTGTGTTGGTGGTGACTAGTTTAGGTAGTCGGTCGGTTGGCGTGCCGTGTGAGTGTCGCAGGATTCAGGATCTGACTGCTGCGTCGGATGAAGTCATAACCCTGGTTAGTATTCTTATTCGGGAGTCTGTTCCAGGGGAAAGGCAAGTAGAATAGGGGATACTTTCGAGTATGTTCTTTATAACAGGGCGTATTAAGATGGTAAGGTTATATCCTCCGGGAGACTTTCTTTGTCGTGGAAACGGCCCAAATGGGGAGGTGGCGGAGTTCGTATTGAGGACAAAGAAACTGCCAGTCTTGCAGGGTGTACCCTAACAGTCATCCTAATAATAAGACTAAATTAATTAACTAATTATGCCTAATATCTCCACCCCCAGACTTCCCCCGGATCTCACTCTCACTCTCACCTCATCTTCCTTCTCTCTCTTCCTCTCCTCTCCTCTCCTCTCCTCCCCTCTCCCTCTCCCTCTCTCACCTCTCCTCCACCATGCCTGATCATGGCCAGTAGTCGTTCCCCCGGTAATGGCATCACCGGCGGATACACCGGCGACAGCATCGTCGTCCGCATCGCCATCGCGACCCTCGCCGGCATCACCTGGTACAATGCCATCGAGCTGATCATCCTCGTCTTTGTCACCTTTGCCCGATATCGCGGCGTCTACTTCTGGAGTCTGCTCATCTCCTCCTCCCTCGGTCTGATCCCCTATGCCATTGGCTTCCTGCTCAAGTTCTACCGTCTCGCCGACGCCTGGCTCTCCGTCACCTGCATCACCGTCGGCTGGTATTGCATGGTCACCGGCCAGTCCGTCGTCCTCTACTCGCGCCTGCACCTCGTCCTCCCCAACCATCGCGTCCTGCGCCGCGTGCTGGCCATGATCATCGTCAACGCCGTCATCCTGCACATCCCCACCACCGTGCTCACCTATGGCTCCAACCTGTCCAGCGGCCGTTGGGCCTACATCGACGGCTACAACGTCATGGAGAAGATCCAGATGACCGGCTTCTGCATCCAGGAGTTTATCCTCTCCGCCCTGTACATCATGGAGACCGTCCGCATGCTGCGCCTCGACCCGGACCCCGCCAAGCGCAAGATCATGTACCAGCTCGTCGCCATCAACCTCATCATCATCTTCATGGACCTCGGCCTGCTCGTAGTCGAGTACAAGAATCTCTACATCATGGAAACCATGATCAAGGGCGTCGTCTACTCCGTCAAGCTCAAGCTAGAGTTCGCCGTCCTCGGGAAGCTCGTCCACCTCGTCCGCCATCATGTCTGGAAAACCGAGTCGGCTACCCACCCCGGCACCGCCCCTGGAGAGTTTCCCGACTTCGTCGACGCCACCCGCGTCACCTCCGATCTCACACACGCTGCGACCGCCCCCGCGCCGCGCCGCCGCGATCACCCCTACATGGACTCCGATGATGTCGACATCGCCATGTTCGAACATTCCAGCCATCGCGAGGCCGGCACCTCCGAAGTCTCGCACTCATGGAGCGGCGACACCCAGACCTGCAACCTGCGCGATTCAGATTCGTGGCCCCGCAAACCGAGCAGTCTTTACCTTAAGACGTCGGATCCAGGATAACCCCACCATCAAGATCCCTAACACCCTACTTTTTACCGACATACCCTACCTTTAACATCCGATTACGAATGACGAGTCATGAGCAATGCCTGTTGTCGACGACGACGCCGTCGTCGAGGTCTGTTTACTATACCCCGTTTGTATACTGTGGCGATGACGTTCCAGGGGTCCGTGTGGGTCCGCCAGGAACGAGCCGACCATCCCATCTGACTGACGAGTCATGGACTCTATTCAGTGTAGATGAAAGCCTGGAAGAGGAGGTGGCCATTTGGCTGTACAGTAATGATAATAAATCTGATCTGGTCTATCGACGTACAGAGTTAGACTGCATTCTTCGGCTGCAGCCGGCCTCTGCCGGCATAGTCTAATCAGATCTCGATTCTCCGACGTCACAGCTTCAAGTGGGCAAACCCTGCAGCCAGAGGTACTCTCACATGAGTTCACGGGGCACCCACGAGTTATTCGCAAACTCAAACACCACGCCAGTCTCCTGCAGGATCTCCGCCACGGACTGCGCGCCTCCTTGTGAGCATTCACTCACTCAAAAGAAAGCTATACCTGCGCGGTGGAGGCGAACGGTCCTCTCATGCAGGTGACAAGTTACCAGGCAAGTTAGTCTGGTCTTCTTATGGGTACAAGAAGTTGGACTCGAGAGGAACGTGCGACTGTGACTTGATCTGTGAGAGGGCGGTTGACTCATGTGCCCGCCGCACCCTTGGCGCTGCTGCAGCACGATGTGGGCGGGATGGTTTTATGTGTGAGCGCCGCGAGAAGTTGGAGAGTGTTTCTCAGATGGATGAGTGGACTGGGCCTTCGTGAGGGAGGAAGGCACTGTTCGCCGGACGAGCTTGTCAGTGACAAAGCGGCGGATGGATGCGCACGAAAAGAAGATGCAGCTGGCGCGCTCCCAAAATATGCCTTGGGCATATGTACTTCAGAGATGTCATTCGCTCTTCTATACTTGGAATACGTGGCATAGAACGGATATCGATAATCAATCTCTAAGCATAACGGGCATTACGTTGGTATGAGATGGGTATGTAGGAGTATACAGGAGCAGTAACAGACATGGAAACCTTCTATTTCACCACTACATATCATCGACAATCTGATATTTACAACCAATCCTCATAGTATGACTCCTGGATAAAAAGTATCCTGCGAGTCTTATCAACATCTGTGCACCCAACGTGGACAATGCAACCACAATGCAATATCATGACCAGCCACGGATGTTCATGCACGGGTGATCGAAGTGCAAATGTACTATGATGCTAGATTCGTTCGATGCAGAGACTAGCGACTCTCCAAGCTAAAATTAGACATAATAAGTGAGGTGACAACCTGACTACAATATCTCCCATCCATGGAGTCCATCAACACCCTCGAAAGCCAGACGGAACAATTCAAATTCATTAATCTATCACATAATTCATAACCTCGTCCTCATCAACAACATACTCAACTTTCCTCACCACCCCCAGTCGCCCGCACCACCCGATCAACCTCCCCCCGACACTCAGGCATAGCACTCCTCATCTCGCGCGCCAGCACATCGCGAAACCCCGCAAATGCTTCCTTCTTCCCCTTCAGATCCTGATTGCCACGCTGGACGAGTTCGACAAACTCGCGCGTGTAGATATCCGGGTTGCGCGCCGCGTCGACGTAATCGATGATCTCGGGGGGCAGCTCGATCGTGCTGATGGGCGGGTCGCTGGGGTTTGCCTGTGCTGTGTCGGCGTCCGGGGCGTGGGATTGGGTGTGGGATGAGAGGGTGGAGAGCGCGAGGGTGAGGTTTTTGCTGTTCGTCGGTTGGGTTAGAGGTGTATGGGTGTGTTAGAAGGAGAGGGGGGAGTACATCTTCCGGACGAGTTCTTGTTGGGTTTCTGGACCGAGATAGCCGTGCACGGCGGATTGGATTTCGAAGAGATGCTGGATTACATCCTTGAGGTCGGCTGGTTTTATTAGATGAGTCGCTGTGTGGGTGAGTGAGGGACGTACTGTCTACCGTGCTGAGGGTGACGGGGGCCATGGTAGGATGATGAGGTGAAGATGAAATGAATGAATGGATGAATGCGATGCGGAAAGCGGAAAAGCGCCGCTGGAATCTGGGGGATTATGTAATAGATCCGCTTCCTTAACAGGACTAGCGTCTACATTGTCTACACTACACCGTTCGTATCATCATGTGATCGTTATCTACAAGGCCACCGTTTTCTGCATCATCTCTTCTCTTCTCTTCTCTGCTCTCTATTTTATAGTAGACACCTAGTGACTCTACAGGGCTACCCATATTGTATGACTCACGAGGCCACAAACTCAAGACGCCGAGCGAAACGAGGAAGTGCGGCTTGTATATTCAGAAACAGTCACATAGTATGAAAAGGATTGTTGAAATGCTACACTGACCAGTGAAACAGGCACTGTTGAATCGTGCCAGGTATCCTGTGCAGGGACAGATGATACCACTCAAGGAAGCCACTTTGAGTATAAAGAGTACTCCGATGGAATCGAATGTCGAGACAACGGCGAGTTTCTAAGGTGGAAGGGTTGACCTATCTCTCAGCGACTCAACCCGTTGCAAAAAGGACAAGACCCTCACGCGCCGTTCACAAATGGAGCGCAGTCCTGTGAGTTCCTGACTCTCCTCCGCCTTGTGACCCGTGATCAGAACAAGCATCGAAAAGGACTCGATAATACTTTCCGGAACGTTGCATAGTAATTACCCAGTCAGACTCCATCTCATCGCGCTGGCGTCGGTTAACAAGCCGACAATCACCAGAAAGCCGGCAAGGAACTAAAACATGAACACCATGTGCGCAGAGGATACAGAATGCATATAGAGTTGCCAGATATCACCCCAGTCCAGTGTGCCAACGCCAATCCAGATGAAAGCTCCAGCCCAGAATAGCCCGGTGATAGCCAGGTGCCCTAGGAAACTAGCGCACACACACTGATGACCCGATCAAACTGGGTGCTCTAGGCAGCACGGCCTGCCTGGGAGTGAGGACGTGTATGGTAAAATTTCTACCATCTGTCTACATTTTTCCAATCCGCTGTGTTGGAGCAATACCCTCAACGCTTCCTTCTTCGAATACGATGTTGCTATAATTTACAGTAGCCTTTGCATTTGCATGACAGTATAATGGGAGAACAGCTAAAGAAATAGATAGTGACCAGGTCAAATTCAGCTTGTCAGAAGTATTAAACTAACTCTTTTCTCAGATAGATCAGCATGGGAAGCAGTAAAACCCATATACAGCACATCCTACTTGATTCCAACAAAAACTCATAAGTAGCGCCGTTGGCCAATGCCCATTCAGAAGAATAGATCACCACTGGCAATGAGCTTGAGGGCCAACACATCCATTTGGGCAACCCTCAACGAATCTTTGATCGCCACCAGGGTTGTCACAGTAATAGATTGAATTGGACTGATAGGCTATAATAGGTTAGCAGCTGATATATCTAGTTCTCCAACAACTGTTTGTGAATATTTTTCCAGCAGGAAAGGTTAGCGTACTAGGGGGGTTTGCGTATTTGTTAAGATCCCAGCCACAATAATAGTAGCCACGGTTGCAATAGACACCCGCAAGAGCAGTGGTGGTCAAGCTGAGAACAACTAGAGTGAGCTTCATTGGGACAGGTTTCTTTCAATTCAAAGTCTCAGAAATTGTTTTTGCTGAAGGCTTAAGCGTCCAAAATCTAGTCGTGTACGAGATAGAAGAGTCTTTTATAGCCATTACCCGCCATCTATCCAAGGGCAAATCCCCCCAAGCTACATTTACAACTGACATCACCAGAGTCCAGACCTACCCATGCGTGAAGGTGACATCAACCACTACGTATGATTCTCTACATTAGATCCTAATGATTGCTATCAAACTACGTCTCATGACCACCACTAAGAGGTTCAACGTTCATGGGTTAGAACCGCGGTCCGACCCCAAATGCGGAGCCCCAGGATATACTAGTGAACTTCGCTGGCCAGTTTTTAGACCAGACAGCTGTTTCTGCAATATGAAATGTATTGAAAGTGCATCATTACTGCTACATCCATACTTTTCAAGCCAAAGGACAACTGCGTAACACCTCCGCATCACTGACTTATTGTTATTATAAACTAGTCACAAGGCATCATCTTCGCAATTGGCAGCAGTCTTGCGCTCATACGTGAGACGTTAATTGTAGAGAGTCTACCTAATTCTAGATTGGCGGGTGAGTTTTCCGCTGTTCTTTGTACTCCCATTATGACCGAGTGCCATGGTTGCTTCTGATCTAGATTAATCTACGAAGTAAAATCGAGTCTAAGTAGAGACAGCTAACACCAGCGCCATGAGTGATCATCTGAGCTACTATCATGTAACGTACTCAAAATGCGTCATGGTTTATGGATAAGCTACAGCAGTCAGGCTATTACGCCACTGTTTTCCGCTTAAGATGAACTATCTGTAATGTATCACAAGTCCCTGACTGGAATGCTTATACTTAACGAGCTCAACGAATATGCAATACATGTGGCTCCCGCATGTCGAAGCTAAACTTATGAAATTAATCAGAAAACGAGGAGTAACAAGCCTGGGGCAGTTAGATTATTGAATTGTGCTCAGGAGAGAACGTACTTCCTGAATAGAAATGCCTAAAAGTCAGAAGGGACCATATTGAAATGACCGGCGTCAAAGATCGTGGCCCATCTCTTCATCCGGTTGACGGCCCTTTGCTAACATCTTGTCCTTCTTATCCGGTCCTTCGAGAGGTTCATTGTTTGCCTGATTCTGAGACATATTTCCGCCAGCGTATGAATCAGGCTGATTTCTCTCGATTATTTCGCACATTGTTATGTACCGGCCGAGCGCTTCATCAATAAGTCGCATAACCTCACTATTTGGGTAATTGTTACTGCTGTATTTGAGTCGAATACCCGTGTTGTCAATGAATGTCAGCACCTTTCTGATCTCCGCTATATCGTTCCTAAGCCGCTGTGGTAGACCACGTCCTTTCATGAGGGCAAGGATGCCGGCAACAACTGTGTTTAGAGCCCCTAGAATGGTGATAGCCACCATATGCTCGTTAGCCAAGGGGCCTAATGCAGTGATTGTTGCTCCAATCGCCAACTGCACGATAGCCAGGGCATTAAACACCACGCTAAAAAGGTGATGGTGGGAAGTTTTAGATCGTTCCTGGGTTCTCAACTTCCTGCGCAAGTCGGCGGTTGCGGATTCGAAGATCTCATAACATTGTTTAGTTTTATTTTGTTGTATAGACGACTCTGGCATATTGAAAGATAAATTGGATTCAAGCGGAGAAAGGATCAAGTACAGACGCCCTATATTGAAATATCTTGTTAACGCCTTGAAAGAACGTATTCCATTTATATTCGAGCTAGGTGAGCTGACATAGCAAGACGATACAACAGCTGACGTACAGTAGAAGTCGTAAGTCTAGCAGATATCTGCATGACGAGTACTGAGGTAATCTAGATAGACCCTTTCGAGACCGGCATGGAGTCAAAGATGGGCACTTGACACCTACCTTGGAGAAAAAGTCACCCACACCAGGCTTTCATGGTTGGGAAAGTGACATAACATCATGTAATTAAACATATTACCGCAATCGGCGAGTTGCTCGCGATATAGTGTTGTCCGGTTATAGAGGCTTGTCATACTTGAGAGTAGAGATTCCATGGTCGAGGCATGGGGCCGTTCCGGAAGTTATGTTTGGATTTGTTCTAGATCTTTTTGTCATCCGACAACCGGGACAGCACTCAGTAATACAGATTGCCTTTGGCTCATTTTGGCAGTACGACTTTAAGTTGAACCTGAGTTGATTCATCTCTGGTAGGGTTTTGTGCTGACCACTCATGGAATACGGTTATGGAATCAATGAGTCTGTTGTGCAACCATTGCGGCTTAATTATTAATCAAATTTAGATATTATGTCCGATCGCGACAATAAGCTTAATTATATGCTCCCCCCGCGTGTGTGAAAGATGAATCGCCTCTAGACTGTCTAGGCCGCTCTATCTACCAGGAAGACCTACAAATGCCTAATCTGTCAAAGTGCAACAACCTCAGTCTGGTCTCACCCAAATAATAAGCTATATTCAATTTCTGGCGCGGCGACTCTTATTCCGTGACAACATGTGGAGCGCCGTCTGTTTGTTGGCGTAAAGGGTGACAAGCCACCTAGGGCTAGTAGTAGGAGTCCTAGGTCTATCCAAGTCCAACTTGCCTCGGTGCTCGTAATGAAATATGTTCCAGACCTGCGGATCTTCCCGTACTACATAGCACCGCGGTTCCTTACCGGGGTTTAGGGTGATGTATCCATGGAAGTGGAAAATTTTCTGAATGCGGCGGTTCTATCGAGAGCCACACTGCTCCTAGAGCGGGCAAAATACACATTCGTTCGGCACCAGGCGGCAGAAGACTCCCATGGTTCTGAATAGATAAATTGTCCTCTGCTGATAGTTGCCGGATGTAACGCTAAGCTATTGTCATGTAGCTTACCGCGGCACGAATGTATATGCCATGTAGGGACAGTAGCATTGTGTTCTTTCCATTGACAAGGCGGATGACACAATGGTATGAAGTGATGTCATATACCAGACATGCCTAGAACCAACAAACGACGTAAGGAATCACGGATGCATATAGATAATGAGGTCATTCCAGGCATGACCTAGTGACATATAAAGGAGATGCTATTTCCCAGCTAGAAAACCAATTGTTCTTAGGTACGATCCATACTTGCAAAGCAAACAGCACTGATAAATCTCCTTTGTATTATATTGGTCAACCAACTCAGTATGAGATTTGTTGCAGTGCTTCTATTTGCAACTTCAGTTCTCAGTGCTAGATGCTCTGAGGAGGCGTTGGGTCCTATCCCCGACAATACACCTATTATTAGCTGCCAGGACAGGCCTGGACTGCGCTGCAACCCGTCTATTGGGCTTGACTGCTGTCCACTACTTGACTGCACTGCGGACTGCCCAGGATGCTGGGGTTACGTGAGTGATTCACTCTACGGGACTTATACAGTCGCTGATGTACTGCAAATAGTGTCGGAAGAACTAAGGGCTAGGAGTTACGGAGGAACTTGATTACTTACTTTTTGTCCCAACTACGTGTATTGTTGATGGGCGAGGAAGTTTGGGAAATATCGAAAATTTACGATAGGTTTTTACTTATCCTTGAACTTTATCATGTGTACTGGACTTTCTATGCGAATGCAAAGGCTTGACTAGGTACTTCTTGTAATATACAGGGTTAGACTTAGGGCACTAGTTAACTATAGTACAGTAGGATATTGATACAATGCAGGCATTAATGGCGATCCATATCAATTCTTTGCCATGCCAATATGGCTCGTTCCATACCCCCTCATTTCAGCTAAACAGAGATGAGCGCCTAGAAATCCTAACTCTGCGCTTACTCGATGCGACATAGGAAGGTATTGCAAAAAATCTATGAGTCCCTATACATCCGGTTCAAGTAGCCTGCCAGGTTGGTCACCCTAACTCTCCTAAAAGATCTGGTCGGCCTTTGGCAGTAAAGGACGAGGATATAGTTGCCATACTTTGTGACTCGCTAATACTGCGCGGCCTGCTAGTGTATTAGTTCAAATACAAACGTGACTAGGAAACCACCAGTCCGAAGACATGACTATACTTACCCTGGGAGCGGCACGGCCCCTGAGAGCCGTGTCAAGGCTCTAACACAATGATCCTAAGACTCGAAGAAGCGAAGACAGAAGAAAGGCTAAGGCGATATGTATATCGAGTTGTGATATTTTTTTTCCCTCTTGAATCAATGTTCGATATCTTTGCATCTAGTGGTAGACCCTTACTCGGTATCTATCTGCCATCTTTCTCTTCGCTTCTCGCTTGTGACTAGTCTATAGCCACCCAAATAGCTCAGAGGTGCTAATATCGACCGACCTTATCCCACTATAGACAAAAAGAGGTCCTCTCCTATCTGGGCAGTAGTACCTATCGACTATCAGGAGCAAGAATACTGGCAATCACATGTCGATATATCTCCTCAACAGGAACCCGATTATTGTTATATGCCATCAGGTCTCAGCATGCATAGACACCCCGTGGGGAATCGAGATAACTAAAGCAGCATCCTCACCGTCGATCCTCAACCTCGTATACTACCTCAGCCTACTCGCACTGCATGTCGAAGAGAGTAAGACCATGCCAATCAGCACATGTGATCCCGCTATCGCCAATCCTTCGAACTCTGAGGCTCGATTCTACGACTCCGCGACGCCCCCGCATCTCCATGATCGACAAGGTCGACATGTGAAGCCGCTAAGCGATCTAGTTCACGAGGCCTATGAGTAATGGAATCTGTTCTTCATGTGAGGAAGTAGGCCTATAAAGCCTGGCAATGAACCAATTTGCACTTCCTGTAGTATGTACAGGCAAGCATCATGTCTTCTGCGGCCGAACAGCTAGCCTTCTTGATCCCAGTAACCGTCGTTGAAACGTTCGCAGTGACGGCGACCCGCATGGTGCCTGAACAGAAGCCTACCTCCGTCTTTCTCTATGCGTTAGGATTGAATCTCGTCCTGCTAGCAATATGGAACATCTTCGTCTGGCCATTTTTAGTCAATCCTCTGCGACACCTACCCACAGTCCGAGTACCGTTCCTACCGCGCTCTCATCATTGCAGCCTCTGACATATATAGGGCCCCTTCATCGGGGCATCCATCTTTCTCCGCCATCCGCGTGGCAGCGTCACGATTCCATGGCTTAGGACCATCCCTAACGAAGGCCTGATCCACTTTCGTGAAGGCCTGAACCGTAGTTTTTTGCTCGTGACCAACCAGCGGGCTCTGATGGACGTTCTCCATACCAACAGCTACGACTTCACCAAGCCGCGCGGCGGGCGTGAGTTCCTCGCCCGCGGCCTCGGGTATGGCCTCATCCTCTCTGAAGGAGACGCCCATCGGGCCCAACGCAAAGCCGTCACCCCGGCCTTTGCAATCAAGAACATCCGCGCCATGTACGATCTTATGTGGTCCAAGACCCAGATCTTCCTGCATCAGCTGGACCGCGAAATCCAGCTACACCCCGTCCCCGGCATGAAAAGCGGCGCATCGGGGTACGTGGAGCTTGGATCATGGGCCAGGTATGGGCATTCCCCTTCAGCATCATCATGTCCAGAAACACAATCTAACCCATCAAGCCGTCTAACGCTCGACATCATCGGCCCCGCAGCCGTTGGTCGCGATTTCCAGTCGCTGGAGAACGAGGACGACCCGGTCTCGCAGGCATACTCTGCGATTCTGAAGCCGTCCTCGGACACTCTTCTACTCTTTGCCCTCTCCGTCCTCTTCCCGCAGTGGCTCGTCAAACTCGTCCCCGTCCGAGCCAACATCGAGCTCCCCCGTCGAATCAGCTACCTCCGCCGCGTGTTCCACGACATCCTCCGCGAGAAACGCACACAGCTCACCGAGAAGCCCTCCGACGTCGACGGTGATATCCTGGGCACCATGATGCGCGGCGGCGAATTCAGCGACAGCGAGCTCGTCGACCAAATGCTGACATTTCTCGCGGCCGGCGTGCGTATTCTCTCCCCCCTCGCAACTCTTCCAAGCTAACACCTCCCAGCATGAAACAACCGCCAACGCCCTCACCTGGGCCAGCTACCACCTCGCCCTGAACCCGCACATCCAGGAGACGCTCCGGGCCGAGATCCGCGCTACGGTCCCCTCCGCCGACGCCGCCGTCACCTGGCAGCAGCTCGAAAGCATGCCCTATCTCAACGGCGTCATGCACGAGGTCCTGCGCCTGTACCCCACCGTGCCCATGACCGGCCGCGAGGCCATCCGCGACACCACCATCGCCGGGCAGAAGATCCCCCGCGGAACCATCATCAGCATTTGTCCGCAGTCCGTCAACCGCAGCCCCGAGTTCTGGGGCGACACCGCAGACGACTTCCGCCCCGAGCGCTGGATCGACACCGACCCGGTGACGGGGAGACAGACGCCGAATAAGCACGGCGGCGCGGGCACGAATTTCGCGCAGATCACGTTCCTGCATGGGCCGCGCGCGTGTATCGGGAAGGACTTTGCAAAGGCGGAGTTTCGGTGCGCGGCGGCGGGTTTGTTTGGTCGGTTCAAGGCTGAGCTGCAGGAGGGGTGTGTGGTCAAGTTTGGGGGGACGTTGACGGCGCAGCCTGTCAGAGGGATGCCGTTGCGGTTGACTCGGTTGGAGGGATGGTGATTTAATATGTAATTGAGCAGTCGTTATGTCTGCGCTTTGAATACAATGTTCTATCAAGGCTACTTGGGTACGCGCTTGTTGGTCTCAGCTACATACCTTTGCACTATATCGACTTACACTAGTGTCTGTGTCACCGACGCGAATATCTATATTCAAGAACCTCATTCCATGTCCAGGACATACTCGTATACTTAAGTGTACTCCAGCTAACGGCACCAAAGACCCAACCAAGGGGTTACCCCATACACGCAAGACAAGCATGCATTCCTACATTCCATTCCATCCCATCCAACACCGCGATTCAGCCACCGTAAAACAACCGCCCTACATTCGCCCATGTCACTGGCATGCAGGCCCAAATACATACATATATCCAAGTCCCCATCCCTCGTCCACCCTCCTTCCACCAAACCACGCATACAATCCCCAAGATAGCAAAAATGAAACTTCACCTCCCCATCGCCGTCCTCGCGCTCGTCGCATCAGCCTTAGCGCTCGACTCCTCGGCCGCATCTTCAGCCACAGACAAAGACAAAGACCACGAGGACAAGCACAAGCACGAGCCAAAAGAAAAGTACTGCAAGATCGACGCGCATGGCGACGCGTCCGTGTACTGTCAGACCGAGCCCGGGCTTAGGGGATACGTGCAGGCGACGGTGCGGGACGGCGCGTCGTACGAGCTGGGCTGTTACAAGGAGATCGGGAACTGTCTGTACAACCATTGGTATGGTGTTTATTTATTGGTTCTGGTTGGGTGTTGGATGGGTTACTGACGCGTGGGTTTTTCTAGTGAATGGTACAAGCTGGAATGGGAAGGGCAGACCTGCTATGTCAATGGATACTATACAGAGTGCGATAAAGGTATGTGTCTTCGTCTATATTCCCGATGAGGATGGTGGAAGCAATCACTAACTACCCGCAGAGAAACACGTGAAATGTTAAGGGTTGCGGCGTAGCTCGCCATCTATAAGAGTTGAACTAGGCTGGAGCCAAAATGTTAAATACGAGAAATGCAAGATCTGATTGAATCATAGTATTATCGTAGCACACAATTATACAACACATGATATCATCTAAAAACTGCATCATTGCCGTCGTCAAGCTCACCGGTTAACGGGCTGCGCCCCAAGCACCCATCCGATTCCACTGGCCAACCCGCCAGTCACCATATTACTCACCACGTCCCTCTTGCGCACCCGCTCCTGCGCGGACTCTCCATCACCCACTTCATGCGACGCGGTTGCTGCATCCGAGGCGGCACCACGGAGCGGAAACGCGTTCTTGTGGAGGGCCATTGCTGCACCTCGGGCGACCTCAAAGAGTCCCATGGGAGCTTCTTCAAGATCCACGCGGCTCTGTTGGGCTCGTGCGCGTCGGGCGTGGCGTTGTTTGGTTTCAAAAGCATCCTGTTCGCTGTCGGTGGGGCCGAACCCGCCAGGGACCGTCGAAAAACGGTCCCCTTTGGCGTCCCAGATCTCCTCTTCTTCCGACTCACGGGCACGAAGAACATTCAATTCCTCATCACACCGCCGCCATGCCCCTAGGATCTCCGGGAGTGGGTCGGGGTAGGGAACGAGGACTAAAGCAAGTGAAAGGAGCTCCATGCGCTGAGATAGTTGTGAAATTTGGGACTGCAGGTTCGGCGACGAGGAGGCCGGTGCGCGGTAGCGACCTGCATTGTAGACTGCACGCCAGGAGATATCGTCTTTCACCTCGGGATTGGTGAGAGGGGAGGATGTCGATATGAGGGATGGAGGTGTAAGACGGGTGAGGATGTAAGAGTAAGCTGTCCCAAAGTCGTCAGAGGACAGGGCTGACGAAATCGCAAGCGACATAATACGTCGCTCCGCGGTGATTACGGGGTCTTGCGGCTCTGTGGAAACGACGATATCATCTGGTTCGTCATTCTCGTCACGTTGACGAGGAGAGAACCCCGCCGCCACGAGGTTCCTTCCGATGCCGAGAAGATCGTCTAACTTCGTGTAGGCCTTTGGATTCTGGTCAAGCACCTTCTCTATCAGAGCAAGGGGGTCTGGATGGACCCGAATGCTGACCGGCTGAAAAGGGACACCGTGCTGTAATGTAAGGGAGTAGAAAGAGAGGGAGTGGGTTGCGGCTATGAGAGCGTGGATTTGCTTGAATGACACGGAGTCCGGGAAGTGAACACGGAAAGCTTGCAGACTGTTATTTGAACCACGCGTTAGTCCTGGTACACACTTGGGCATCCACTGTGACTTACATATCCGATGCTCTCTTCATCCCTCCCCGTGTGCGATTGCCGTTGCTGGCGTTATCATACGCGGTGAAGATGGCCTCCTTGATGGCTTCTTCAACCTGGTCAGAGCTCAAGGCAGACCCAGTAGTCACGTAGATATCCACGGCCAAGTCATATTCTGGGTTATTATTAGTATATAAAACGGAAGTATGAAGAGCCCAATGTGCTCACCTCTGACCTCCAGCAGTGCCTTCAGAATCTCCGCCTCAACAATGTTTCGAGGCACTCGCCAAAATAGTCCGTGACACACGGCTGGACTTTCTGTTGGCTGAGACTCGCCACCCTGCCAATTCCAAAGCCACAGTAGTTGCTGGCGGCTTTTCCGCCAGTCGCGAGTCTTGGTCTGTTTAACCACAGACTCAATCACAGCCCGCAGCTCCAGCATTTGCGCCTCGTCATTACTATGGAGACATATGTTCGCAATCGTCCTACACGGAACAGGATGGCCCAGTTCGATCAGGACGCGAAGAGAAATCAGAATGGCGTTGAGGAATGTTATTGAGGACGTCGATGGGGTAGTCAGAGGATTGGACACCGATAGTAATGCGTTCTGTAACAAAGAGACCCTCGATGACGAGGAGACGCGGGTGACATCAAAGGTCACGACAGGAAGTCCAGAGTTGTCCTGAGAACCCAACAAAGATTCCTCAAGGCCAAGTATCCGGGCGACTCGTGAAATTATCTGAAAGGAGCCATCCAAACAGCGCTGACTCGTATCTGAATTGGCGTAAACGACAGCAAGTCCTGATTGACCATACCGAGTCCGCAGTCGGATCGACTCTTCACTTGACATCGTCTCCTTCTCTTCATTATATCCTCCCAGATCAACATCCTCCGGGCCATCCCAATGGACATAGGCATTCACCGTGCTCTCGTGATCGATCAAGCTTCGCGACAACAGCCATTCGTTAACAGACTGCCAACCTGCGCTAGTCCCCTTCTCTGTCGAACTCTCGTCCTGCGAGAGAGTGATTGAAGTTTGTTGTGCGGTCTGGTTGAGTCTGCGCCGTTTCGGCCGGTTGCTGCCAAACATCCAAGGGCCCAGCAGCCCGCGCAGATTCCTTGCCAGGTCCATGTCGTTCTTCTGGGAGCTTGTCATAGAAAGAAGCACGTTTATAGCGGTGTTGTCGTCCATAGACTCCAAGATGTCCAAGGAAAATGTCTCGTCCTGACTCGGATAGTACTCGTAGTTCAATCGGAGCAAGGGTAGTAGACTAGAAATCAGCCACGTGCGCAATGTGGCGGAGTGTTGATAGAAGGGCAGGAGGAGATCGAGAATGAGAGGTTGGAGGGCGGTTTCCGAGTCAATCCGGTGCGCTCGATGAATAAGGAATTGGGTCAGGAGGTCGGTCGAGCCCAGGGTGTCTTCGTCGTCAGGGTATTTCAGAGGCAGGAGACGTAGCTTCCGTACACGGGTCCGCGCCGCTTCGTCTGAGAGACCTTTGACCGCGGACACGTCAACATCATGGGTTTCAGTGTGAGAACCCTCCAGGAGCTCCTGGAGCACCGAAGTGTACTTCCGGGGCTCAGTACTCTCTGGAAGATAGGTCAAGATAATGCGGAAGACTCGTTCCAGTGGCAGCCAGCGCGGGAAGCGGGCTTGGAGTTGAGGCAGACTGGACACGTTCCCGCTGGCGCAGAGATGGGTCGCCAGTAAGATGGCTTGGGCACCAGACAGGCCAGCAAACGCCGCCATACCAGGCAACAAGAAACGACAGAGGGCGGTCGATGCAGACGGAATCGATATCGAAGAGGGTGATGTGTTCTACTCTGTAGTGTTCGCGGCGACGTCAATGGGGAGAGGCGCGGTGCACGGGCCACATCGGGCGGAAGCGGCGAATAGGAATGCGTGCCTCAGGACGCAGAACCTCGTCCTCTCTCTGACCTCCGCCGTCTTCCTCCCTCTGTCCCTTGTCTCTCCCCACCCTCATCCACCACCACGCTACACAATGGCTTCGGGCTTCGGTCTCAACGGCGGTATGTTGAAATTCCACTGCGCATGGCGGCATATTCCCACCCGATGGGCGCTGGTTCCCCGAGGACATCTTTTTCATTTGCGACCCTGTGACTCCTCCCGACGGACACCCCGGCTAACGATTATTGCTACCCCTTAGGTCCCTCCCGCTGCTACGGATTCTGGCAGGAAGTCCTCGGTTGCTACGTTGTCAATGCCGGCGAAGGCGAGGCTGGAAAGAAGAAGTGCATGCCCGCCCTGGAGGACTACTACGAGTGCCTTCACCACCGAAAGGAGGTACGTCCACCAGTCCAATGGTTTTTCTGAGGTCGCCGGAAAGAATAAATGGTGTACCTTGCGGTTTCAACATCTAACATGGTTCTCCTCGGTACCCGCAGGCTCTCCGAACGATGAAAATGCAGGCTGCCTACCGCAAGGCGGAAGCCGCCCACCCTCGGGAAAACGCGCCCAAGGCCGAACAGATCCGCAGTCTGGGACTTCTAGGGAAAGAAGAAGAGTCGACGGCGGTGCTGTCGAAGGCTTAGGGGGAGGTGGTCTTTTTGATTCAAGGGTGCGGTTTCTGGTGTTTTTTCCTCCTCCGTCATGCTGTTCTGTTACCATTAGGGAGTCCTCGATGTATAGAAATGGACGATCTTCTCGAATGATCCGGAGAATATGGGGATGGTTGTTTTCGTCTCCCACTGCGGTGGAGAGTGGATTCTGTAGCATAATGTGCAGCTGGGCAACTGCTGACGCTCCGATCTGCTGGTTGGGGTGAGAGGAGCAAGTTGGGACGGTTGATACGATCTATTCTCGGGCTTTAAATGGCATCGGGAATGCTGCGGTGGTCCATGCGACATGTCGATGATCTAAGATATATAAGACACGTCGTCTGCGATTGTACTCTGTAGATCATCTCAAGTCTAACTGTAGAGATATCTTATGAAAGCAAGGCGGCAAGAAAGGGAAAAGAAGAAACTAGATAGTGACTCTGCAATGAAAAGAATAGACGTCAACATAGGTATTGCCTCAATACTTCATATGTAAGACTTGATGACGATGGTAAGCAGTATAATTGAACTGGTCTGATTGGCGCCCCGGGATGGGTGGGATGGGGCCTGAGGCAGGCACGGAAAAGAAGGCATCATCGAAGTGAAACCCAGCATGTCTCGGTTGAGATTCGCGGGGAGGAAGAATCCTCCATTCAACGATGAGGCCATCTGGCATTTTCTTGGCGTGTTCTGTGAACTGGGGAGCATTGAAACAAGCTTAATGGCTGGTAGCGGTTGGAACTATGCTGACTATGACGGGATGTATCTGATCTAACTAGGTACGGGAGTATGTGGTAGGTCATCTGGGAGGCATTACGTTGCCTGAAGGATCCAGAGCGGACACAAAATAGGCATCCACTGAGGCTGTTGTATCCATCCATCTCTTGGGTCCGGTCGACAATCAGGTGTCGACTGAGGAGAATCTGACAGTAGTTGGACTGAGAGCATGGCAACTCGATGGAGAGGTTCAAGTAATTTCACAGCGTCGATCGCAGCCGTCACGTGACAGCCAGAAAACCTTTGCAGAGCGTGGGGCGACTAACCCCGTTCAGGACTAGCGCGCAAGGCCCAAGCATGGGTCGGCGCGCCCAGCCAAAGCGGCCCCCAATGATATAAACAGGCTGCGTGACCTCGAGCTGGATGTTGATGCGACTTACTTGCCTTCCGTTGCTGGTGGTGGTACATCCCATCCCCCTTCGCGTCCGGGTCCTCCACCTCACCCATCATCTCCCATACTTCTCTCATCTTTCGGTTTATGTGTGGGATCTTCATTTCCTGATTTGACTTTTTTATTTATTTTATTTTATTGTATTTTTTTTTCTACTCTTCATTTCCCCCCCCATCTTACCCTCACTATTCTCTCCGATGAGCTCTCCCTTTTTGACCTTAATTATTTCCTTTCTGGACGCCGTCGATTATTCCACACCTTGAAATCTCCACTCTACGGGATCGATCGTCCTGCTCTTACCATACCTTACCCCTTCCCCCTTAGTGTCTTCCCGTTCATGGCGGTGTCTCAGGTGTAACGGTCTCGTATTGTACGTTTCTCGTACCTGCGCCGACGTGCAGTACCTGTTCTACCAGCTATTGAACTGGTTCTTTGACTTTCACTGGCTGGCTCCGTCATAAAAAAAGAGCCCTTGCCACTGTTCTCTTTCTTCTCCCTTTTGTGTCTTCCCTCTCCCGAGGTGACTGTTCGTCATGACTTCCAGGTATGTACTTCGTTTTCATTCCCGTTTCGGATTCCGCGCTAACAAGCTCCCGCTAGACTCGATCGTTTAGTCACGTGAGTATCACATGAGAACCTTCCCTTTTCGATGAAGCGTCACTGACCAATCGCACGTACAGGTTGCTGGAGACGGGCAGCACGCCGCTGATCCGCAATACAGCCGCCCAGCAGTTGGCAGACGTGCAGAAGCAACATCCCGATGAGTTGTTCAATCTGCTGGGACGTATCCTGCCTTATCTTAGGTCCAAGTCATGGGACACGCGAACCGCCGCCGCCAAGGCTATCGGTCTCATCGTCACCAATGCCGATCTCTTCGATCCCAACGAAGAGGATGGCCAAATGATCAAAAAGGATGAGGACGAAGAAGAAGACGTGGAGATCAAGAGTGAAGAACCGCAACTGGAGGATGGCTTACTGCGACTCGATCAGCTGGACCTCACCTCTATCCTGAAGTATGGAAAGAGGCTCCTGGGTAGCGGGAGCAAAGAATATGAATACTCGCTCGCGGGGATGGATCCGGCGTCTCGGCTCCAGCATCAGAAGAAAACATTGACCGCCCGACTAGGCTTGGCCGGTAAATACATCGAGGAGGACTTGATCGACGACAGTGACGTGATCCTGAAACCCAAGGATGAAGCGAATTCTCGCACCCTGGGGATGCATAACTCGGTGACGACTGCGCCTCCGTTGGCGTCTCCCTGTGAACCGGCAAATGGCGAAGAGGCTGCTGGCTTGAGCAAACGACAGCTGAATCAACTCAAGCGAAAGAATAAACAGAGTGCGAAGATGGGCGCCAATAAAGTACGGGTAGTCGATCTCTCCTCCCGCAGACCGTCTGAGAACGTCACGACCCCACTCACGACTCCGTCAACAGCTACGCCTCATCCGATCAAAACGGAAAACGGGGAAGAGCACAACGGGGATTCGAAACCAGATTACTTCTCCCTGGATCGCCCCAGTGGGGATGATGACTCGAAGATCGTCACCGAATTCAAGGGTGAAACAGCCCCAGAGAAGCCCCTGATCCAACCTGATCTCCCGGATGAAGGACCCAGCCCCGTCTGGCCCTTTGAACAAATGTGTGATTTCCTCATGGTGGACCTATTTGATCCGAACTGGGAAGTCCGTCATGGTGCTGCGATGGCTATCCGAGAGGTGATTCGCGTTCAGGGTGCCGGTGCTGGACGTGTCAGGGGCAAAAGCCGAGCGGAGAATAACAGTTTGAATCGCAAATGGCTGGACGACCTTGCCTGCCGTTTGATTTGCGTCCTCATGCTGGATCGCTTTGGTGACTACATTTCGGACAATGTGGTCGCCCCCATTCGTGAGACGGTCGGCCAGACATTGGGTGCCCTTTTATCTCAGCTTCCCTCTAAATCAGTTGTTGCTGTCTACAGGTGTCTCTACCGCATTATCATCCAAAATGATTTGGATATAGAGCGTCCTATATGGGAAGTATGCCATGGCGGTATGATTGGGCTGCGGTATCTCGTGGCGGTCAGAAAGGACCTTCTCGTGGGAGACCCCAAGCTCATGGACGGCGTGTTGGAAGCAGTCATGAAGGGCTTGGGCGATTTCGACGACGATGTCCGTGCTGTGAGTGCAGCAACTCTGGTCCCTATCGCGGCCGAGTTTGTCTCGTCACGACAAGGCACCTTGGGTCCCTTGATGACCATTGTATGGGATTGCCTCTCGAATTTACAGGACGACCTCAGTGCAAGTACCGGATCGGTGATGGACCTTCTGGCAAAGCTATGCACCTTTCCCGAAGTGCTTGATGCTATGAAACTCAACGCCTCGATGAACCCGGAGTCCTCCTTTGGTAATCTGGTGCCTCGCCTCTATCCGTTCCTACGTCATACAATTACCAGCGTACGCTCGGCAGTCCTTCGAGCTCTCATCACATTCCTGCAACTCGAGGGCGAAGGCACCACTGAGTGGGTCAATGGAAGGGCTGTGCGCTTGATTTTCCAGAATCTGCTTGTGGAGCGAAATGAGGGTGTCCTGAAGCTTTCTCTTCAGGTCTGGTCTGAATTGCTCAAAGCTTTGGAGCACCGTGGGTGGTTCAAGCCGGATTCTGATCTGTTGACCCATATCCAACCTCTCATTACCTTGAGCATCGCCCCTTTCGGCGTTCCCCGATACCCCATCCCTATGGATGCTTCTCTCTTCATCAAGCCTTCTGGCGTGCCGTTCCCGATGAGTGCGTCCGCGCCAGCAAAATCCTCTCCAAGCTCCACCAATTCTTCAGCGGACGGACCCAAAAAGCGTGGTCGCAAGGCTGAAAAAAAGGAACTGCCACCGCCTCCCTCAGCCCATAATGTTGATGGCCACATGCTCCAGGGCGACATTGACTTGGTCGGGGCAGATACTATGTTAAGATCTAAGATCTATGCTGCCAAGGCTATGGGCCAGCTTCTTTTCCTCTGGGATAAGAATGAGTTGTCCAGTCTCTGGCAATCCATTTTGGACGGGCTGAATCACAGCGCGTCCACATCACAGCTTTCGGCGGCGATGATCATCGAAGAATATGCAAGACAATATGGATCTGATAGCAAGTACACCTCTGCCCTATGTGAGCAGTTGCGCCCGATTATTGAAGGGGAGCGCCCACCATGGTACAGCGATATTGCATGCTACCTTCATGTCGCCCGCGCCCAATGCCACTCACTGCTGAATACCTTCCGTGACCATGCAAGTGTCTCTGGCTCGAGGCTGCCAGTTCTCGCCGTTATTGTCCAGGGAGATGCTGAGGCTGGCCCTAGCGCGTTCTCATTGGCCGATGCCGAGAAAGTCATTGGCCCCGACTTTGAGCGACTCAAGAAGGGTCTTTCGCCGGCTCAGCGTATCACAGCTACGCAGGTTCTCAATGACACTCGCGCAACGGCTGAAAGTGCAATCAACGAGGCCAGAGGCGCCCGAGAGCAGCGGGATATGCGGATCCGAGCTGCTGCCGCCGGTGCACTCGTCGCGTTGAATGACATCCCTAAGAAGCCGAGTCACATCATCAAGGGTATGATGGATAGCATCAAGAAGGAGGAGAATGCTGAGCTTCAACAGCGTTCGGCCACCGCGGTAGCAACTCTGGTCGAATACTACACCAAGGCAACCAAGCGTGGACCCGTCGACAAAGTCATCGGGAATCTTGTCAAATACTGTTGCGTGGACACGTCGGAAACCCCCGAATTCCATCACAATGCCGCTTTGGACAAGTCAATTCTTTCGCTTCGCAAGGAAGAGGACCGTCGCGATCACCCGGATGCAGCCAAGTTTGAAAGAGAGACCAAGGAAGCAAGAATCATGCGACGGGGTGCTAAAGATGCTCTTGAGCAGTTGGCCATCAAATTTGGCGCGGAGCTTCTAGAGAAGGTTCCTAATCTTGCTTCATTGGTGGAGCGGCCACTCAAAGACGCGCTCTCTGGCAATGAGCTTCCGTCCAATATTACGGACTCCGATAATGAGCTGGGCCAGGAGGTTGTGGACGGCCTATCCACCCTTCGTGCTCTTCTACCCAAGTTCGATCCTGGACTCTATCCCTGGGTTATTGACCTTATGCCCTTTATTGTGAAGGCCCTCCAGTGCAGGCTGTCCGTGATACGGTACGCAGCAGCCAAGTGCTTTGCCACAATCTGTAGTGTCATCACAGTGGAAGGCATGACCATGTTGGTCGAAAAGGTGCTGCCCACTATCAACAATGCTCTGGACGTTCACCACCGCCAAGGGGCTGTCGAGTGTATCTACCATCTTATCCATGTTATGGAGGACGGCATTCTGCCTTATGTCATCTTCCTTGTCGTGCCGGTTCTCGGAAGGATGAGTGATTCGGACAACGATGTGCGACTCCTAGCTACGACATCATTTGCAACACTGGTCAAACTCGTTCCCCTGGAAGCGGGTATCCCGGACCCGCCAGGCCTTTCGGAGGAATTGCTGAAGGGGCGAGAGCGAGAGAGAAAATTCATGTCGCAGATGTTGGATGTCCGAAAGGTGGAAGAATTCCAGCTACCTGTCGCCATCAAGGCAGAGCTCAGACCTTACCAACAAGAAGGTGTCAATTGGCTGGCCTTCCTCAATCGGTATAATCTTCACGGCATTCTTTGTGATGACATGGGTCTCGGTAAGACCTTGCAGACGATTTGCATTGTCGCAAGCGATCATCATATGCGAGCCGAGGAATTTGCGAAGACACAAGCGCCTGAAGTCCGAAAGCTTCCGTCCTTGATCGTCTGCCCGCCATCTCTTTCTGGCCATTGGCAGCAGGAAATCAAGCAGTATGCACCGTTCCTCAACTGTGTCGCATATGTCGGCCCACCGGCCGAGCGTGGCAAACTCAAGGGTGCCCTCGCGGATGCCGATATTGTGGTGACATCTTACGATATCTGTCGTAATGACAGTGAAACTCTCTGCCCTATTAACTGGAATTACTGCGTCCTGGACGAAGGCCATCTTATCAAGAACCCCAAGGCGAAGGTTACCATTGCGGTCAAGCGCATTTCTAGCAACCACCGTTTGATTCTGTCGGGCACTCCCATTCAAAACAATGTCCTTGAACTGTGGTCTCTGTTTGACTTCCTTATGCCTGGCTTCCTTGGCACGGAGAAGGTCTTTTTGGATCGTTTCGCCAAGCCTATCGCCGCCAGCCGCTTCAGCAAGTCATCATCGAAGGAGCAAGAAGCTGGAGCACTGGCCATTGAAGCACTGCATAAACAGGTCCTTCCCTTCCTGCTCCGTCGTCTGAAGGAAGAAGTTTTGAATGATCTTCCGCCGAAGATTATCCAGAACTACTACTGCGACCCCAGTGAGCTCCAGAAGAAACTCTTCGAAGACTTCACGAAGAAGGAACAAAAGCAGCTTGCCAGCAAAATGGGAAGTTCCGAAAAGTCAGACAAAGAGCACATCTTCCAAGCATTGCAGTACATGCGTCGTCTGTGCAACTCACCAGCTCTGGTTGTCAAGGAAGGTCACAAGCAGTACAACGAAGTTCAGCAGTATCTTCATGCCAAGAACTCGTATATTCGGGACGTGTCGCACGCACCTAAGCTCACGGCCCTGCGAGATCTACTCCTTGACTGTGGTATCGGTGTCGCTCCTCCCAGTGAAACTGACCTTGGTACTGGGGCAAGCTACGTGAGCCCGCATCGGGCGTTGGTCTTCTGCCAAATGAAAGAAATGCTCGACATTGTGCAAAGTGAGGTTCTCAAGAAGCTTCTCCCTTCGGTGCAGTTTCTCCGTTTGGATGGCGGCGTCGAGGCTACGCGTCGGCAGGACATTGTCAACCGCTTCAACACCGATCCAAGTTACGATGTGTTGCTCTTGACCACTAGTGTTGGAGGTCTTGGTCTGAACCTCACGGGAGCGGACACTGTTATCTTCGTTGAGCACGACTGGAACCCTCAGAAAGACATCCAAGCCATGGACCGAGCCCATCGTATCGGTCAGAAGAAGGTTGTCAATGTTTACCGGTTGATCACTCGAGGTACTCTGGAAGAGAAAATTCTGAAGTAAGTTACCATCTTCCAATTTGACACCTTACGTTTACTAACAGAATACCAGTCTGCAACGATTCAAGATCGACGTTGCCTCAACAGTGGTCAATCAACAAAACGCCGGGCTCAACACCATGGACACCGACCAACTCCTTGACCTGTTCAACTTAGGCGAAACGGCCGACAACGCCGAGAAACCCAGTGAACACGCCGCGGGTAACGAAGTCGACATGGTCGACATCGACGGCGAAGTCAAGGAGAAGGGCAAGAAGGGGTGGCTCGACGACCTTGGCGAACTCTGGGACGACCGCCAATACCAGGAAGAATACAACCTGGATTCTTTCTTGCAAACGATGAAAGGGTAATGGGATGGCCCTTTACTACGACATACCATCCCTCAACATTTGTACTTCTTAGAGAACGGGAAGGCAGAGCAGGCGCGTGACGGCGTTTAGATGCTATTCTTGTTTCTTTTACCCTTCTTCACCCGTGTTTTATTTTGATGATTTCAATTTTGAAGTTTACATGGAGGTTCATGGCTTTGTTGATTCCTCCGAATCTAGCGATGGATGGGCGGGATTTTGATCGAACTCATCTCATGGAATTGAATGACGCAACGAATATAGACTATTTCTTGAAACCAAGTGCGTAGAATTAATCAATGTAGTTTCCTAAGGTAGAAGCACCGCCTTTCGAGCCTCTGTCTGATCCAGGCTTATATCCTCTTCTCCTTTTGTGCAACCATTTCTTGTTACCTATGCGATGGATGGGCGCGATCCATCGTATCTCATCATCTCCTAATTGATCAACGTATTGGCGTGTGGGTATCTGACGTATGTCGGTCCACACACCGACAAGATGAACGGCATGCTGCAGTCCCCGGATGCAAGCGACTTTGAGCAGTGTATGGGCATCTGTGACGTGACCCATGGCTGTGTCGGGGGAGCCTACGAAGTACTGTCCGGCTGTTGGTAAATGCCACCTCAAGATTCTACTGTCGCGCCCGAGACTGATGGACATCCCATTGCGTTTGACAATGTTAACTATATCTAGAGCATACGTGGATTTGCAGTCGTCATCAAACTATTATTCGCTAGTATAGATAAGTATTGATATTAATATTGGTAACTCACAACTGCTGCGAGTATTGCTGACGACGACTGCTGCGCCTCAACGGCAAAGCACACTCCGCTACTACTATCCAAGTACACAACTCTAGCAATAATATATATGAAGAACATAATGACTCCCCTCTCTATATCCATACAGGCTCAGATGCTGAACAACGTGGAAAGAAGCACAACCAAACCACCTCCAACGGCATACATATACAGATTATACCTCCTTCGTTCTCAGGCTAGCAAGCTTGGTGGGGAGCTCGATCTCCGTTTCCATTTCCAGGCCCGACAGACTGGGGAATCTCCGGCTGAAGTTCGCCTCCCAGTCCTCTCCAGGGCTCGTGGGGCTGCGGTCGTGGCTCACAGGCCGTGATTCCGGAGCCCCGCCCACCCGGAGGTTCTTCGGCTTCGGAGGTGCCACCGGTCGAGACGGACCCGTACGTTGGGCCTGGGTCGGTGCGTACGACGTTGGTCCCGCTTCTTGCCGCGGCGGCCCCGACGGTGGTTCCCACCGCTCCTTCACCGGCGAGAATGGTTGTTCCTGCGGACGCTCGGAGTAGTACGGGCCTGCACTGCGCGTGTTCAGTCGCGGAGGGTCAGGAAGAGGCTCGGATTGCTTTGCCTGCAAAGCGGTTTGCGACTCTCCTGTGAATCGTCCATAGCCGGTCGCCGTCTTCGGTGGCACCCGTGGCTTATTGCTCTCGTCTAAGAACGACTGCACCCGATTCTGGATAGTCGACGAACGGGTAGAATACCCTCCCTCGCCGCGTTCTGCAACCTTGCGGCGGTACTCTGCCGCCGCAGACGCCACTCGCTTCTCCTCCTGTGACAGACGACGGCGCTCAAGTTCGCGCCGCATCTCCGGGGAGATGTCATCGGTCTCATTGTCGGAAAGCTGTACAGGCTCGTCGGCGTAGTCAGGTGAAGCCACTGGCAGTACTTGCCTAGGGGGCTCCTCTGCAGCCGGTGACTGCGCTTTATTCTCCTGGTTCTCGAACCGGCGGAAAGCCTCGCCAAACCGACCAGCAAACAGGGTCTTGGTGCCCGACAGCGACAGGGTAGACAGACTCGACCGCTTGTTATGTTTAGCGCTGCTACTGTAACGCTTCTCGCGTTTGCGATTGGTCTCCTCCTCTCTCGCCCGCAGGTAGTCAATGTCCGATGTGATATTCCCCCGATCAAAGTTTTGGTCCACGTCAGTTCGCGATTGCTGGAAGGATGATCCTGCTTCATACGGGCTTCTAGAAAGATCAAGCGAGGAGCGAGCACTCTCCGATCCGCGAAAGTCGAGCTTGGAACCCGCATGGACGGACACGGGCCGGGCCTTACTATTGGCAGACTTGGATCTTCCGACAGGATCGTCAACCTCCAAATGGGACGGCCGCAGCCCGTCCATCGAGTTCCTGGCGGAGGAAGCGGACAAGTCGGAGATTCGATCCGCGGAAACCCTTGGGTTTGGTTCGAGTTTGGTAGATGAGCTTGTGGGAGAGGGGATCTTCTGCCTGGTGGGTCGCTTGTCCGCTTCGGCCGGCCACGGCTGGCTAGCCGGTCGAGGCTGGCTGTCTGCGGGTGGGAATTTATAGACCGGGCGACTAGCTGTTTTGGACTCGGACGGGCCCGGTGTGGGAAGCGGCGAGGTCATGGTGCCAGTGGACACCATGGCCGGCTTCTGGGGAACTGGCTGGTACAGAGGCACTTGTGGCCGAGAAGGCTCTTCGCGACGATCATTGAGCGGTTCGATAGATCTTGCCTTCAATGGAGATGGTTGGTTCGGTCTGCGTGGTAGCTCGGGAGCTGGTTCGTTTTCTGACGCAGGGCGCTTGACAAAGGCTTCGTCGGCGAGAGCATTGGTGAGGCGGCGGGCAAGGTCGTCATCCTCTTGTTTCGTCTCCGACACTGTAGGCTCGAAGTCAAACTTGCCTCCTTTCTCGTGCAGTATGTCGAATTGATCCAGCGAAGGAAACCGGTTGGTGAACTCGTCATGGGAGTCCTGACTTTTATGCCCGCTCCCTCCATCGAGGACCGCAAAGGGGTCTGAAGATCCGCGGAATGGTGACGGACTTGGCTTCGCCGAGTTATGTTGGGAGGCGTCTGGTCTTGTGGGGCGCCCGCGCCGCATGGGAGCGATCTCAGGGATGATTTGCGTCTCTTGAACAGGAGGGGAGAACACCGCTCCGATCTGCGGCGCTTCTGTGGGAGAAGGTGGCAGTTCCTGGTACCGACGAGCTTCGGATGTAGAGCGATTGGCGTAGATCTATAACAGTCAGAATCCTCAATTCGACGCGTAGTGACGGGCGTCGTACATCTTTGATTGGGCATTCCTTGCCCTGCATGTGACAGGCTTCGCGCAAGACCTCGTAGATATTGGGCCGCTTCTGTGGGTTCTCCTTCAACATGGATGCTGGCCACCGTTAGCATAGTCCACTCATCGAGCGTGGAAAATCCTACCGATCAGCATCCGCAAGCGCTCGGAGAACACAGGGTAGGTAGGAAACTTGTAGCTGGCGTTCAGAATAGCCATCTGACCGACTTCCTCGAAGGGGGTTGTATAGTAGCATAGTTTGTATAGCAACACGCCCAACGCCCAGATATCGCTCTTTTCGTCAATTGGCTGCTTCCGGTAGACGTCGATCATTTCGGGGCTGCGGTACTGGAGCGTCGTGTGTCTCTGGACATCATCCTCAATCAAGCGGCCTTCGGCGGCGGAGGTGGCGGCGGGACGCGGAGGCGCGGTGGAGCCAAAATCACACAGCTTGTAGCATGGGGTATTCCCGTTTCGCGAGATCAGGACGTTCTCGACCTTCAGGTCGCGGTGCAACAAGGGGGGTTTGAGATAATGCATGCAGGCCACACCCTCAGCGACATCGGAGAAGATCTTCAGGATCTCGGGCTCGGTCAGGCGGTTCTGGAGACGGGTGTTCATGAAGTCGATCAAGCCTCCACCCGAGCAGAACTCCATCAGGAGGAAGACCTCGAACCCGCCGCCGCGAAGCTGGGAGGCATGCGAATCGATATACTTGACAATGTGGCGGTGGCCTTTTAGCTTCTTCATGGTCTCGACCTCTGTGCGCATGTTGGCGAGGGCGGCCTTGTCGGGGACAGCCACCCGCTTCAGCACAGCACGTTCAGTGCCGTCGATGGGCTGCGGGAGGCGCACGACGTAAACGTGGGCGAAGCCGCCCTCGGACAGGTATTTCTCCACCACCACCCGATGGTTGCCCACCTGGACCTTCGTGCCCGGCAGAAAGGTGCCTGCAGGAGCGGCCATCGCGGCGACGGGGTTGTACGAGGGGATCGGCCGATGAGACGCAGGGTGGCTCTGATAGGCCTGGGGGTTCTGGTAGGAGGACATGGAGGACGGAGGAGTCCCGCGAAGGGGGCGGGGTGGAAATTGACGATTGTAGGAGGGTTACAGTCGCTGCATAGAGAGGCGTAAGAGGGGAATGAGCGTGTAAGGAGGTCGTGGAGAGGACGTCGACCTAGAGAGGACAGTTGGCGGTGGGGGCGGTACCTGAGAGGAGCCCCCGATAAGGAGATGGATTGGAGGGGAAAAGGGGGATCTGGGAGAGGAGACGGTGGGAGGAGAGAAGGACCGACAAGGAGAGAAGAAGAGAAGAGAGGGGAGGTGAGGTGAGGTTGGAGAAGAGGAGACACAAGAGCCTCCACTGACCAGCAGCAGCGATGACACTGAAGAGACCGACTCCCCTTAGGTAGAAATCCGGTTGAGTGGTTGGCCCCGGCTGGTTACTCCGTAACTAGTGACCATTCCCCGGTGCTGAGTCATCTATGCCCTGCACAAGCATCACCACCGTAGTCGAATATGCTTGAATATACTGCAACTTGGAAGAGATCATTGCAGAGATAAGGAGATGAGCATTCTATCTTATGTCGTCAGTGTGGTGATCATCAGGCACGTCCATGCCGGTCACGGGGTCAGAGAGTATGACCCAGTCTATACGGCATATTTGTGTGGATTATTTCACATGACTCCAACACAACTGCAGGTATGATCATATCTCGATAGATACAACCCGTTCTGGAGGTGACATCAGAAGAAACCACACGTTTACAGCAATAGATGGAACACCATACGGAAGAAGCAGCAGACCAATCACCACTCCGACACACCAGATACTACGCATAAATATGGCCCATCCCATACCCCAAACAAACATACCTCCCGAGTCAAAAACAGATGAATTCGAGCTCAGTACCTCCGTATGTACATCACCCTACTGAGGTTCTCCAAAATGGATGCCAGCGGGCATACTCCCAGTCCCAAACTCACCACACAATCCGTCGCGCTTCGCCTGATCCTTATCCTCAATGTCACTCTTGTCCTTGTAGGCCTTCTGGTCCTCGCACTCCTTCTCGAAGGCGTCCCACTTGGTCGTCTCGATGACGCAGCGGTTGTACACCGCGCTGCAGTACTCGCCGCCGGCTTTCTCACAGGCCGTCTGGGTCTCTGAGTCGCCCACCCCGAGGTTCACACCGTCCTGGTTGCTACTTCCGCAGTTGCCGACGTCGTACTTGGCCACGGCGAGGGTGGCGGATGCGGCTAGGAGGAGGATGGACTTGAACTGCATTCTGGAAGGGTTGGTATCTATTGAGATGCGCCCTGATTCGAGAACTTACTTGGCTGAGGTAGGTTGATGTACTCTGAAAGTAGGTAGGTAGAGGATGATGAGAGATGATGATTCCCAGGAGAGACAGACAGCTTTTTATAGCTCAAGTCATCCTGGATGAACGCAATCTATTTTGGTTACTTTCGCCGGACGCTGGGGATGTACTCTTGCCTCTCAAGGCGATCGATTCTGCCTGCATCGGCATCCACATAATAACCATAACGATGGTAGAGCTCAGAAGATCGACATCCGATTGCCGAGTGTTGCAGGCGATGTACCGTGATCTACAAGGGACGGTTGCTCAACTACTCCGTATGGCGATGTGGATGAGATCTACCTGCAAGGGAAACCACACTGAGTACCCAGGGACCTCAGCCGTACAGAGTACAGGAGAGAATTTCATTCCAACTCGTAGGAGGTATGTCAATGGCTCTAGACGAAAGTAGTTCATCGCATGTCATGCCAAGCAGGCCGATCTAAGATCTCATTATTGTTATCCATTCAGTCATGTTCCTTTTTGCTAGAGGCTATGGTATAAAGAGAACGGATGTTCGATCTTAATGTCGGCAAGCAGATCTACAGACGTCTCCCGGGAGTCTGTTTTGTTAATGAATTGAATTGGAGACCCGCTGAAGCTTGAATATGGTCAGCCGATCTGAGACATCATATCCGCGGGATAAACCATGTAACTACAGCTGAACTTGCCAACCACGCATTCCAGCAAGGGACCACTTCTCAAGAGCTCTTGCGTCTTCCAACAGAACAGTGCCTGGAAATACCTGAAGCGCAGAACTACATAAAAATGGCTGACTTGCTCTGGGCGCGAACCTGGTTGATTCCATGGTCGAAATGCTTTATTTCTATCTGCAACGTTCCAGTGTCTTATTTTGACTCGTTACATGATGTCTATTTAGACAGTAACCTCGCCCCTTACCGAGCACAAGCAATCGAAGAGGCGAGATCTACAGATTATCGAGACTTAGAATCCAATAGCTATGAGAAGTTGTCGGTGTGACGAGACTGCTTGCCTAGCTCCGATATATTGCATCGAAGGCGATGGCAGCATGGACACTTGACACAAGCTCGCCTTGAACAAGCACGACCATTCAGATGAACTGAGAATTATATGACGATAACAATGACATTATGTACAACAGATGGCATATGAATAAACATAAGAACAATCGTAAATCATGATAAACAGAAACAACAGGGGGAATCTCTGGCAAACGAACGTGTAGCAGAAGGATACGATGCAAGGTGAACTCGAAACTCCTCGCTATCCCATGCAATCCTCTAGAAGATCACGCGAATGGTAAACATGGAGGCCATTGCACAAGCCCAACATCACACATAACCGAGATTCCCAAGCGTTGATCGGTATTCATTGACCGGCATATTCGTGACGCCCAGTGCGCGCACCTGTGTCCCTCTGCGCAGCCGCTGCAGCCCGATGCCGACTTTCCATCCTTCGGTCTCCTGCAGGACAAAGACGTACCGTCGGCCCTCCTGATCTCGGATCGTAGCCCGTAGCACATGAAGGCTTTGAGGATCGTAGTTATCCGGCGAGGCTAATCGGCACTTGTTCTTGCAGACTTTGAGGTAGTTGAGCAGGTATGCATCGCTCTCCTCCGGCGTAGGTTCGCCCGTCCCGCGACGGAAGAAGGAAGTGTTGGCCTTGGGGGGCTGCTTCTGTGCACCGTACTGGGGACACCACACCTCGACGAGCTTCATAGTCCATGCCTTCACGTCCCACTCGCGCTGAGGGACGCCACGCACGTCATCGTCAATGAATAACCCCTCCGTTGTGATGCGTAGCACCAGTCCATCCGTCACCATGCCCTGGCCAGACACCAACTGTGCAACCGGAGTCTTGAGAAATGCATTATTGAACTGATACACCCCGCGGATGACGATCTTATCCGGATCCTTAGTCTCATACCGTCGTCCTCTGGTGGATGGCGGAGGCGTGGTGCGTGCCGTCGACTGAGACGGGGCATATGACGATTCCGAGTAGACGGATGGTGACCCCGAGGTTCCGGCGTACGGTCGTCGCGGCCGGTCATAGGGACGAAACGAATACGCATCGTCTGCCTCGCTGGCAGCAGGTCGAGAAGGGGGCTTCTTCGGCGATGGCGTTCGTGGCACGTTGGACGTTGTCGCCGACGATTTCTGACTGGAGGCTTTTGCAGAGGCCTCTTTCGCAGCAGCCTCCTTCTTCTCCGCCGCTTCTTTGGCCGCCGCCTCCTGGGCGTCGCGGGCCTTTTTTTCCGCATACTTCTTCGCAGCGGCTTCTTTAAGCGCAGCGAACTTGGCGTCCGCCTCCTTCTTCGCGGCAGCCTTTGCAGCGGCTTCTTTCTCCGCCGCCTCCTTCTCAGCTCTGGCTTTGGCATCCGCAGCGTCCCGCTCCGCTCGAAGCCTCGCTTCCTCCGCCCTTGCCCGGGCTTCCGCCTCCTCGCGCTCCGCCCGCGCGCGCGCCTCCGCCGCCTCTCGTTCCGCCTTCGCTCTAGCCTCAGCAGCAGCCTTTGCCTCCCTCTCGCGGACCTCGGCCGCTTCCCGTTCCGCTTTGGCCCTGACCTCGGCCGCCTCTCGCTCGGCGCGTTCCCGCGCCTCCTTCGCAGCCGCCTCCTTGGCGGCCGCCATCTCCCGCTCAAACTGCTCCCTGCGCTCGCGCAGCTCCCTCTCCATCGCCTCGCGCTCCCGCTGGCGCTGTTTCTCGCGCGCCTCTGCCTCGCGCTTCCGCTTGAACTCCTCCATCTTCCGCCGCAGCTCCTCCTTCCGCCTCGTCTCCTCCCGCGCCTTCTCCCAGTCCGCTCCGCTCTGCGGCTTACTTTCCTGTTTACTTTCAGAAGATGTCTTCGGCTGCTCGTTTGGCGGCGGTCCACTCTCACCAGCACTATACTGATGGCCCCCGTACTGAGGTCCACCACCACCTGCACCACCCCCACCTCCACCACCGGCATACGCTCCCTGGGGCCCGGCACCCGCGCCCGCATAGCCCTGCCCGCGCGCGTTGTAGTCCGCCCGCGGACCAGAGGAAGACTGCTGGCTTGCCCCTGGCCCCGGTCCCGGCCCCGGGCCGGCATCGCCGCCGCGTGGGCCCTGCGTCTTCCCCGCCTGGGCCGTGCCAAAGGCCCACCCGGCGAGCCCGACGCCCAGGGCGAGGATGAGGGCGATGAAGGCGCCGCCGCCGCTGGCGACGGTGGCGACGTACCAGGCCTTGACGATGGGCGAGAGGGTCACCCAGAGCAGCACGACGACGAGGGTCGACACGGAGCCGGCGATGAAGCTGTTGCGCTGGCATTGGAGGGAGGGCAGGTAGAGGAAGCCCGAGCCGGAGGAGTGCGGCGGGATGATGAAGATGTCATAATTGCCGGGCGGGAGGTCGGAGGATTTTCGGTATTCGCCGTGGGTGGTGTTGGGTTTCTCCCCGTGGGGAGGGGGCGGCGGCGGAGGGCCGTCCATTGTGGTGGGTTCTGGGCGGTTTCAGTGGGGAGTCGAGGGTGGGAGTATTTGGAGTATTTTTTTTGGTCTGAGTGGTGATGCTGTCGGTTATGAATGCGACGAGGATGTGGTCATCTTCATAGTAGCATTGCAAGAGTCAGGCCTGATGCGTCCTCGGTGGCACTGTTAGCATGAAGTTCCGTATGCAGGCTACGGAGACTCACTGGTAGTTCTGTAAATAAAAATATAATGAACAATGCGCAATATGCACGGATAAGAATGAGTAAAGAATGGGATGGAATGATGATAGAGGAGAGAAGTCAGTAGCAGGCGGGGATGTAAGAAGTAAGAAGGAAGAAGTCAGACGGCGGCAAACAGATCAGCACTTCACCAAGTCACGCCGGCGGCTGCAGTCGAGGAACCAATTTGGTTTTCGCCCACTGCACCGCCCGCATAGGAGTATACAGAGCATGCTGGTCAATAGAAAAGCAATTGCTTTTGTGTTGCGGTGAAACCAACGCTTACTGAAATATCGTTTGTTTGTTTACAGTGTTGTAGTGCTGGTGGTATACTCCGTAGTACAAGGTACTCTCGCATTCGATTGTATGCTCCGACGCTTCGTACAGAATCATCCAGAATTGAACCAGTTACTGCAGCAAATCCTTCATTATCTAAACGTTCTAGATCAGTTTCAGGAATGTTGAGGGCACTGATCCATGGTGGTCCTTTAATTGACCCTCTCACATTCCTGGTTGAGTCTATGCGATAGTAAGTTATGAAACAATGGACCGTGTCAAGCTTAACTTTACGGTCATTTCTTCATGGTCTGTTCGTCTGATATTGAGAGATGTCTGTAGTTGGTACTGTAGTCTCTTGAAAAGATCATGAACTTTGGATGCATCACAATCAACTTGTTTGTTTTGGTTTTTCCGGATTCGGTTAGTCAGGCAACAAGGACGATCTTTATGTAAAATTGTGGCCTCAGGCTGTACATATCCATTGATCAGGCACCAAAACTTACTATATGCCAGCCAACTACGGAGAATAACTCGGTCATCATAACTTGTTCATTCGTTAATACCCAGCAAGACAGGCCGTGGTATCCCAGCAGACAAAACATCAAAGCATAAAGCATGACCCCATGAGTATATAACGCCGATGACGAAATTTGTGTTCACCACAGCAAAATCCACAGTAAAACATGTCCCATCTATCCAGGCTGGGAACTCAAGAAATAGAAAAATACACCAAAGTCTATCGCATCAGCTCAATCTCAAATGAAACGACGCAATGCACCCGGGGAATCAAATAATGAAGGCTCCACAAGAAATGCGAGCAGCAAGGCGTGTTTTAAGCCGGGTGTCCTGTTTTCCCTGTCGACCTCGCGGAATTATGCACCGAGACTTGGCTATTAATAGGCATCATGAGCGGTAGATTAGAATTGGAACCCGCCAGGGAATCCACCTCGGCCCTGAGCGCCTCCGAAGGGGTGGCCACCGGCGGAAGCGAAACCGCCGCCACCACCACCGTTCATCATGTTGAAAAGGATGTTGGGGTCGATGTTAATATGGGTGCCGCCCATGCCACCACCCATACCACCCATACCACCCATACCACCCATACCACCGAAGCCTCCCATGCCGCCGCCCATGCCCCCAAAGCCGCCTCGGGAGAACATTTCGGCAGGGTCGATGAGGTCATCGCCGTTATCGTACGCAGCACGTTTTCTAGTCATCGTTAGAGCATATCAATCAAGCTGGGTCCGGGAACTACTTACTGAGGGTCGCTCAGGGTCTCGTAGGCTTCACCAATCTCCTTAAACTTCTCATCGCCAGCTTCACCATCCTGGTTCTTGTCCGGATGGTACTTGATAGCCATCTTGCGGTACGCCTTTTTGATGTCTTGTTCGGAGGCGTCTTTATCCACGCCGAGAATCTTGTAGTAATCTTTCCGCTGGGCTTTCTTCAGCTCGAACTCGGCCTTCCTGATGTCTTCCTGGATGTTACTCTCGGTAGGATTGGCCTCTGCCACAGCCTTGTAGTCGCGAACCGCCTCCTCCCAGTTGCCGGCGCCGCCGTGGGCCTTGGCACGCATCTTCTGAGCCTTGGTGTACGAGGGGTCCAGCCGCAGGGCCTCTGTGCAGTCGTTCACGGCGTTGTCATATTCCTTCAGGTTGATGTATGCCTGAGCACGGTTCTGCAGGATCTTCGAGTTCATGTCCTTGTTGTTCGGGTCAACCGCAAGGGCTTCTCCGTAAAGCTCAATGGCCTTGCGGTAGTCCTTGGCCTTGAAAGCGGCGTTACCCTCCTCCTTGGTGCGAGTCAGCTTCTGGACGGTACGCAGCAGCTTGATGGCGGGCTTCATGTCCGGGTCCAAGCCCAGGCACATCTTGAGCGCCTTCACCGCCTGGTCGGACTCGCCCAATCCGTACAGCGCACGGGCGCGGATCATCAGCGCATCGGGATCCTGGTTGTTCTCGCGGAGCATGTTGACGGCAATGTCCTGGGCTTTGCGGAGGGAGTTCTCGTTGGCCATCTTCAACTGGGCCTCGGCGGCCAGCAGGGTCCATTTGCGCGGCTCCTTGACGTTCCGGCCGAGAAGCTGACGGGCCTGTTCAAGACAGAAGAGGACCATCGACACACCCCGGTCCCCAGACAGGGTCTCCTCCGCCTGGGTTACGAACTTGAGCATCTTCTCGGCAGGGGCGCGGTCCGTCGCGGAGGCGGGAGGCTCAATGCGGTCAAGGACGTCAAGCGCCTCAGCCGGGCGGCCGAGACTAGTCAGGATACGAGCCAGACGGTACATGATTTTAGCGTTCGATGGGTCGAGCTCATAGGCCCGCTCACAATCTTCCAAAGCGTTGAGGTACTGGTTAGCGGACATGTAAGCCGCGGCCCGATTGGACAGGTAGACGGAGGAGTTGGGGTTAATTTCGATAGCTGACCCGCCATTAGTGAGGATTCTACACGGTGAAGGAGTGGCCCAGGCTAAACGCACCCTTGTTGAACTCTTCAATGGCGCGGGTATAGTTCCCATCCTTGAAGAATTTATTTCCCGCCAGCTTGAACGTATCGGCCTCGGCGGTGTTCCCATTCGAGCGATGAGGAGGCGGGGTAGGGCTTCTCCCGCCGTCGGTGCCGTTAACGCCGTTCGGCGTGGACAGGCGAGGATCCTTCGGATCAATGTCCATGGAACTCCGATCAGCAGCGGCAGCCATGGCGGATAAGCGGCGAAGTTCGTCGGGAGGGAGGTTAAGCGGGTGGGAGTCAGGGTCGTGTGAGTACCGAGAGGAGCGGGAGGACGAGAGACTGGCTCTCGATTTCGAATTCGCCGAGAACGGGTGAGGTGAGGATTTCGACTTGGAAGGTTTGGCGGGTTTTGAAGGAGTGGACGACGACCGCGTATGGGTCGGACGACGGGGAGACTGAGACGAGGTGGGTGGAGGGGTCGAGGAAGTTGGCGAAGAGGTAGTAGTAGTAGTAGCAGTCCTGGAGGTAGTACTGGAGGAGAGGCGAGAGGATGAGGGTGGAGGAGTAGAGGGAGTCTTGGAAGAAGAATCTCCGCGCACAGGTAAGGCCGGAGACGGAGAAGACGGGGAGGGAGGACGCTGGTCTTCCGAGATGGAGGGTTTATTCTTCTTGCTGGATTTGTGACGGGCGAAGAAGAGATGAGGAAGAACCATGATTTTTTGCTGACTGAGCCCGCGCGGGCGGCTGATTGGCCCCAGAACAATCGAACTGCAGCGAAGGCGGTGGAACAATCAGAGTTTGGAACTTATCCGCAATAATCACACCTCATACTAGATGCTGTGTAGATAGGAGGAAGTAGTAGGTAGGAGTATGGAAAAAAGTCCTTCAGATGTCGGTGAGATCCATATATGAGAGAAATCCGTCCAGCACACCTGTCCTCTGTTTTCTTTTTCCTCTTCCCACTCCCCCCTCCCCTCCTCCACTCACAAAATCGCGGAGGCTGGTATGCTGAGAGGGCTTAGTCGGCAGCCATCGAATCCCATCGATCATTCCATCTGTCTGGCGGTTGATATGCCTCACCATCCAATGAATGAATCCATTCAGGTGGTGATGATTGCCCACAATGATGCATTGCATGCAGACTGTCACAGTATCCCCCCAAAATTCGAACAAACTAACTGTTCTCAAACCAAACAGTTGGTCCCATCGAGCTCGCGTGCCCAGTTTCTAGCCCATCGATGTCATACAATCAATGTAACCATACGGAGTATACTGCGCTTAGCTCTGAAAATTCCGGATGTACAATCACTCCATTCACAATTATGCTATCTCCGACATGCCTATACACTACTGCCATTTGGATCAAGAACGAACAGAATGTGATGCGCAGTTGATATGAAACAGTAGGGACACCAAGATACCAAACAATATCGCCGTTGGTCCGTGGGACAAGATGAAACAAAGACGGGCGTCAGCACCGCTGGCCGTGGCTTAACCGAAATGCGGCAACAGAAAAATGCAGGCAGGACAGTGCTGGGTGGGCGGCAAAACTAAACAGTTCAAAGACGTGATCATGATGAGGGAACGAAAAATGGGCGGAATCCTGACTCCGTAAGGATAGACGTTGCGATGAAGAATGAGTGTCGTCATGATCAGATTCGTATGCTTTTGACATCCTGGTCAACCAAGGGCCAGCCACTTGTAAAGCGTGTAAGGAGAGACCGTAAATATGCGATGCATTAGTCGAGGAACGTGCACGGGCGAAAGATCAGATGGTGGGTTCAGTTCAGTCGAAAGAACCAGGGGTTAGTCGTCCCAGCCCCACACCTGCTTCACGAAGTTTGCCATGTTCACTTTCTTGTTTTTCATGTCCAGCATCCATGGATGTTCCAGCATCCGCCAGGGAGTTGCTCTTCGGGGAGGTTCTTTTTCAAGGCTGTGGCCGTCAGTACAAGGGATCATGCGCAGCGGATCTCCCGAAGAGACATACCAGCATTCAATAAAGTATTTGAAATTATCGGACCAGCGAATACCGTTCTCCACCTCGTCTTTGAGCTTGGGGATCGGTTGGCGAACAATGTAAGTGAGAAGATCTATCAGGCCGGCGCGTGGTTGCATTTCAGTTCCGTCGGCGGGGAAGGGGAATCGATGCTGCGCGACCTCCAGCAAGGTCACTCCAAGGGACCAGACATCGGACGTGATGGTGTAGGATTGTCCCGTGATACGCTCAGGGGCCATATAGTATGAGGTGCCGATGAAGGTGTTGGCATCACCCTTGGTGCCGAACTCGCCACTGACTCCGAAATCGCAAAGCTTGACTTGTCCGTTGCGGCATAAAAGAATGTTCGATGGTTTGATGTCTAACCTGGTCAGCTTGATGGACCACACGGATGATCGTGGCCGATGGGCGCATACCTCGGTGGATGATCTTTCTACTGTGGAGGTAGGTCAGGCCGTTCAAGACGCCTTCCGCGACCTTGCCCAGGACCTTTTCTCCTGTTCGGCCCCCGAGCTTCTTGACTTCTTTATAGATGCTGTCCAAACTACCACCCTCACAGAACTCCATCGCAATTGAAATGGTACCGGTCGACTTATCCATGAACGCTCCGTAGTAACGACAGATGTGTTCCGACGCACAGTCTTTGTTAAAGTTGAGTTCGCGAACGATTTGTTTCTTCACATCGGGATTGGGGTCGGTCGTGATGATCTGCAATAGACGTCAGCTTCGAACAACGCCTACAACACATCACATAACCACTACATACCTTGAGCGCAAAAACCGTTGTTCCCTCCTTGAGTTTACACCGCGTCACGGCACCGCCCGCGCCCTCCCCTAAACTCCCCAACTCCACGATCTTCTTCTGTTCGCTGGCAGCGAGCCAGCCTTCGTCGTCGAGGTCATCCACGTCCAGGGGCCTGCCCTTCTCCAAACTCAACTTATCCAAGTCGGGGATCAGCGCGTTGACGCTGTTCTCCCGCTCCATGGGGACACCCGCCTCCCGGTCGGAGTACACCGAGCTGATCGCCGACGATGGATCTGGGGTCCCTCCATGCGGCTGTCGCAGATTCATCGCGAAGGAGAGAGCGGAGTAGTTGGAAGACGAGGCCGACGCCGGGCCACTCCCTTTGTCAAGGGTGAAACTGCCGGATCGCGAGTGATTCTGGGCGTCGTTCAGGCCCTTGGTCGCTAGGGGCGGGGGCGCGGGGCGACCATTGACCTGGGAGATCTGTTGGCTGCTCCCCATGGGGGTCGCGAGTCGCAGCTGAGGAGGCGCCGGGCGGTTGGCGGGACGCTGAGGACCGTCGGCGGCGGGGACAGGGGCGGGTGCGGGTGCAGGAACGCCATTACCGGTGACGGGGCGAGCGTTGGGCGACGGAGGGATACCCAAGGTGAGTTTGGGAGGTCTCGGGCCGTTGGCATTGTTGCGATTGCCAGGAACGGGCGGTTTCAAGAGGGGCACGGGGGAGGATGACATGGCGAGATTGTTTTGCCTCTCACCAGGCAAAAACAACTCGTTGGGGTCAGCCAAGGTAGCCAGATCGGCGGCGTTGGAGGTCGACACTTTGAAAAGAGGAGGGAGAAAAGGTTCGGATCAGGGAGACAAGGCGAACAAGGGAGGAGGAGAGCACGAGTATGGGTAAAGAGGGACAAAGGTCGTGAGCAAGCGAGAGGAAATCGACAACAAAGATGGCCGTGGGGCTGAAGTTGCAGCACACGCGGCAGGGAAGAGGAGGGGAGGGAGGGGGTTTTTGGAGAAGGAAGAGGATGATCAACCCAGAACTCCCAAGAGAGTGGAGGAGAGTAAATCTCCCGAGGGAAGAAAGACGTCAAACAAGGGAATAAGCGAGTGTTGGGAGTTTGAAGGAGAAGAGGAGGGAGAAGAAGAGGGGGAGAGAGAGAGGAGAGGAAGAGGAAGAGGAGGAGGAGAGGGAAAAGTGGAGGAGGATGACGGTCGGGATGGATGGGCTGGATGTGGATCGATCAATCCTCAATCTTGGTGTTGACAGCAGAAAAAAAGGGTAGGGAACAAGAAGAGATAACGTGGAATTATTATACAAAGCCGGACATCCGGTGCGCTTCTCTTGACATAGCCCAGCGGATGTCTGGTGGCTAGTTATGCTTGAGGTGATTCTTCTTGATGTTGAGGTGGATCCGTGCGGTTTCAAAAGGCGCCGAGACAATCGATTGTCGCTCTGATACAGACACCAGGCCGCCTCTCCAGCTGATGCACGAGAATCTTGTTCGTCATCCTGGGCCGGATCTACGGAGTACTCTGCCGTCGCATACCTATGGAGTACTAAGTACATAACTAGTTATGTTCATACTCCGTACAAATATCCCCCGTCTGTTGACAGATTTCCCAGAAAAAAGATACTTCCCACTGCAGCCCGAAGATTCAGGCACGGCCAGGCATCCATGAAAACTCTTCTATCCTACCAACCTACTTGATCGTTTCAACAGGAAATTGCATCATCCACGAGAATACTAATAATAACCAGAACGATACTCCTACATATACCTCTACCGAATCACTGCCCATCACGACCTGACACTTAGCTCGATGTCCTCCAGATCATACCCACTCAATTGTGGCTGTTCTCTGCCACACCGTTAGCGGTGTTTTACATCATCCCCCACTCGGCTCCCTGCGTTCAATTAGTTACCCATGACGGCAATGAGGCATCTGAACAGTGTCAAGTCCATCGGAGAGTTTGAGCCATTCTTCGAGAATAATAATAATAGTAATGAGGATTTCGCTCGGAACTCGTCTCCACTGCGTGGTCCTGACGTAGGAAGAGGAAATCGGCCCCGGTCTACAGCGGTCCTACCCGACCAACATGGCGTCAAGATTCAACCCGCGCAATTCCCTCGCTGTCCTCGGCAGTCCCAGGAAATTACACCACCCTACCGGATCACTGCTAAGCCAGATCTCGACGCGTCAGCATTCTTGGGCTCTTGGTGCCCCGCTGTCAGTGGCACGTGCTTGGAAATGCTTCAGCCTTGTGAGCAACCCATTCTCGCTTCCTCGCCAACACTACTGCGTAGGTAGAATTCAACATCACAGGGGCAGAAACTGCCAACACATCCACCTAAAAAGGATCTGACATCAATGTTCCACCCCACTCGCTCTGTCGAGGTAGTAAGTATAATTCTCTTACATGATATATTATCTGAATGACCGGATAGGTAGGGTTTTCACCCTCCTGAGTGGACAACGACCCACCTGGAAGTAAAAATAGGGCTTCTCTACATAGGTGCACCGCCATACCTCCGGCCGCGTGCCGAGGACAACGAACGATCTAAAGAAACTCTTGTCTCAGCGTCAAGGGCCTTTGACATCCAGGGCGCTTTGTCAATTCGAGAATGGTTCATCCGGTGGTAGAGAGACAGGTGAAACCCGAACCCTGACAAGCTGAACTGGGGCCGTGCAGATGTCTCGAATAGGTAAGTATCATACTGTTCAAGCTGGATGATCAGGGCGCGCTCATAGATGCTACAATACTTGGTCACCATCAAGCGGAAGACATCCAGGGGAAGACCAAAATAAGTACTCCGTACTCGGTACTTGAGGCCATCTTCCGTACTCTGTGTTCCTCGGTCGAGGTGCAGTGATGGCCGATCCTCGCTTGGACACAGTCCCCACCAGATCGTCCAAGTTGTTGCGTTGATAGGAATGGTGAATGAAAAAGACGCAACCCGACGAGCAAGCTGAAGTCATGCCATGCCTTCGCTTGCAGGTAGGCCGTGTCGTTGGCTCATGCTTTCCAAGGAACCAGGAACCAGAAAAACTAGCGTGCACGATTGATCCAAGGTAAATCTTGACAGGGGATTGCACAGTGAGAAAAACCCGGGGTAACTTTGGAGTCTGCCATGGTTGACACTTGGACCGATTGATTTTATTACTTTTGTTCCCTTCCCCTGTCCCCTCAATTTTGCGCGGTCCCTGAATTGAGCGGCGTCAATCGTAATCGTACGGAGTAGCGTGCCGCGGATGGATGCCCCAAGTACCCTCCCCTGTTGATCGGTGGATCTCGCCTCAATTACCGGGCGTGGTTAGCCTGGTTGGACTCCTGGTGTATCCATATACTCCATAGCAGGTGCCTATTCAGTCGGCTGGAACGGCCGTCTACCACAGGAATAGGGATATGTTCTCGACTCTCAGTCGAGATAAACTATCAAGACTTGGAGACTATCAAATGCCTAACTAGTCTAGAACTAAGAAACTGTTCTACCCCTGAAGTGGTGTCCACTATGGAAGGCTACCAGACGAGAGAGCAGATCCCCTGATGAACGGGAGGAATTACCCCGACAGCTGGAACCACGGTGGATTAGCTGAACAGCAAAGAGAACTAACTTTGATTCAGGGACGAGTTGATGTTTTCTTTAGAAACATCAGGCTTCAATAGTTCGATGATTTACCATACCTAGATCTGGATGGATTTGTGGCTCTGGTCTGGACTTGCCGGAGCATCTAACAAGGAATGTTTTGACAACTCCTGATTCTCCCAGACTGATTGGTGCTGAATCTACTACTGATTCCAGGTCAGCTAGATTCTCTTGCCGAGCCGAAGCTTTTACAGACTCACTACCTTAGATGCCTCGCAATCGGAATACAGTACATCCAGACAGGGCGTCTACTCTGGACATGGAAAGCGTGTAGGTCTGTTGTTGGTCACGCGTCTCCTGAGTAAGCTTTGATAACAAGCAATTTAGGGGACCGATAAGAGCAGCGCAGGTGAGACCAAGGAGACAGTGGGCTGAGACAAGCGAGGCGAGCCAAGCGTGCTTCTTCGGGCGGATTTAACAGCTGGACATCCGTAGTGTTTCTAGACCATGCGAACAGGGGTGGCGGGTAGATCTCGACGGGTAAACAAGAAGCAGCGTCGCGATCCTGACATGGAGTCAGGGGGAGGTAGAACGGGGCTGCGGGTTTTACACGCCGTACATGGTGCGTCGGGGTCTCGTCCATGCTCAGGATGTGTGTACAGGCATGTTATTAGGAGGTCGGCACGCGTGCGGGGACATACTACATACTTGATGATACTAAGCTAGGGATTCAACCGAGTTAGCTTGGAGGACAGTGTACTATACAGAGTAGTTTTTATTAGTCTTATTCTACGGAATATTTTTCTCTAAAAAAAATCCCCTTGCACCTGTTCAACGGTGTTTCTAATAATACCCGGCCTTAGCCCTCGTCCACTCATATCATTCCAACAAATGGATTGAACCATCATTGCAGGGGATGATCAATCACCGCGAATGATCAATAGTAATAATATAATAATAATAAAAGAATTAATAGGGGAGAGAAACAGGGGGAAGTGGATCTGGATGCATCCCCACTGAGTGTCCATGGATTGGAGGAGGGGGCCCCCACAGCGGGATGGAAGCCTTGACGGTGAATGGCCAAGACCCCTAACCTGAAACGTTGTCTGACTGGCTGTTCAACGTCTGTGGATGCATGGACGCCTCGGCGATGATGAGTTCCCCTGAGTTAAACCCGATGGGGACGAGTGCTTGTTTATCCGTCTACCTAGTACAGAGGGAGTATGCAGTCACGTCGAGTCTCGAGTCTCTAGAGGATAGATAGATACAGAGTATTTGGATGGTACACACCGAAGTATCGAGTTGTCGGTCAAGATCGGAACCCACTGATGCCCAAGACAGGACAAGACCATACCAACAACAGAAGCATCACCGACTCCAGAAGAGGATCAGCATGGTTGTCCACTTGTCTTCCCACCAGGAAAGCATAGACGACGAACCCAGCACGCTAGTCTCGCTAGCGGCATCCTCGCATTCTTCTCCTCCGCCAACCAAGTCGACCAAGTCAGCGTCCACGCCATCCCACGAGGCCCCAGTTGACGGGCGTGCAATCGCTCGGGGTCACCGCTTAGTTACTACTCTCCCCTTTTCCCGTTCCTGAGACGATCTCCAGGTTAATCTCCCGGCCCATACAAAGGCTCCAGTTCCCCCCGTCTGCTCCCTCACCTTCTCTTCTTCCTTTTCTTCTTCCAAGCCCAGACTTCGTTCCTGCTCGACGCATCAATCGCTTCCGACTTCGGTCAGTCATTCTTTTATCAACCCAACTACCCACACTCTCTTTACCACCACCCTCTACCTATACCTTGACGGTTATTTCGTGAAATCTTTTCACCCAAAAATCCAATCAATCAGTCACAATGCGTTTCACCGCTGCCACCGTTGCTCTCTTCGCCACCCTCGCTGTTGCCCTCCCCGGCGGTGACGTCGAGACCGTTTACTCGACCGAGGACGTGACCATCACCTCCTGCGCTCCTACCGTCACCGACTGCCCGGGCCGCGCCACCTCCACCCCCGAGGGTGTTGAGGCTACCAGCACTCCCGCTGTCCCCGTGGTCCCTACCACCACCCCCGTTGCCTCCGTCCCTCCTCAGGTGCCCAGCAGCAGCGTTCCCTCCGTGGCTCCCAGCGTGGTTCCCAGCAACCCCGCCCCCGTTGTCCCCAGCGTCTCGGTGATCCCCGTCACCACCTGCGTCCCCACCGTCACCTACTCGACCATCACCTACACTCCTACCTCCAAGCCCCCCAAGACCTCGGTCCCCGTCATCCCCACTGGCGGCCCTGCTCCTAGCGCCAGCGCGACGTGAGTATCTGTATCTTCATTTTTGTCAATGCATCCGCTAATTTGGACATAGTCCCTCCACCTCCGCTCCTGGCCCCGTCTTCACCGGTGCTGCCAGCTCCGTCGGCAACTCCTTCGCTTTCGCTGGTGCTGCCGCCGCTGCCGCCCTCTTCTTGGCTTAAATTCCTTTCTTGTGTATAGTGTAGCCCCGATGCACTCGACCATTGGGTCCGTCCCCGGGCGGTTCTGATGGGACGTGTACATGTCGCAGGGTGTCGGGGGTTGTCATTTAGTCGCGGTTTACTGGGGACAGCAATATGATTCCTCTTCGTCTTTGATTTACTATCGCTTTTTTTTTTTTACTTCTTATATATCCTTCTGATTTTGCCTTTCTTTGGCTTCCCGGATTGCTTCGGAGTTATGAGAAGCATTTGGTTGCTGGATACGATTTAATGTAACCCATGAACGCTTTCCATAATACTGTCAGTTCCTGAAGCAAGTAGGGTAGTCGAGTTAGACTTTTGGATTGGAATGCATTCCAATAATCTATATCCTTCCCTATATGATTGTCATTCCGTCTGATCGTAGGATGTCGATCGCTACTGCGGGTACTAGCCCTGTAAAGTCGATGAAGTCGGCATTTAGGGATCATCCCATCATTTTGGTTCATTCTGATTCCCCTGAGCCTATCGAGACGGATCCAATGGCTGACCGACAACGGGTCTGGGGAATTGCATGCCAAGATGAGGAGAGTGTGGAATATATTGGTTTGCGTCATATATGTAATCTGATGTTTACTCTGATATCACTGATGGGCGGTGATATATTGGTGTTGATCAACTGATCACACCGACCCCATACCACTAGACTTTCAGTAGCATTCTCTCATCGATCATACATAACATATTATTCTCGTGGTGGCGACAATCCCTACAACAAACAACTACCGAAGGAGGCATTGCTCGGGACCCTGCGCCAAGAAGCGAGGCGGTGTTGATCCATTATTATTCATTGTTGGGACCGCCCGATCAGAGCTGATCCTTCTCTCTGCGGTGTCTTTCTGCGAGATTTGCCTCCCACACTAACTATCTGGTTTTCGATGGAATATGGATGACTTGCTGGAGCTGTGTTCTTTGTCCCAGGCACTACATCCTCCGCGTTCGCTGACGGTCTTCGAGATGGCGGAACACCAACTGACCCAACCTAGTCATCCACTTCATCCTAAAGATCCTGCGCACAATCAGGATCAGGCAGACCCTCTTCTTACGGCGTACCTCATCAGACGCAAGGCGATCCTGTCGCCCCAGATGCGTGAGATGCCAACCTGAAGGATGCACCCAAAGTCTGGTTGAGTCCACTCCGACTGGGCCCGGCGGCGGCGCAGAGAACTGCTGTTGGTTCTACTGTATACTCTTTGTTGTTGCTGCGGAGGACGCCTTTCTGTTCATTGTCTCGCAGTCAAAGAAAAACAGCACTGCCTCCAAGTCACTCCATCATTATAAGGAGAGCCCCTTCTCACGGCCGGCTGTTCCCCTTTCCTCTATACAACATATACAACCGGATCAACCAGCGTTCAGATTCTCGCCATCTCGTGTGTGATCCACCCGGCCGTCAATCATCGTATTTTGGCTTATTTTTGGTGCCCTCTCCTCCTTGCCTTCGTACTCGCCCGTGCCACCGGGTCATCTAATTACCTGAGAGTTGGCCACGGCGTGATCTATATACCCCACCCAAGTCCCCGTCGCTGTCCGTCTGCATGTTCAGCTTCACCGTCGAAATGGACCTCTCTTCCTTGGAAGGCCCTCCCATCCGCACCCCATCCTCCTCAGCATGCGTCGATCCGCTTCCGCACATCCAGCTCGACACCTCCGTCCTGTCGCCCAGTCACAGCGACGGCGAGTACGAGATGGACTGGGACAGGGCTGTATCATGCCTGCCGCCGCGGCCGGCATCCACCCACGCTTTTGCCTCTCCACGCCACAGACCTGCCATGGAAACATTCAATAACCGACTAGGGGTCGGGCATATGGCGCCTTCATCATCATCATCTACATCTACATCCTCGCCGCGCCCCAGAAGCAGTCATGCAACCCCATCTACACACAACACAGCCCTCTCGGCGCCATCGCCATCGCAGCGCCGCCACCCAACCCGCCTACAATCGCACAGCTTTTCCTCGCCGCACCAGCTGGTCTGGCTCGACGCCGAAAAGATCTGGGTCGTGGTGGCTCCCGCTCCAGATGAGCCCCCAACAACCGCCAATCCCAACACCAACAGCTATAGCTACACTACCACTCCGCCAGCGCGGCCGTCCCTCCCTCGTCTGCGCACGCCGGCAAACGCCTACACGCACACGACGCACACGACACCCACGCAATACGCACAATCAAACGGCCCCCCGCCAACCCTCACGCACGCCCGCTCCATGGACGACACCTTCTTCGCCAACAGCGAGCTTCTCTCCCCCAACTACGACGACCTACCGCCGCCGTACGAGCGGCATATCTATGACCGGCAGCTGGCTGTGGGCGCAGGCGTGTCGCGCTGGACCAACGTCGCGAGGCGCATGAACCAGAGTCCGTATTGAACTGTTCGGGGCAAGCTGTCGTCCGCTAGTATGCGCGTCGACTGCGTACCATGTACCATATCACCCCGTCTGGCACGCGTCGGCATGCTCCGGTTCTGGTGGGGCAGTGCCTCACCCTCGTTAGGCTGGGTAGGGCTATCCTTTGATGGAGGGTGCGGATGTCGACCGGGAGCGTGGATGGGGTGGGTGTCCTGGGAGGTCTCCTGGAGCACAGGTCGGATTGCAGTCATAAAGCAATCAGACGGCCTGGTGGATGTAGAAGCAACCAAAGGCATACTCTGTTATAAACTAGCTTCAGTGGAGGCGATCTAAATCGTTCTGGACATCAAGTCATAGTAGACACCCTAATCCAAGACCAGAATAATTTCATTCAAACTTCAATTTCATCCTGACCCGAACATTGTATCAAGCGAACAACTACACAAACAGAATTGATCAACTGATCTAATCAGGAGAAGTACCACATTTCAGTGCAGGTGAAAAACGCCGAACCTGCATACCAGATGCATCCAAGCGAATTTGAAGGATCATAATTACACTGCTGACGAAGTAATGTACGATTGGCAAAAGGAAAAGTAGAGAAAAATGAGCAAGCAACGCATCTCTCCAGGGATATTGTAGAATCATTATGTGCGACCCAACTCTCGTAAATGCATGATTTGTTCAAACCGTCCTGAAGTTCAAGATCGATTCTTGGGCTGAGCCAGCATGTTCAGCCGACTCATACTGAGCACACCTCGGTTGCGCGCACTTCCCGGTGTCCTCGCGCGGTTAACCCCAGAAATCGATCGCCCAGGAGTTCGGGATTTGATAGGACTGGGGCCGGGAACTATCTTGGAAGGAGCCGGAGAATTGAGCTTCACTCTCTTTGCACTGCGCAGTTCAGTGCTAGGGTCCGTCGGTGGCACGTTCTCTGTATCTGCCGCACTCTCAGCTGCTTCGCGGTGTCGTTTCTTGTTGCCGATGCCATGAGGGACACCGGGAACTTCGGGAAGAGAAACATCGTTGGTATGTAGTTCAGAAGGACGCACGGCTCGGACGGTCGGTGTTCTTCTTTCGGGAGTCAAAGTAGGGAGCGTCGGATACACGACATCGGAGACGGGACGGGGAGCCATTGGAATCTTGGAAGGAGAGGGAGAGACCGGAACTTCGTCCATGTTGGGCTCCGCGCCAGAAATAAATTCGACATGTTTCTTGGGCGATGGCGTCTGAGCAGGCTCCTCCGACGCACCCCGTGTCGGGCGCAGCAGCGAACTGGGACTGAAGTCGGGAGCAGCGTGATGGGTACCGGCAGCAATCTTGGCAGGTTCACGCGAGAATAGAGGTTGATGGCGGCGAAGGATAGATTTGAGATTGCCCAGCGTCGGGATGTTGCTCTTGAGACGCGGGTTGAATTCCGTCTGGGGTGTACGCGGGATGATCGACGGCTTCGAAGCAGGCGATCGCGTCAGAGAGGGAATCATAGAAGTTCGAGGAGGCTTCACGCTGAACGAAGAAGTACGAGCCGCGGACGCACGAGTTGGGGTCATCAAGGAGCTGCGGGCAGCTGGTCTAGAGCGCTGCACCGGCTTCGGCGTGCGATCCTGGCTATTGGCAGGACGACGGGTCGAGGCATCATCAGTCTGGTCTTGCTTTGCGCGTTTAAAAATGGCCGCATTCGGAGTGGGTGCGGCAGGTCGAGCGGGAGATTTCGTAGGAGTCTGCCCGTCAGGTTCATCCAGACGCGCCTTGGAGTTGGTCCGCTTGAGGGTCTTCTGCACTGGCTGGAAGCGACCAGGAGTAGCACGGAAAGCTGACGGATGTCCCGCGATGGAGTCCAACTTCTTGAACTCGGCCATGTGAACATCGCTGAACCGGCCCGTCTTGCCCTTAGGCTTCGCGATCTTGCGCTCCAGCGCCTGTTGCAGCTGGTCTTTCTGTGACGAACTATCACCCTTCTGTTGAACCATCTGGGCCTTGATCTTCGCGACATCATCGCGTACGCTATCCATCAGCTTTTTGGCTTCGTCACTTAGTTGTGATTCATGACACGCGAACTTGAACTCAAAGCCGGGAGTGCCGTAGTTGGAGGCAGGCGAAGCCTTGGTCTTAGACGGAGTGTTCTGGATGAGGGAATCCTTCACCACGTTGCCCTCGGCATCTTTCGGAATCGGGTTGAAGCCCAAAATGAGGCCCGAGTCCACCTGTTTGGTGGTACTCGGATGGACTTTGCTGGGGTGCATCTCTTGATGGGGTGGGCGAGTTATGGCGCTGGTTGGGGTTTTGACCGCAGGAGATTTCTTCTGGGCAGCTGTGGGCTTGACGGGGGTTTTGATAGCGGGTTTTCCTGCGGAGGGACTGTGTGTGGGAGCTGGGGGCGCATCGACGACGGGATTCTCGTCACGTTCCATGACGGTGGGAAGGGCGTTGTTGCGGGAGATTTTATTCTCGTGGGGCGTGTTGTTATGGTTGGTGTTGGTGGTGGTGTTGTTGTTGTTGTTGTTGTTGTTGTTGTTGACAGGGTCCGTGGGAGGCTCCGGCTCCTAGGAGATGAAGCGAGGGTCAGTCCATGCAAGGGTGGACGCGACGAGAGCAGCAGTAAACACGATGGAAGAGGATGTACCTACCTCGGAGGAGGCCTGGCGGCTACGCAGGCGAGCAGACCGCCGAACCGGCATGGTGGACAGCGGATGGGAGGTCGAATTAAGGCGGGAAGAGAGGGATGACGATAGATGGAATGGCGACGGTGATTAATAAAGGATGATGGAGATGAAGATGATGACGAAAGGGAGAAAGTGGGAGCGACAGTAAGGGGTGGAGAAATTATGAAGTCGAAGTTGAAGCGAGGAATGCCTCGTCCCAATCGGGCAAAGTGTAAACAAAATAGTGCCGGGCGGTGAGTTGACGTCATGCCATTTCGTTTCTTTGCCTCCCTCCTCTCTTCCACCTCTCTAGACTAGATGATGAGTGAAACAGTTTGATGTCTCGTCTCTGAATCTCTCCTACAGAAAGCAAAGCCAAATAAACAACTGCTCATATCATTTGTTCTGGTACACATCAATCTGCCTACCTGGGTACGCCCAAAGCCTATCCAATCCACTGCCTCATTACATCCATTATCCATACTACAGTTACAGTCCAAATGGATATGTCTCTTCCAGTCCCAGCGCCGTATGTGGCTGGATCCGCTCCAATGGCTTCACAGCCTCCGTACGATCAAACCACACATACGCATCAAACTGATTCAACAGATCCGCCTGCGAATAGTGAGATAACCGCTCTGTCTCCGGACGATAGATCACGCCGATAAACCGTTCCAACCGGTCCTTCTCTGCCGTCATCGCCTTCGCTAGCTGGGGGTTGACATTGTCACGGCGCAAATCTAGCACGAACCGCGGTATACCCGTGTTGTGTGCCACTCGCTCCCAGCTGTCCGCGCGCGATGGCCGCACGTTCATAACCTCCATATCATCGTCCCACTCGTGCGCCGCAGCCACGGTCCCCGTGTCCGTCCCGCAGCCTATTAAGGCCACATTCTCACGACCGAACTGCTCGCGACACAACTGCCCGATGTTCACCTCCCTACGGCGGCTGCCCATGGACGTGTATCGCGCATCGCCACAGTGCGAGTTGTGCGCCCAGACGACCGCTTTACTGCCCGGCTTGGAGCGCACGAGCCGTCGCAGCGTGTCGACCATATGTGTATCGCGTAGCGTCCACGATGACGCAGAGCTGTAGTACATAGCCTTGTAGTAGCGCTCGGCGTCGCGGACGAGGTAGGCGTTCTGCTCGGTGCTGTGGAACTCCTCGCCATCGTGCTGGTCCTGCTCGTACTCAAGTCGTTTGGGCCAGGAGGTCGCGCAGCATCTTCACTACGCTCGCCTCGCAGTCTTGCATGCCGTGCAGCGCCGCCAGCCCGTACGCGGCCGGATCGTCCACCCACGGCTGCAAACAGCCGTATCGCCGCCGGGCGTCCTTGCCTGCGGCAGGATCGACGCGGTCGAGGTAGTCGATCACGGCGCGGATCGACTCCCCCATGCTGTAGAGGTCGAGGCCGTAGAACCCGGCCTTCTGGTCATGTGGGAGCTTTGCGTTGCGGTTGCGCATCCACTCGACCAGCTCCTGCATTTCGCGGTTGCGCCACATCCACGTCGGGAAGCGACCAAAAGGCTCCAACTCTCGCCTGCCGCCGATCTTGCCTTTGGGACCTGGACGCTGGCGCACATAGCGGTCGATGTGTTCCGCATCCGGCCAGTCGGCCTCCACGGCGACCATGGTGAAGCCGTGATGCTCAATCAGGCGTTTGGTGATTTGCGCTCGCGCGGAATAAAACTCCGACGTGCCATGGCTGCCGTCCCCTAGCAAGACGAGGTCATAGTCGCCAAAGTCATCAAACTGGGCACCGAAACTGGGGTCTTGAATGTTCGGCAGCGGGCGAGCCGACGCGGTGAAGAGTTCCTGAAGCTGAGCCATCGCGCGCTTTGTCGACTGAGGACTTCGGAATATTTGTCGGAAATTTCCAATCATTCGACTCATGGAATGGTCACATTTTGTGGCTTTCTGGACAGGTGGGCGGTCGCGTGGGCGTATGGTGGCTGACAGTCTATATACTACAGTCAGCGGGAAATGAAATCACACCACGCTCATCATGACTTCACATCGCCCAAAAACGCAGTCGGTTAGCCACCACCGGTAGAAACCGACGCGCCCGTAGTCCGCATCACCAAGCTACCTGTCATGTCCAGGTGTATATGCAGAACCCTGAGCTTCCCACTATTCCGCCTCCGGCCGCCTGTACACTATACCATCCGCCACACCATGTCCAGCACAAATTCACCCGCCCTCGAGCGGTGCCAACACGCGATGGAAACGGTCTATGGGAACTACAACGGTGTCGCCGACCCCAGCAAAGTGGACGCCGCCGCCCAGATCGGGCGGTCACCGCGGTCGATACCTCTGGACCGACGCCTTCGGGGTGATCAACTTTCATCACCCTGCACAATGAGTGCAACAAAATGTCGCCCAGCTCCGGCGACCGCTATCTAACACTGGCACGGCAGCTTGCCGACACCGTCCACAACGTCCTAGGCCGCACCCGAGACGGCGAGCATCGTCTTCCCGGTGCAACGGACGACAACCCGCTCGGCGGCGGGCTGCGCATCGGGAAGATGGAGGAACACGGCCGCGACGGCGACGGCCAGTACCACCACTACCTGACGATCTGGATGTTTGCGCTGAACCGACTGTCGCTTGCGACCGGCGACCCGACCTACAACCAGCAGGCCGTGGCGCTCGCCAAAGCCATCCATCCGCGCTTCTTCATCAACCGCGACTCCCCGCGGCCGCGCATGGTGTGGAAAATGGCGATGGACCTGTCGTCGCCGCTCGTGGCGTCGGAGGGTAACCTCGACCCTATCGACGGGTACGTCATTTTCCGACTCCTGCAGGCGTCTGCGATGGCAGCGGGCGCGGGCCCCGTGCTGGAGGACGAAATCCGGGACTATCGCCGCGTGATGGCACGCAAGGGCGAGCATTTTGTCTCCAGCGATCCGCTGGATCTGGGGATGACGCTGTGGACGGCACATTGGTTCGCAGAGAAGGAGGACTGGGCAGGTCGGCTTGCTGAACGGTGCTTCGAGCAGATCTGTGGGTGATTTGTTCTTCAGATCGTCGAGTCCTTGCTAACGTCGACAGATGACCTCTTCGAGATCAACCAGTACCTGGAGCGGAGCATCAAGTTCCGGCTGGCGTTCCGCGAGTTTGGGACCTGCGTGGGAATCCAGTGCATGTCGGAGGAGTCGTCCGAGAAGGAACGCTCGATCGATCTGAGGACATACGCGGACAAGATCCTGGATTCGTGGAATATCTACATGGAGAGGTCGATGTACACTGATGCAACGCCCGACGACCTGCGCCCGATCACACGGGTGATGTACGCAGCGGCCTTGCTGCCAGGAGGTAAGTCCGGTCCGCAGAGAAGCAACAGATAGCTGACCAGCACAGCGTTTCGCCACGGGTATCTAGGAAGCGAGCCTGTCCCAAGACAGGAGAAGTAGCACGACACATAAGCCAGGTAATGTAATGCAATGCAACAAGTGTAATGCAGCAATAATGTACATTAATCCTCTCATCACGTCAATGCCGGCCCAGATTGTAGTCTAAATGCATTCTATCATTTCAACCCGAGAAACAAACCTATACGCCAGGAATGCCTACGACATTCCTCCAAGGAACCAGCCGCCGGGGCAGGATATACACCGTATACACCGTGCCCAGGGCGATGAGCAGACCCGTCAACTACGGCACCGCAATTAGCATCCCCGTCCCCAACCCAGACAGACAAGACAAGACATACCTTTTCAAACCACGTATGAAACCAAATAGCCGTCATAAGCAGCATCCACCAGCTCAGCCCAAGCACCGCGCCCACAAACCGCCTCGACCACACCCCCACCCCCTTCCCACCTTCCACCCCAAACACACCCCCCATCTCAAACCCCAGCATCGCCGTCGCCAGCACAAGCATAAACACATGCCCGCTAACATCATGCCCGCCCGTCCACGCCCCACCAGCCGCCTTGCACGCCGCCGCCGAGACCATCCCCAGCGGCGACACGGGCAGACTCGACGCCGCGTGGGTCCCCTCCGCGCGCGCCTCGCACTTCCCGCCCGTCAGCACAAACCCGCGGTCGATGATCGCCGGCCCAAAGAACCACTGCGTGGTCAGCCACCATACCAGCGTGGCGAGGGCGTACCGCGCGGCGGCCTGCGCGAGGCGGCGCGGGCGCTGCGCCGACGGCGCCGTGTAGGCCGGCTGCGTGAGGAGGATGGCCGCGAAGGCGAGCGTCGTCCACACCCAGCCGATCTTGACAAAGTACACGTTGAAGATGTTGTTCTTGCGCGCGAAATAGTTGACCGGGGCGGCGGCTGTCGCGGCGTCGTCGGATGCGGAGGCTCGCGCGCCTTGCGCTGTCGGCGAGAGCACGGAGAAGAGTGAACCGATGATTAGGGTCGCTGGGTAGACGAGCAGCGCGGCGGTGGGTGGTTGGAAGGGCCGTGTCCCCGGCGGAGAAGACGCCCTGGAGGTGGTAGCCATGTTTTTTTCGGTCTTCCGTCGCGTCCCGTGCGGCTGGTGGTTGGTTTTCTTTGTTTCCGGCGATGGTCGGACGGAAGGGAGTGTTGTATCGTGCGAGTGTGCTGTGTCTCGCAATGACTGTGAGTAATTGAGACGTTGGCGTGGCAGCAGCCGAGGAGTTTGGAAAAAGATGACGTCGTGCTTCATCTTTTGGTTGCTTACTAAGCTATGTATACTGGCATGGTTAGTGCAATACTTAGGTAGACATCTAGGACTGCACTGTAGGGACTTATTCTCTGCTGTTTGTGTATTAAGGAAGACAGTTGATAGGTATTATGTTTATATAAAGTCAAACGTCTGAGGCGTACAGACAGCATCCAGCTAAGCAACACCGTGCTTCAAACTCCAGTGGATCAAACAATACATAAATTAAACCCATAGTCGTAGACTAAAGAATGTACACATAATTAAATCGATGTACAGTAACCCCATCACTTACTGCACCCGTGGCAAGCGACCAGCGAGAGGCAGCTTGCGCGAAGAGGTGCCAACAAAGATGGTCTTAGCATAGGGAGTGATCTTCCAGTCCTGGGCCACGACATCCCAGTTGGCTAGGTCACGGCGGTTCAGGGTAGTCGTCCAGACCTTTTGCTGACCAGGGGCGATGTGCAGGCGCTCGAACTTGCGCAGCACCCGCTTCGGCTCGTTGGGGCCACCCAGCGAAACATACTATAGCCAACATTAGCACATATCGATTGCTCCTGGAAACACGCAACTTACCAGCTGAGGCACCTCATCACCAGCAACCTTGCCGGTGTTGGTGATGGTCACAGAAACCTGGAAGAGATCCTCATAGAGACCGGGGTTGCCGCCAGGACCCCCGCTGGCAGGCAGACGGGGCTGAGGAGAGCCATCGGTAGCACCTTCAGGAATATACTCGAAGTTGGGCTCTCCGTATTCAGGATCGCCGGTAGACGCTTTAAGATCGGTAGAGTTCAGCCAGGGATAGATGAACTTGGAAATCCTCTTCAGTCCCTCAGGGTACAGGTAGCTAGACGCGTCCTCGACTTTACCAAATGCCTGGGCGGCGCTCGTCTGACCCGTAGTGGGAACATAGCTGGATCCGTTGATAAGCTGGACCTGGAGGCCAGACAGCTCAAACGTCGTGTAGCTCAGACCATGACCGAACTCGTAGATGGGCGTCTCATTGTACTTGTCGAAGCGACGGTAGTCAATAAACACGCCCTCGTTGAAGTTGTCTTGAGGAGCACCGTTGCCGTTGTTGGGCTCGGTGAGGAGGTAGTCGCCGTAGGACGCGCGCGTCTTACCCCAGGTAAAGGGGGTCTTGCCGCCAGGGTTGACGCGGCCGTACAGCACGTCCGCAATGGCGTTGCCAGACTCCTGGCCCGGGAGACCAGCCCACAGAATGCCGGTGACATTGGGGTGCGCATACCACTCATCGATGAGAACAGGTCCCACCGAATGGATCACAACAACGGTGTTGTTGCAGTGCTCCGTGACAGTCTTGATCACTTCCTCTCCGTTCTGCCAGAGGGTGAGGTTCTTGCGATCACCCATGTTTCCGTCCACATTAAGGAAACCTTCACCGGCGTCTGCGTTCACGAAAACCAATGAAACCCTAAAACATAGTTAGCATCCTTATTCGGAGAAAGGTGAGGTGTTGGCTGGAAACGCACGTGGATTGAGAGGCAACGGCGGCAATCTGCTGTGTATCATAGTTGTCCGTCACGGCAAAGACATTTCCACGGCCCTTCAGAACCTCGTTCTGAATGGCCTGTTCGGGAGTCACAAGGTAAGGGAAGTTGGCAGTACCACTACCCCAAGCCATGGCCAGAGTACCCTTGTCACAGCCACGGTCACTGCAACCATTTGCTCCCTTCGGATTCGACCCGGCGTCTTCGCCCAGAATGCCAACAGTCTTCTCCTGGCCCGTCAAGGGAAGGGCACCGTCGTTCTTCAAGAGCACGACACTATCCGCGCCAATCCGACGGATCACCTGGGCATGGTCACGCTGCACGTTGACGAATTCATTGACACGTTCATAAGCGCCTTCGGAAGGGAAGAAGTGCGCGAAGCCATATTCATCGCGAGTCCACGAGCTGAAATTGGGAGGAGTCCAGAGACGGTCGCGGCCAACCTTGTAGTAGGCAGCCATGATCCGGACGGCCATGTCATCCACACGCCACTGGGGAATGGTGCCGTTGAGGACGCCAACAGTCAGGTTCGTGCCATAGAAGGAAGTGCCGCTGTCGAAACTGATATCTCCCGGCATGGACATGTCCAAACCAGCCAAGGCGGCGCCAACACCGCTGTGGTGAGCACTCCAGTCACTCATGACAAATCCCTGAAATCCGAGTTCGGCTTTCAAGAGCTTGTTCAGGGTCAAACTGTTTTGGCATCCGTAGCTGTTGTTGATCTGGTTGTAGGAGCACATCACAGCGCCCACGCCCGCGCGCACCGCATCGGCGAAGGGCCAGAGATACAGCTCGTGCATGGTCTTGTCATCCACATTTGAGCTCACGGTTTCGGTGATGTTGAAGCCATAGCCCTGGGCTTCGCCGACCTGGCGGAAATGCTCTTGTTCGTTGAGAATGTAGTGCTTCGCGGTAGCAATAACTCCGGCGTCCTGGATACCCTTGATCGTCTCGGCGAACAACACACCAGTCAGGGCGGGATCAGGAGAGAAGCCCTCCCAGTTTCGGCCTCCATCGGGGGACCTGCCAAGAGGACCGGCAGCAGGGCCCAACTGAACATCAATACCCTTGTCACTGAATTCCTCGCCCATTGCCTTGCCGCGTTGGTAGGCAAGCTTCTTGTCCCAGGTGGCCGCAACGTTAATACCCGCAGGGAAGGCCGAGTTATAGTCCGCTATGGAGAATTAAGTCAGAATGGCTGTCGATGTCTGCTAATGGCGGGGATGACGTACACATGCGAATACCCAGAGGGCTATCCTGCAGACAGAGGCTTGGGATTCCCAGTCTGAAAGCGATGTCGGTTAGTTGGTCCGGAAGAACGATTTGGGGTTGAAGCTCACCTAGGGACACTGCCCGTCTGACCGACACACCTCTCCAACTCCCATCTACATGCATGTCAGCCACTGGAAATTCAGACATGAGAGACCAGACATACCCAGTACCGGTGGTGAGATTGACCTTCTCCGTCAATGTCATCTGAGAGACGATATCTACAGCGCGCTTGTACGCGTTCGACCACTCACCGTGGCCATCGGCCCAGGGAGAAGGGTAGTACGGCGGGGAGTATGCGAGATCGTCCTGTTCCGTACGGTTAGAGCCCCGACAAGCACGAGGTTGACCGGCAAAGTGAACGTTACCTGTGCGCTGACTACGGAGGCAGCTGTCAAAGCTGCTGCCTCCAAAATGGAAAGCTTCATTGTTGCAGGGGAGGTGACCAGAGGCACCAAAAGCAGAACAACGAAGCTGGGAGGACGCGCAACGCGAGGAGGGCTTCGAGATTGGTGAGGGGAGAAAAATGATGGGAAGATGAAGGGCGGATGGGGGAATTTAATGATAATAATAACTGGGGTAGAGCATTAGACAATCATGCGGCACTGCCCGAAATGGGAATACGTTGGTGAATCAGAAAAATATTAAAATAAATCCCGCCGGATGATGTACTTCGTACGCCGTATGGATCATATGCAGGTCGGAGCTGTTAATAAGATTATTGGGAGGATTTTAGTGCCTCGAATGGAGCGCCACATACCGATCCTCTGCCCAATGGGTCCAAGGGAGGAAGGGGGAGAAAGGAGGCCTAGCTGGGGGACTGACTAGGGACCTGGTAAGACCCTACGTAGGAGTAACTACTGTAGATTAGAGCATGTCATAGGGATCGACAGGAGCATCCGTTCGTTTAGGACAAACAATCATGACCCCGGCAGGATCAAAGCAGTCATCTACTGAAGTGCTAAACAACGACATTGTCCAATCTTCTTAATCCACTCAGCATAGTACTATGTAAATAGACAGGTAGAATTATCCTCTTCACCTCATTCCAATCACTTGGACGGGCATACTCCGGTGAATTGGTCTTGGCTGATGCTGTTGGCCCCGCCACCGAGTACCTCTAGTGGAAACCCTCTCGTTCTTGCGCTCTTTATTATTCATTATCGAGTCTTGTTGGGTCTTACAGGGGACAACCCCGTCTCCTCCGCGTTGGAGTTGCCGAGCAATCCGGGGTCATCTAGTTAGTCCCGTAATACATCATAATAATACCCGTGGTTATTTCCAGGGACCCAAAGTCAAACCCACATCGTGCCATGGTAGCCGACATTCCCACCATGAGGTTCCAGAGAGATCGTCCGGATTCCACCACGTTTAAAGAGCGACTCCGATCTATCAACAATAATAACGCGAAAGTACATTCCACAAGCAACGCGTTGGAGTTAAAATTAGGCGTTCTTCAGTCCTAATATCCATCTCTGGTCAATCTGTACGTACAAGAACGAGGTGGACAACGCATGCATCTACCCCGTTGCAGTATGTGACTGTTCCCCCGCAGTATGATTCTTCCATCGCATTGCAGCCAGCCTCCTACCTACCTGATCCCGCCCCTTCCATAGTTTACTACCAACGCACGGGTTGTCAGACACAATGCATCACCCTCACCCACATCATCTCCCGCTGCAAGGGTTTTCCAGATCCCAACCTCCCTGTATCGGCCCTGTCTCCATGCAAGGTTGGCATGGATCAGGTGGTCGGCCCATCGTCCCTCTTGACTGCATTTGTCTTCCGATGGACACCGTGCGATACATCCGACGTCATCTGTCTAGGCAGTCCTCGGAATCAGTCGTTCACAGTGGAGGCCTGCCGACCGGTCATCTTGTCAATTATTTCGATCGCCTGCAATGCTGCCGAATTAGATTTTGCTAGCCTCGTGGCTCCATATGCATTTGCCAGTCGGAGAAATTTGGGCAAAATGTTAGACCAGCTCTCGCCCGAGCAGAAGGTCCTCCCACTCGGCCAGTGTGTACTCCGTAGTTACTCCGTGACTATTCGGGAAGAGGCATCGGGTCTGTCAACAGGAAGTCTCCACAAATATCCCCGGCAACTGTCCGCTTCTACATACTGTATCATTAAGACAGATACGGGACGCCGAGTTGTCATCAGGTACTACAGTATGATAACGTCATCGGGGTCGGCGTGGCTCACCTCCCGATTGCATGCCCCATACCAATCCAGCACTAATGTCCACTCCGTCACTTTCGGAGAAATAGCGATGGCGGGGAGAGAGAGGGCCGAGAGCTGCATCTTCGGCAATTCGGTCCGGATGGTGGAATTCCAAAAACTGAAGGTGACTCGGTCAGCGTGGGGGCATCATCCCGAAGACATTCCGATGATCTGAGGTCGGCCTGAAGAAAAAGCATCATGCATCGCATGGTCAACAGGCATCTCCTTGTACGGAGTATTGCCGAGGGTTGCCTCTAGAGCTGATCATCTTTTGGTCAAGTAATCGATAGAAGGCTGACTATGACAGAGGTCAAACCTGATTCATATGAATATATAATGTGAGCATAAGCTCCGTATAACACAATAGCTATTAATATACTGCCTTAGGAGATTTGAAGGGAAAGAGTACGGAGTACACTCCAAGAGATCAATTGCTTACCCATCCCGCGTCCCCACAAGTCGTATATCGTAGCAGCACATCGTTCTCCAAATTGGGCATATTCCTACATCACTGCAGACGCTCACCGTACCCAGACACCCTTCACCGGCCTTCCCTCCATACTACGGAGGACTCCATACTCCGTCTCCTCCGGGTTGTCATGTGGGGTAAAGGATCTGGAGTGCCCCGTGTGGGCACCAAGTCCACTTAGCACTCGGCAACGAACCACTCTCCATCCTCCATTCCTGCCCGGACAGGACCTAAGTAGGTACCTAGTTAACTATCACTTATACTCCCGAAAATTAGCCGTAAAGAAGGCAGGTGCTTTGGACATAATCACTCTAGCTTGGGTGTGGAGTATGGTAGTATTGTATTGTTGTTGTTGTTGTTCCGTCCATGCAACGGAGAGGGCCCATGAATGCATTGTGCCTCTGGCATCGAATGACTATTATGATTCTTAGTGTGTTAGAACTTTCAAAGTTTGGCCTACAGAACTACAACTTCGAACGTGAGATTTTACAAAAACGAGTTGCTTTGCAAGCACTGGTCCTCCCTTCCTAGCAGCTACTAGTAGCAAAGCTGAGAAGCACACATGGCTTCGCGCAAGCCGGCAGAAGAAGACTAGCCTCTGAGCACGATGGCGACGCTCACTCAAAATAACCATCCCAGTACCCGTCCTCCTCGTCGTCATCCTGGAACGGGTCGAAGGGGTTCCCATCATCATTACCACCATCATCCCCGCCGTCGCCTTCATCCTGGCGTGGGCTCACCGGCGACTCAAGAATCTTGGGCGGGAACGGACGAGGCCAGGGACGCGGCGGCCAGGGCCGATACGGCCACGGCGGGTACGGACCCGGGTGCGTGCCGGCGGGCTGCTCTTGGCCCGTGACATCGGTTGGTTCATGCTGTGCAAAGTAAGTTAGCATGTCCTTCGTCTGTGTCGGCTCATCCATCGGGATGATAGAGTTGTGTCGACGTACCTCCTGGATCATTGGGGAGGCATATGCCAGCGTGGCACAGAGGCCCAGGATAATGGTGTTGAGCTTCATGGTGGAGGCTGTGCTCTTAGTCTTGTGATTGTTCTTCTAGGTGATCACTCAGACCAGACTGGAAAGAGAAAGAAGAGTCCAGTTGGGCTGGAGGTCTCTTATATCTCGGTTCACGTCGGTAGATTATGCGCCGGGGACTTTCGAGATGCACTCATCGTTCTGCAAAGTCGTCATCGATGGAAATTCCCCGCAATGATATGGGAAGTACAGTCCCTGGTTGTAGCACCCTCCGAACTACCAAGTTTGTATAGACCGAAGTCTATTGGTATGCACTGGCGTCATTCCCTCTGTGTTACCATCCTTTTCATCGCTGGCCTCAAGTAACTATTCTGGCTAACACTATCAGTGGATCTGAAGCATGAAAATATCTTGTATAGGAATCCTATTTGTGTACCTCTCAGGTCGATGTCGTTTAGCCTAATAGCATCTAGACCTGGAAACTACCCGGTCACATCTATGTTGCCTTCACATGTGAATGAGCTAGCTGTGAGTGTAGGGCTCACGGATGCAGATGCGTGCTGCCAGCGTTGTACCAAAGAATCACAGTCCTGATATCAAGTAGCATCAGTATTACTTGTCGGACTCAAGTTATCCTGGCAAAAAGAGACAAGGATATATCACTTCGTTGGAAACCTCATGCAGAGCACCAGAAGTGATCACAAACATTGTATTAACACTTATCTTCCAGTCTATGGTACCCTAGTCCAAGACGCTCTTCTCTGACGACCTTCATGGTCATATTTCACGTGAACTTGATTGTTAGTCTCTCAAGAGATGCGGCTCTATCTGCTTTACAAGCTCACCTAGAACCAGTCCCAACATAAGCTAACATTAAACAGGTAGCTTAATTCTATTTCTGAGTTCTTACCTCCATATCTATACTTCAGATCCCGCCCGGTAGTGTTAAGCCTGGAACGGGGATTAGATACTCTGATCCCGTAGAGTACGATGAACAATAAGTTCATATGAGCCATATGCCTGATGTTGCGTGGACAAGCAGCGCAAGCATTGCAGAAATACGCAATACTCATGCAATGTTGACGAGATGGTTCTTGGACAATCCAAGATCATACCCCACCATTGGTCCATATGTATAACCATCTGCTTGATGGCAGTGGAAAGCTCTCAAACTAACCCCGGCATTAGCAGAAAGACACCATGTGTATTTTCTGTAGTACAACCAATGCACACTTATCAGATGCGCAGTCTAGATGATTCCAATATAGTAGAAGTATCCAAAGTCCGATCATTCAGTTACAGTCCTGCCGGTATTGGTATGTATCACGTGATCCGAGCCATGTCACCCCTCGATTATGATTGGCCGCCAAGATGCATTTTTGTAGGGCGTCATGGCAAGTAGATCAACCAGGTGCTAATGAGCGGTCTGAGGCTTCTGACTCTCACCTCATTCCTGTGGGCTTAAATACAATATATTAAAAGCTCCAATATACTCACAATGAGGCAGGAGGAGAAGCGTCCGACTGATCCAGAAGCGTGCAAAACGCCATGCCAGGAAAATGAGACCGAGAATACGGGTCCGACATCTGCGTTCCAGCAGCTAGCCATCCTAGACCGGTTTCTTGCGCTTTGGATCTTCCTCGCGATGGCGGTGGGAATCATCCTGGGCAACTTTGTGCCAAATACGGGGCCGGCACTGGAAAGAGGAAAATTCGTCGGGGTCTCTGTACCCATCGGTACGTCTACACTTTCCCACAATTTAGAGACAAACGTACTGACTTATTATAAGCTATCGGTCTGCTCGTCATGATGTATCCGATCTTGTGCAAAGTGAGATATGAGACTTTACATCGATCATTTCGCGAAAAAGCCCTCTGGATCCAGATCGCTTTCAGCCTCGTCATCAACTGGATCATAGCACCTCTCTTCATGGTAGGTTCATCAACGATATTTCCCATCTGCAACTGACGTCCGACACAGTTGGCGCTGGCGTGGGCCTTTCTACCGGACGAAAGAGGCCTCCGAGAAGGCTTGATACTGGTCGGGATTGCACGATGCATTGCTATGGTAGGCCCCATCCATTCGAGACATATGCATCACAAGCTGACGTATCTAGGTGCTCGTGTGGACGGGGCTCGCAGGGGGCGATGGTGAATATTGCGCGATCCTTGTAGCCATCAACTCAATCCTGCAGATGGTCTTGTTCGCACCTCTCGCGATATTCTTCATTCGCGTGATCGGGGGGTCAGATGGCGGGCTGACTATAGACTATTCGCTTGCCGCAAAAAGCGTGGGAGTCTTCCTCGGAATACCGCTGGGGGCAGCCATCGTCACTCGCTTCACATTGCGTTTCCTCGTGAGTGAGGAGTGGTACGATAAGCGCTTTCTGAAGTGGATTGGTCCACTGTCACTGATAGGCCTCCTTTTTACCATTCTGGTGCTGTTCGCCTCCCAAGGAAGGCAGGTGGTGCATCAAATTGTGTCTGTGGTCCGGGTGGCTGCCCCGCTGATTGTGTATTTCTCCGTCATCTTCCTGGCCACCCTGACAGTCACTCGACGGTGCGGTTTCGGGTACAAGCTCTCTTGCACCCAAAGCTTCACAGCCGCTAGCAACAACTTCGAGCTTGCGATTGCGGTGGCGATAGCGACATTTGGTGTGGACAGTGATCAAGCCCTGGCTGCAACCGTAGGACCTTTGATCGAGGTTCCAGTGCTCCTGGGCCTGGTTTATGTCGTTAAATGGTTCGCCAAGAGACAGAAGTGGGCATGAAATCAGAGCATCCCGTCCGACTCAATAGCATCGTAAATAATAATAATCGAATCCGACTTAATTGTTGCTGATTTCATCCAAAACTTGGAAAAGTATGTGGTTTTGCACCCGACACCCTTCCTCCGTTGTAAGTCCCTTGGAAAAGCCTGTCCATAACTTGCGCCGAATTTCGTCCATTTCCACCCCCCGGGTGTTGTATTGCGAGATCAGCTCTTCTGCGATTGCGCAGAGTGTAGTGTTGAGGACATCCCCATTGGTAGGCCAAGGGTCCGTTCCAGTAGCGGAAGGACAGCTGCAGATGGACTGGATTGGCTTCTCAGGTTCCGAGCTAGTCTTCGGAGCCGGCTCTGGCGGTGCTTCAGGAGGCACCTCAGCCACTCGCAGACTTGGTGGCTCTCGACTGACCTCCTTGGAATCATTTCCTTCTCTTTTTGGCATACAGCGAGGAGGGCATTCAGCCGGCTTACAATCGGGCGAGGATTCGACTTCTACCTTTCGCAGAGCTGGAATAGCGACTTTCTGGCCCACGTTAGGATCTTCGGCCACCTGCAGATACCCCTGAATTGCACTCGCTGGGAGTCCAGAGCAAGACAGAAGGTACTTCAGCTTTCGATTCTCCGCCTGCAGCCTCTGGACAGCCAGTCTATGTTCCACATCCTTGCGATTGGCCTGTTCCTGCAAGGATGCCAGCTTCTGCTCCAACTCTCGAATATGCTCCTGTTTCCGTGCTCGGCTTTTCCGCTGGTTTTCGCGGATTCGGGCCAGCCGATCGGTCTTCTGTATGATTCAAGGTCAGGTCCAAGAATATAAGCGAAATTTCTTCTCAATGGCGCCAACCTTCTGCGAACCCTCCGAGCCCATTGCACCGAAGTCAATTCACCAGAACGGATTGAAGATGCATTACTCGCCACAAATATCAGGAGTGTATGTCGGATATTGCATGCAGCAATCCGTCGTCAAAAGAAAGCGCACCTTCCCACGATAGGGGTTCAGTGGAGATAGCGGGCACAGTGGCGGACAGCTTATCAGGATAACGTGGTCGGTCACGTGTATGGGGCCCCCGGATTCTACGCATGCTTGACAAGAGGACCTACGACACCACATGTAACGATCGAACCTCCATTGCGACCTCGGGAGTCATAAATATCATGCTATATACAGAGTCAATTCAGAGATCATGTAGATGTATTGTATGTACCTGCGCCCGTTGGAGTGGAGAAGCGAAGACTCAGTGGGAAGATCCATACTCCCATGGCAAATGGTTGGCCTGACGCATTAGGAATCCAATAATGTGACCTTTCTGGGGGCGACTCCAGAGGGTAACACCCAATGCAGCGGCGCACGACGTCACTAGCCGTCAGGATGATTTGGGGGGGGGTTGGATTGCTTGCATCCCTCCCGGCGCATTCCTGCGCACTTCCCCTCTGGAAGCGACTAGGTCGACTCCTCTTTTCCTCCTCTCCTTCCCTTCCACTCTCAGCGCTGCATCAATTTAATGTCGCTTCCAATCGCGCGACCATCGTCCATCCGATTACACGACATCCGCTTCAGTTACAGTCCACTGCGACTCTTTCACATCGAGAAACACCATGGTCTCCACCCGACACCATCCTCGCGATTTCCCGCCGCCTGCGACCGCAAAGTCGTCCTCTCCTCCCACCCCGTCATCCACCACCACCACCAGCAGCGCTAAAGCGAGTGGAAACGGGTGGGTGCATACCCCGTCGACAGCTGTCACTCTATGGCTAGTTTTGTCCATCCCGTTTGTCGCATGGGACTCGGCCTATGTGCTCCTGCGCCCACATAGCATGCCGGGGAACAAACTTCATTCTCCCATTTGGACGCCGTACGCGTTGTACGGGACGATCGACTACATCTACGGCTGGCCAGCATTCAACGCGCGCAACGGTTTCACTGCTGCGCAGACCATCCTGAACGTCGTCGAATCGGCTGCCTACATCTACTATCTGTGGATTGTGTATACCTACGGGACTTCGACATCGGGTGGTCGCGGAAGCAAGGCGAAAAAGGACGTCAAGTGGCTGTTGACCGCTGATAAAGTGGTTCCTGGGCGTCTCGGAGCGACTGCACTTCTGGTTGCGTACAGCGCCTCCCTGATGACGTTGAGTAAGACCGTTCTGTATTGTGAGTTGTGCCAGTGCCAATCGCGCCTGAAGGTACCCTCCGCTTACCATCACTCCGTAGGGTTGAATGAGTTCTTCTCTGGTTTTGCGAACATCGGTCACAATGACGCACTGACCTTGGTGTTCCTCTGGATCGTCCCTAAGTAAGTAGTTCTTGTCGCATGGCTTCATCTTTGACCTCCTGCCATTTTGCTGATTGCGAGGACAGTGGTTTGTGGATTGTTTTCCCCGGTTACAACATCTACGTACTGGGCGCGGAGATTGTGGCCTCTCTTGATAATGGTACGATCCGTCGGCGCGCTGGACGGCCCAAGTCATCGTAAGCCATACGAGGATCTTATTGGCAATGGGGTCAATGGCCATGAATGACCGGTTCAAATCCAAATATATACAAGCCACAGCCGCGCGAGGTATCGGCGGGTATGGTGGGTCGATAAATGGAGATAGTTCGAAAGTGCGAAGATTCGACGAGACGTTTACATTTGATATATACCTATAGCTATAATCCTATCTAGAATACCCTCCCGATAATATTAATCTCAGTTTGTTTGTCGTCCTCCTTATGGGTGAATGGACTAGAACCACAACCGATGGCAGCTAAAGCGCTACTAGACGGAGAAGCACCGATTATCCCATCCCGTCCCTCAGATACTAGTAGACCCATGATTTTCGCCGCTAAGATAGAAGAAGAATGATTAATGTTATTTTAATTCATTATCAGATCGATCAGTTAGGGCGAACCGATCAAGAGCGACCATGCATGCAGCTCAACTCCTGCAACTAGGTAACTAAAGCGGATGATTACTCCGTATATCCACGACATAATAATACATACAGACCCCAGACTCCCGGTGCACGAGGACAAGATTTCCCCTCACCTTGTTCCTGTCCCTTTTTCTATTTCCCTTCCTCCAGACATCCAGACTCGCGAGGCGTTCAACCACCCTGTAAGTATTTCCCTGGGGAGTTGCGCGGATCAACTGGTTCCTCCAATGACCGTGTTCGTTTAGTGAATGACACTTCCAAGAAGACCAGAAAGGCAGCCTCATCCCGAGGATAACTTTTCCGATTCGTCTCTTCTTTTCTCGTGAAACGATGTTGGGAGGCATGTTTTGAGGGAGAACATCGACAACGACTCCCTTCTCCTTCTCAGCTCCTCATTAATAATCCTCCGTCATGAGCGTGGCCAGTAGCGCCAAGCCGCCACTTTCCGACCCTCAACAACCTTCCCCATACCCACCAGAGTCGACCGCCTCATCCCGCGATTTCGTCCCGTCTTTCTCTTCTCCCGAACAACGTCAGCTTCCGCCGTGGTCGCCGCCCCCTACCACCATCCTCCCGTTCATACCGAACGATGACCCGAGTCTTGATCCTGGGGTACCCGCGCCCATCATGATCCCTCCCGACTCTGACGAATCGCCCCTGGCCTCCTCCATAGGCCTCGGGGCCTTGGGGCACGATGACCATGGCCTCCCCGAAGATATCGACAACCAGAGTCGCGCCAGCTCGCGAGATCCCGGGAGCGCTCTACCCGTTGGAGAATCCATCAACCTCACCGAACACCCTGGCGCCTCCGACCAGCAGCGCGAGGACGGCAACCATGACCCCAACTCGCAGAACCCCGACCAGAAAGGCGAAAAACCGCCATGGAGCGAGCTGAAAACCAAGGCCGGAAAGGAACGAAAGCGTCTACCGCTGGCGTGTATTGCCTGCAGGCGAAAGAAAATCCGCTGCTCCGGAGAGAAACCCGCTTGCAAGCACTGCTCGCGCTCGCGCATCCCGTGCGTCTACAAAGTCACCACCAGGAAGGCCGCCCCCCGTACCGACTACATGGCGATGCTGGACAAGCGACTCAAGAGAATGGAGGATCGGGTCATCAAGACAATCCCGAAGGACGAGGTCCGCGATATGGCCGCTATCGGCCGCTCCGTGGTCCGTCCGCCGCAGCCCGGTCAGAACTCAAAGACGCAGAAGAAGCGGTCGGCGGACGAGGCTTTCGCCGCTGAGATGGAGGGATGGGCCCGTGGGGACCGTCGGGCGCCTCAGGACACCTTCCCCATGCGGCGTGAGAATAAACTCAACGACACATCGAACCTACTCACCGAGGGAGCCGAGTTTTTGCCTTCGCTGGAAATCCAAGAACACTTGGCAGAAGTGTTCTTCGATTGCGTCTACGGACAGTCGTACCTCCTCCTTCATAAGCCTAGTTTCATGCGAAGATTAAAAGCCCGGACAGTTCCGCCAGTTCTCATACTCGCCGTCTGCGCCGTATCCGCACGATTTTCCACGCATCCGCAGATCAACTCCGAACCTCCCTTCCTGCGGGGAGAAAACTGGGCAAATCCGGCCGCCGCCATTGCACTAAGTCGACATGACGAACCCAACATCACGATATTAACGGTCTTCCTCTTATTGGGCCTGCATGAATTCGGAACCTGCCATGGTGGACGAAGTTGGTCTTTCGGAGGTCAGGCGCTGCGAATGGCATATGCTCTGCAGTTGCATCGCGAACTCGACCATGACCCGCTACTCTCGCAGAACAACGGTGCTGCCACTCAGCTCAGTTTTACGGATCGGGAGATTCGAAGACGTACCATGTGGGCTTGCTTTTTAATGGATCGCTACAATTCGTCCGGCAGTCAACGGCCTCCCATTGGAAACGAGAAATTCGTGCAGATACAGCTGCCGATCAAAGAATCGCATTTCCAGATGGAAATCCCTGGTCCCACAGAGGATTTAGATGGAAACGTCCCCAACCCAGTTCCAGATGACGTTGGGCAATTGTCCAACGCCTCGAATAACATGGGTGTGTCGGCCTATATCATTCGCGCGGTGGTGATATGGGGTCGCATAGTCGATTATCTCAACCTAGGGGGGAAGCGGAAAGACGGCCATCCCTTATGGTCGCCCGAGTCGGGCTATACACGCCTCAAGCGGCAGATTGAGGAGTTTTCTGCTTCCCTCCCCAATTACCTGGCATTCACATACGAGAACCTTCAGATTCATGCTGCGGACCGGATCGCTAACCAGTTTCTTTTCTTGCACATCATTATCCATCAAAACATGCTCTTCCTGAACCAATTCGCAATCCCTTTGTCGCCCGGAGGTCGACCTCCACGGGATATGCCCAAGGCCTTCTTGAGCAATGCCGGACGCGCAGCTGTCGAGGCAGCCCATCACATCTCCGTGTTGATTGACCGCGCGTCCGCTTACCCTCTCACTGTTCCATTTGCTGGATACTGCGCATATTCGGCTAGCACAGTTCACATCTGGGGTATCTTTTCGAAGAACGCGCAGCTAGAGGCGCGATCGAAAGAGAATCTGCGACATACTTATCGATATCTGAACAAGATGAAGAAATACTGGGGAATGTTCCATTACATGGTGGAAAGTGCCAAGGACCGATATCGCCAGTTCGCAGATGCGGCCATCAAGGGCTCAGTCCCTACACAGAACGGTGGCCAGATCGCACCGATGTTCCAATACGGTGACTGGTTCGATAAGTACCCCCATGGAGTATCGAGGTCGCATTGGGAAGACCCCGATACCCAGCATAAGGATTTGAATGATGATGCCGTCATGAGCCAGAAACCCGACCTACAGAGCGTGGAAGACTTCTTCGCTAGCCTCTCCCCTAGCACGCCGCAAAGCGTGCCCCGTCGGTCACATTCGAGAAAGAGCAGCAGGATGGATGTCCCGCCCCGCATGGGACAAACAACGCCATCATCACAACAGATTCTTGATGTGAACATGGATACAGCACCGGGAATGCTCGGAACAACCGGAACTGGGTTCCCCCAGGCATCGATGTTCAACGGCCAAGCAGCTCGCGGACAGCAACAGATGTTTGGGCATTCGCCTTTCGACTTCCCCATCCCTACCGACCAACTTCCCCAGCTAGATCGACAGTTTGTCTATGGGTCATTTGGCGCTTTGGACCCCTCGCCCGCCTCCTTTGTCCCATCAGACACTCCGGGCATGTCCTCGGTTAATGGCGCAGAACCTCCCCCACCCAACCAAGACACATCCGATATTTTCGCCGGCCAGATGGATCCTAATGCACCTTCGGGGACGGGCGAATTCTATCAGCCTAGTGCCTGGTTTTTGCCATTCAACCTCGACCCTATCGGGGCTGGCGTTGGCCTCGATCCGGGTGTTCCTCCACCGCCGCCAACAGGAACAGCAAACCCTGTCGGGGCAACGCCGGATATGTCCGCCTTTGGCGGCGCAGGAAACATGCCGATGGGTGCTTACGATCTGAGCATGACTGGGGTGGATCGGAATCAGAAGTACGATTGAGTCGTCATCGCGGCGACAATTGTCCGAGCAGGGCAGGGACACGTTTGTTTTTGGGGTAATTGGTCTGCTTTGCTTTTGGCGATGTTTGGTTGTCTGGGATGGGTTGGAAAAGACGGAGTTAACATTACTGTTCATGATTCATATGTTCCTCTTATGTTGTTTTATATTGCATGACCGTGGCCCTTTGTATCCGATGTGTATATTTCCCTCGAATCAATTCTTCAAGGATAATATTGACTATATATGAAGGTACTGGAGGTTTGTTCGACCATGTAATTCAAAAAGACTGCTAAGGATATGTATGACAGACAAAAGAGCAAATCTTGCAAAAAAGAAAGGCGAGGTCCTGCCCGGGATCGAACCGGGATTGCTGGAATCAGAATCCAGAGTGATGACCATTACACTACAGAACCTGGTAGTTGTTACATGCTGACTAAAATTGATTTATGTTAGTTACTGCTTCATTCTGTCCGTTGGACCCTCGAGACAACATGAATGGATGGAGTTTATAGGTCGGTAAGATATTGATGCTCGGCTATCTGGAACCTGATTCACTTTGCCCACGGATCTATAGTCGCTAGCCACACATCGACTAAGAATGCCGGTATGGGGTTTATCCATTTCAGCACATGGTATATCTCAATTCCTTGCTCTTGCTCACCTGAGATTTCCCGAGCGCAAGGTCTCCCCCGTTGGCTGCGAATACAGTATGCAGTATACGTTGTTTACTACCTAGGTATACCACCTCAGTTCCTTTGCTGTCGATGAGAATGTGAATTCTTATCACGATCGAATGGGTTTGGACTGCCTACTGGCATAAACGCACAGATGCACATAGGGTATGCTATCCTGTAAGTGAGCCGCAGAGAGATGGTTCTAGCTGCCTGGGGGGAAGCCCTTCTGATCTATGGCTCACTTGGGCATTTAAGGAAGAGGACTCAGGTCCATATATAATACGCTGTCTACTGATGTACTAGTCAGGTGGACGTTATCATCTGGGTTCAATGATGACATCCCCTTTCATTGCGGCGAGCACGCTCTATCACGATACTTCCAACAGTGGTCTTCGAGACCACCAGATATGATGACTACCAATATATACTTAGATTATGTGCGGGTAGATATCAACTAGCATCATTGGTCTAGTGGTAGAATTCATCGTTGCCATCGATGAGGCCCGTGTTCGATTCACGGATGATGCATTTCTTTTTTGTCCACAATTTTTTTTGCAGATGGTCTGTCTTTTGTTCCTGTCTCTTTTTTTATGTAACGTTGTTCTCATTAGAATATTATTGTGCTAATAGGTATATCTTTGGGGGATAGATAGTACTATCCCCAACGCACAATGTATGAAGAGAGGTGTATTCCCTACCGAATATATATTTAGGCCTTTCGTCCCATGCTGGTTATCCACCTCTAGACACGACACCCAAACGCAAAGACACATAAACCCACCACATGGTTACTCATACTCATACTTATCATCATCATCTTCCTGCTCATAGAACCGCGGCATGTTCAATCGCCTAGACGCCGAACGCAGCGGGCCACTGTGAATATCAACAATAGGCCGCACGAACTGCGTGACCGACCCAGCGTCGTCCTTCCCCATAACCGGAAACCAAGTATCACCCATGCCGGTCGGCTTGCTATTAGCGTAGATATTCTCCCACTGGCCCTTGGGAACCAAGTAAGTCTCATGGAAAATGGCGATATGCGGATACTGCTTGGCGTATTTCGCGTACCACCGCACGCCTTCCATATGTAGCTCGTCATGCGCAAAGCGATGCAATGCCTCATAATCACGGAGATAGTAAACGGTCATGGTATCATTGCCTGCGACAGACTCCTGCTTGATATAGTGCGAGAGCCCGAGGAGCCCGTACTTCACGGGGTCGGCCGCCATTGCCTTGTTCATCGCTATTGCCCGCCGACTAAGATCCCTCATTCCTGGCGCAAGCGGGCCAAAGGGGTGGTTTGAACGTGCGCCCAGGTGGAAGACCACGATCGACTGGGCGGCCGGGTCGAGCCCGAACGTGCCGTCTGCGTTCGGCGTCTGGGCGCTGTATCTGGCGTTGATGACGCCGTTCAGGTATCGATTCGGGGTGATGTTGTAGGCCATGAGGATATGGTCCACCGTGCGGTAGAGGAGGACCAACACCGTGGGGATGAGGGCCATGGGGCCTAGAGTCAGCAGCAGCAGACCCTGGACAAGACCTCCCAGTAAGAGCCAAGATGTGAGGGTCATGCTGTCTCGGATGGCGGGCGATAGCGTGCGCTCCTTTGCCGGGAAAGGCACCGGGCGTTGAGAGGACCCATTGGGGACAATATGGGGTGGCACCAGGGGCGTGAAGCCGGTCATGACTGTTGCCTGCGGGTTGAAGTATGTATCTGTCTCAACCAGAGAACGAAGACTGGGAGACGAGAAGCTAGATATACCGAGGAACGACCGGATGGGTCATGTGGAATTTATCTGCCTAGTGATACTCGCTGTTAGGATCTATACTTAAGCAGGGATCTGATATCTCACGTCAGCCTGTTGATTCTCAATCGTCAGTTATGTATTGGCCAACCAACCCAACACTTATTGAACCTAGGCCCAAAGATGACATGCTGGCTTATGATCATGTCATATGCGGGGAACGCCTGAGGTCTGTCTCTTTTGATAGGCGCTTATGGCCGTCAGATCTGATCTGAAGCCCCAAATACCCGAGTCTTAGTCTGCGGAGTAATTAAAAACTTCCTACCTGGCCGTCTTGTATCTCCGGCCTTCGGGTTCAGGCATGTCACTGAATGCCCACAGGTCTATCAATCCATTATTCCGGAGGTCTGTCATGCTCATCTTGCTGATAGTGGCAACATGTGTACATAGGACTCGGGCTCTACGCAGTCCGGACTGCGGGGTGCGACGTAATGCATATACAATTGTCATAATGCAGCCAGAAAGACCATTCATACAGTACATATCATTCTTCAGCCTCAACCAAGCTAGCGACCACTCGCATAGCCGCCATCAGTCGTCCCACTCCTCGTCTAGTTGGTCGATCAGCCTGTTCTCGGCGTCAATGTCTGCAGCCCGCGGTTGTCGGCGGCCGCCGATCGCCCCGATGAAGCTACCTCGTTGGGAGCTGCCACCGCGAGTGTGCCCGAGTGCAGGCGCCCGGTTCCCACGGCATAACCGGCCGACGGAGGAGAAAAGGATGATGAACATGTCCTATGTTACAATGGGTTGTTAGTTTCCACGGGTTATATAGAGCCACAGATAGTTCATCTGAAGGAGAGTGAATATAGAGCCCAAGGCTATCGAACAGTTCACAGGAAATGCGACACTATCTGACAGAATCAATCAAATCTAGCATCCAGGCTTGACTGATGATAGCAATTCCAGGCCCTTTGAAGGGCCAAGACAGAATGACTCGCCAATGTATGACAACACCAAACAATCTATACATTTGATGTATATATAGGAGAAATGAGAGGCCCAGGCAGAGAGTGACCGTTTCTCACAGTGTGATTGAGGGCCAAACCAGCCAGACCTCAATCTGTCCGCGAGATCGGCAATCTTGCACTGCTGATATCTTTGTACGAATAGCGACGGGAAGATCCAGCTCCCCGAAACGGTATTAATGCCAATAGACTTACTTTGACAAAATCAAACATCCCCGCCCACAGGCTGTAATTGGGACACTGTCTCCAGCCGCGCTGGTGCATAACCGTTCGTTGATAGGCACAGCCACCAACCAGATACGCAGCGACGGCGATGAGCGCACTAGCGAACAGATGAATTAGTCACGTAGGAGTATGCAACGTATGAGAGACCTACATCACGCCAAAAACGCCACCTGGTCCGAGGCCTTGGCCATCAGATAAGGGAATGCCACCACAGGCGGCCGAACTCCGAACCTCGAAGAAATATGTGCATTCGTCCATGGTTCCGACGAACGACGGGGTTACTTGCGATGGTCCTGCATCGCGGTCGCAAAGGAATGACATGATCGTCGACTTGGTCCGATTTTCGCTGGACTCGCCGCAGGGTGAGCCGTCAGTGTAGTTCAACACCAGTTTGCGCCCTCGGAAGAACGGTTCTGACGCTTGTTGTCTTTGGATTGTCAGCCAGCCAGCCAAAGTAGATGGACCTGTCCGGATGTATCCGAGGTTACTCACCCTATGGAGTAAATCTTCCCATCTCGCTCGTAATAAGCACTGACGTTCCCCCACCGTTCGCGATCAACCCCTACTACATCTTTGATGTTTTCCACCACCGGGGCACAGATGTTCAGGGTAAAATTGGCACGATAGTCATGGCCTTTGGCGTGCCAACTTTCCTCGCGGGTATTTTTACGAGATTTTTCGTCGCCGGCGGTAGGCGGCGATAGTGACAGGGCATTGAGATCATAGTATAGCCCGGTGGTGGGAGAGCGTGCGACGCAGGGGGAGAGGGTGTCTCTGGGGGATGAGGAATCGGACGCGGAGGATATAGAAGATGCAAGAAGGAAAAGGAACCCGAATACGGAGGTGTGCGTGAGCGGCTTCATCGTGGAGGGAATGAGATCGCCGACGGAGGGCGGCTGATGTTACGCGGGATTCCAGTCAGGGAGTGAGTCGGAGAGAAATATAAGATAGAGAGATCGCAAGAGTTGGAAGCTTGTAGAGAAACACACAAGATGAAGAAGGCAAGAAAGAAAACGAGAGGCAGTGGGTGTTGGAGAAGAAGATGATGTCTCGATTAAGATGATACCCGCCAAGTAAGTAATTAGGTAGTTAGTTGACCCCAACCTCGGTTAGTCATCAATGCGGAGAACCTCCCGTTTTGGTTTCTCTCTCGGATTGTCGCGTTTGCCTACGGAATCCCAGCATCCGGCCTCGCCCCATTCACTGCTCGGCCGTACATATATAAATCGCCCTTCTCTCCCAGATCTTTTCTGTGTGTTTGGACAATAATCTGCACGCGCGACGCTGGGCGACAGCTTCAACCGAAAGCTCCCCACCAATTCCCCCTCGTCGCGATAAGAGTCAAGCCAAACTTAAAGATGGCGCCCAAGAAAAAAGTTTCGAAGCCCAGAGCCCCCGTTCAAATTGTCCCAGAGAAACGAGGCTACGAGTTTGGTGGCCCGTATGTTGACTGGATACCCCAGTGTATCGTGGAATTGGCTAACCCGTATAACCTACAGTCTGGGAGCTTTCGGGATTGTCTTTGGTCTCCCAATTCTCGTCTACAGCTTTACTTTCTTGTGCAATGATGTCTCCGGCTGCCCTGCACCGTCGCTACTCCACCCGTCCTCACTGTCCATCAATCAATTGAAAGTGGAAGTTGGTTGGCCTGCAGAAGGGGTTCGCGCATTCTACGACACCAATGTGACCCTCTGTGTGTTGGGTTACTATCTACTCAGCTTGGTGATGTACGTCTTTCTTCCAGGACAGGAAGCTGAGGGCACAGAGTTGGCCTGCGGAGGAAGATTGCAGTATAAGTTCAACGGTACTACATCCGTCTCATGATCATTGTGTCTAGCTGACTTGATTTTCTGCAGCGTTTCTTTCGGCCGTCTTAATCCTCGCCGGCTGCGCCATTGGAACCTATATGTACGGCGCTGACTTTGTCGTATGGACTTTTCTCTGGGACAACTACCTGCAGGTAATTACCGCCAACCTGATTATCGCCTCCTTGATCGCCATTTTCGTATATGCGAAAAGCTTTTCCGTTCCTGCGCCTGGACAGCCCAACCCAGAATTAAGGCAGTTGGCGCCTGGTGGCCACACGGGTAATGTTCTCTATGACTTCTTCATCGGTCGCGAGCTGAACCCCCGCGTGCGATTGCCTATTCCATTCGTCAGCGAGTCTGCTCGGACTATTGACATCAAGTCGTGGTGTGAGATGAGACCTGGACTTCTAGGCTGGATCATCCTTAACCTGTCAAATATTGCTCGTCAATACCGGACGTACGGATACGTGACCGATTCGATCGTGATTTCCACTGTCTTCCAGGCGTTTTACGTCTTGGACGGACTGTACATGGAGCCCGCTCTCCTGACTACCATGGACATCATCATGGATGGATTCGGCTTCATGCTGTCCTTCGGTGACCTCGTTTGGGTTCCGTTCATCTACAACTTCCAGACCCGCTATCTTGCAGTGTTCCCCTTTGAGCTGGGGCCGAAAGGTATCCTCCTTGTTCTGGCTGTGACAGCTGTCGGCTATAGTATCTTCCGCGGAGCCAATAACCAGAAGAACCGTTTCCGCACAAACCCGGACGATCCTCGTGTCAAGCACATCAAGTTCATCCAAACTGCCAGTGGATCCAAGTTGATGACTTCCGGGTGGTGGGGCTATGCGCGCCATATCAACTACCTGGGTGATTGGGTCATGTCGTGGTCCTACAGCCTGCCGACGGGCATCGCCGGATATGCTATCATCGAGAGTATCAACCCTGCTACAGGTGAGCTCCAGAAACAGGCGGTGCAGACGGCTGAGACTCGGGGGTGGGGAATGATCTTCACTTATTTCTTCTTGCTGTATTTCGGAGTTCTTCTCATCCACCGCGAGCAGCGCGACGAGGAGAAGTGTAAGAAGAAGTATGGCGCTGATTGGGATCGCTATACTTCTTTAGTCCGGAGTCGCATTATCCCGGGGATCTACTAATAAATGGGATTGTCTAGCATGTCGGTTACCAGTGCTCGTGGGGTTGGATCTGCGTTATTCAGTCCTTTCCACTGCAGGTGGCCTGCGTTGAAAATATGCGTTTAATAATTGAATGTATATTAATTGTTCTCTTCTTCATGCACGAGTCATAACCGTATCTAATCATACATAATCGGCCGTTAATCTATATTGGACAACACAGTTCATTGTTTCTTCGGAGGATTGACAAGCACACTCAAGTCCCAGTACTCGTCTCCGGAGTTGGGAACCCAGCCTCCTAGCACGGATTTTGTATCCTGGATAGCACGCTTGCGCGCACTGATCGACTCTGTCACCACAGGGGCCGTCTTCTTGAACTCCTGATAACTCGATGCTTCAGCCACCTGACGGAGAACTTCATTCAACTGTGTTTTGTCAGCGTGCGACTCTCCCCCGGGTACAAATATCGCAGCCGAACAGCCAGAGAGTACAATATCCCTCAGCAACCCCCACATCTTCGCCCGGGACAGTGCAGATGCTCCCCGCGCATTTGGCTCAGATGCCCGGCTGCCCTGCTTGACTCCGTTCAGAACCGTCTCATATAGTCCTGTCTTCGATCCGTGGAGCACGGGTAAAGACTTGGCCCCGTTATTCGCCGAGGTGGAAGAAGGCCCCGAGAATGAAGGTGCCACGACCCATATCGCTGAGACAACTCCAGGCTTTGCCTTTTTAGCCGAACCTAAGGAATCCACAGAAACACCTGGGCTGGCCTTTCGATACTTCCAGAGAGACTCAAGCAGCGCACGGGGGATGGACAGGACCTGGAACGGGCGAAATCGGTATCCGTATACACCTTCTTCGCCCGTCTGACGTTGGCCGCCTGGTTCAATTGAGCCAGCAGTCTCAAACTGACTTGTCCAGAACCGACCCGCCAGCTCGCGCATACGCCCCTGTTCACCAAACGCCCTGTCGCACGCGACGCGACTGATCTCCTCCTCGGGCAAGATCACCCCCTCCAGGTAGGCATTCTGCGTCGTCGCAACCAAAAGACTCGTCTCATACGAGAGGAGAGAAGCAACCTGGCGAAGGGAAAGCTTGTCGGAACAGGACTTGCTGCGGGTGGACTCTGCGTCTGCGCGAGCGGGCTTGCGCCGGACGATGCCGAGGCGGGAGAAGTACCCGCGGCCGTCGAGGAGGGTATCCGCATCGGACGATAGCGCGGCAGTAGACCTGGTTTCCGTGTTGTTGGTCTCTACTTCCCACGGCGTGGCGTCTTGCTGGGATGCCATGCAGAGCTCCATGCTTGCATCTCCGCACGGGGCGCAGGTGCAGTACATGTAGATTTTGAGATCGGGGTGCAGTTCGAGTGGGGGTTCCTGTGCGCTGCAGCTCCGGCGACGGCGGAGATAGGGCGATTGGTATGGTGGTGTCTGAGATGGATCTGTGGTGTGGTTGCGTTCTGCGGCGAGGAAGCCCTGGCATTCAGATAAGAGCCAGTAGTTGAAGGCCCGGAGAGCGAGAATTTCCGCGTGCGAATCATGCAGCACGAGGCCTTTGCAATGGGGTATCTGGGATGCCGGGAGACATTTTGCGCCGGATCTAGACGTCGTTAATGCTGCGATGTGCATGTAGATCGAGGGACCTACGTGACGGCCACACAGGTTAATGTCTCCGAGGAGGTATTCTCTCCTGGAAAGTGTTAGCCTTGCTTCTTTGCTGTGAGTTGGTCTTACTGTGTTCCGCTGTATAGACCTAGTGCACTAGAAGCTCTACCTTTCACAATCACTATCCCCGACATGGGAATCCACTCCCTCGTCCCATCGTCACGGACGATGGGTTTGCTGCGCGCGGGCAAGGCATCGAAATGCGCATGAACAAGAGTCGCAATCCGGGCATGCAAGGACTCTGTAGACTCCATTTCTACCTGGAGAACAGAATCCAGAGCTAGCCCGCAAAATGAGCAGTTCTCAGCTCATGAGGATCGTATCGTTGTTGCCATGCAAGGTCTTTTTATATCGGACCGATAAGGGTCACGTGGCACACGATAAGCGCGGATCTTTCTCCCTTCAACCTCCGTCCTGAACTTCATCGTCACTTTCATCCCCCTCGCATTACACCGTCGCAGCGAAACCCGTCAAAATGGCCGACAAACTGCGCACCCTTCAGAACCTCGAGGCCATGCAGGCCCGCTATGTCGGCACGGGCCACGCCGACACCACCAAGTACGAATGGGTCTCCAATATTGTCCGCGACAGTTACGCCTCGTACGTCGGCCACCCCCCGCTTCTGTCCTACATGGCTGTCGGAATGGGCGAGCCCAAGGAGAAGGTTCGCGCGGCGATGATCGAGAAGATGGTTCGTGGGGCTGGGAATCCGCCAGAGGTAGGTTGTCCAAGGTTTTGGGTAGGCTGTGCTGATGAGTTGTAGACGCAGGAATAAAATTACGCCCTTTACGATATTCATGATAACGAACGAGTAATATCCCAGTATGCGGCAATGCAACATCCTGGATGAGACCTGCGGTCAGGATCAGATTCTCCGAACCCGTCTTCGCCCAGGTGTCCGGCGCTACCGAGACCCAGTCACGGTGGCTATTGACGTGCTCTCATGGTTCTAGGATTTCCTGGATGGAGTTGGGTGTGCCGAGCCAAGGCTTAACAAAAGCCATATAGGGTACGTTTTACAGCAACGGAGGGAGAGGATGCTATGTACTTATATGCTATATGCTACGAATTAATACACAACTTGACAAAGCCCACACAGCTGATGAGCCCGATATGTTTTAATTGGTATTTCGACCGAAAGGTCCAACAGAGCGCAGCTCTAGCGTTTATATAGACAGTCATGACCAACATTAAATCCACCGTGTCATCGCGGTATACCATTCATTTGGCATCACCAGCTCGAGCCGCCAATTTCGCATTTTCCGTCTGCAGCGATCCAACCAGATTGAGCCATTGCTGTCTCTCGCTGCGCAGCCGGCCAATTTCTTTCTTGAGGACCTCGATCTCTCGGCGCAAAAACTCGTTCTCGGTCTGATACCGTGACTTTTCTTCCCGGTCTGCATGCTTTTGCTGTCGAGCTTCAATCTTTGACGCCTCTTTGAACTGGTTCTTTTCGATTTTCTCTAGCTGTTTGAGCAGCTTCGCTTCATTCTGAAACAGTCCCGAGGCAACCTTGTGCAGCTTTGCAACATCCGGCGTCGGTGGCTCACGTTTCTGACCCCGTCGCGGAGAACGGTTATCTGCAGCCTGTCCATGCACGCTGCTCGCAGTGCTGCTGCTGGCGCGATCAGCGCTGGGGTCAGCGGCGGCCAGCGCCGCGGCAGAGGCCTTGGCTCGTCCGGACTCCTCATCCTGTGACGGCAATTGTAGTGACTGTATCTCACTGCGAACTTTGTCTAATTGCGATTCGACATCGCGTTTGCGCTGCGCAAGCTTGGCCAGATGTTTCTCGTGCGAGGACAGTTTGCCATTTTTGTTCTGCTTGATCACCTCGATGGGTGGGATGTCGTGAAGTCCGTTTTCGGCGACGCTCGAAGCCATTGAGGGAGAGGCTGCAGCTTTGTCTTGTGTCGAGGTGGATCCGCCATCGTCTCCTTCCTTTTTGGGCCGGTCCACAAGTCTCCTAGGAGTCGACGGCACTGAGTCGGCGCTCGTTCGAGGGGTCTCCTCCCTTGCGGACGAGTGATAGTCGGACATCGCCCGCGACGGCTGGCGCGAGTGGCCTGGGAGGTAATCGAGCACCGCTTGAGGAGCATATCGCTCTAGACCTGCATTCACCAGATACGAGAAACTGGCGATGAGACCATGGTGCTCTACCTCCGTGTCTGTGAAGTCCGAGTCGCTGGCCTCCTCACCATCGGTATCATCAACGCCCGTTGTGTGCCCTGCCCTCACACTGGACTGCCGACTCTTTGTCGAGCGCTGCTCCGACGAAGGGTCGCGACACGCCCAGTCGAGAAACTTCACGGCATCCGTGCAGATACTCTTCGGTGTTCCCTTTTCCACCATCCAGCGGGGGATGTTACCCCCAGGATCACTTCGAGTAACCATGATCCACTCCACCGGATTCGCATCCTCTTCACCCTCCCCATCTGCCTCACCCTGGCCGCCCTCCAGCTTGTCCTCACCCCGCGCAGAATTCCCGCGCTTCCGCCGTGGAATCTCCCGAATAAACTCTACCGACTCATACTCTCCACGGATATACCCATTCGCCGGCGGCACGTCCGGATGCGCACACGGCTTCGAGACCATCATCCAATACCGCCCGCCACTGCTATCCTCCACCCTCGTCTGCCAACTCAGAATCACAGGCACAAAGTCGCGCGGCGTGGTCGGCTTCGGAAACTGCGCCGACACATGGAACACATGCACGTACCCCACGACCGCCTGTCCGTCGCGATCGCGCACCTCGATCTCCTCGACGAGCCGCTCCGCACCGATCCCGCGTACCGACTGGTCGGGCATGCGGCCCTTTCGCAGCCGCTCCTGGTTCGCCTGCAGCGTGGCCGTCATTTCGCCCGAGAGCTTCGCCGCCCACCGCTCGAACGGCAGGCCCTCATGCACGCTGCGCCGCCCGAACCAGTGGCCCTTGCCGTCACGCCCGGGCGTCTTGTGCACCGAGATCTCGAGCGGGTTGTCCCGCCCGCTGTTGATGCGGATCGGCTTGCCCCATTCTTTCTGGAGGGATTCGGTTTCGGCGTCGCGGGCGCCGGTGCGGGCGGAGGACGGGCGCATGCGTGACCACGACGCGGACGGGTGCGCGTGTGTGTACTGTGGCGGGTCATCGGCGGCGTCGCTGGGTGGTTGTGGTGGTGGTGGCTCGGGGATCGAGTCGACGATTAGTCGCGCTTTGCTGGAGATGTCGTTCATGTAGGCGCGGAGGGCGTCCGGATCCTTCGGGATGTCCTCCCATGTGGTTGGGGAGAGACATTCCAGGGCGTCTTGTAAGGCGGCCATGGCTGGCTACTTTGATGTGTCTGTTAGTTGGGAATTGGGGTTGAGTTGGGTTGCGATTAAGCTCGCTGGTGGATGAGGCACATGAGTAGACACAGTCTCTGAGGGGCAATTGACACAGTTAAGGACAAAGCGATGGCATAAACATGAATCAAGAATTCGATAGACCCTCAAATACCGCAGCTGTATGTACTTTGCATGAAATTGATTGACAGTGGAATATGGGCTGAGGTTGGAGCCTGGAGGCTACTCAGTTAGCAGGTAAGACAGACAGGTCCTGACGTCATGCCCTCCACCCACAGCATCCAACACGATTAACGGAGTACTAGTAAAGCATCCTACACCAAAACCCGTTTAGCCTTGCATTCTGTATTCAATTAAATATTCAACCTAGATACTTCGGCTTACGCGATAAATACACGCCACAATAATCATCAGAAGAATGAATGAATGAAAGACTAGGGACCAGCCCAACCAAATGAGAGCAAGACCATGCCAGCATCCGATTCTCGCCATCCAACCTTCAATCAATGAGAGGAGAATAGTACGAGCGTATCCGGGTCAATCAAAAACCCAGCCCAGACGATAGGAGATGAACCTATCCACGACGGACAGTCCTGCAGACAATTGCACCAAAGGACGCGCTCTCAAGGTCAGCAGTACTTAGGCCACAGGCCCATATGCCGTCCCAACTGTGCCTGGTGTCGGCCACAGACCGATCCCACCGAGGCTATCCAGCATCGAGCCACTGTCCCTTGGTGTGATTGTATCAGGTCCTGCATCATCGAAAAACCGCGACCATGAACATCTCAGATGTTGCATGATGCGCAGTGCCGCGGAACCATTCTCACCTAATCCGACCAAACGGATTACCAGTTCTGATCACCTGTATCAGAAGGCGAGAATGATCCCAGGGCCCCGAAGGAAGAGTGCCGACCAGGACACTCTCCCGCCAGGTGCACCCAACGCGACAGAGAAAGGAAAATAGAGAAACATTCCTCATCCAAGTCATATCCCAAGCCGCGAGGCTAACCAGTCTTGATGACATATAATGCGGGGATTGAACAATGGGACATTCCCACGAAACAGATTAACAAATAGCCGTCCCGCCGCTTCTTCATGCAAAAAAAGATGGAAACAAAACGCTCACGCTGGCTCGAAACAGCAAAACACGACAAACAAAACGAGAGGAGATATTAAGTTCTTGGATCTGTATGCAAACGCAAAGACGAGGTGGAGTATCATATCGCAGAATCGGTTCATATAATGCCGTCGGGTCCATCCGGCCTGTGGTTTGTATGAGGGAACGCATCTCTTGTCGTCCTTGAGGTGATACGGGTTCTGCGATCTAAGCCAGAGATACGCAAAGTAGGGGGACCGTTCACTTAAGCCCTCGTCATGGGCCAGTTACATCGTTGCGCCGTATGGAAGTGCGAAATCCTGGCATCGGTCCCAGCCGAATCCCACCATGTTGGCTGCAGTGCTGCAAGGTTGTACCAACATGCTCGGTAGCGGGAGAGCCGCGAGGGACGTCGCAGTGGCAGCGGCGCTGTAGAACTGTGTGGCGTTGTACGGCGAGGTGGTGTATGGCGGACTGTAGGACGGTTGGCTGTAGGATGGTGTTGGCGAAGCAAGCGGAACCTCACTCATGCTATTCAGGCTGGCCCATAGATTAGGGTTAGAATCGCCCGTACTGGCCGTTGCTGGGCTGGATGGCAGTACTTTCCACGAGTCCATCGACACGGAATGCTGCACGGGATCATGCCACCATGTTTCCGGTCCGGTCGAACTGGGGAGGAGGGGTGTCGACCGGAGAACATCAACTACCCGGGGAGGCGGGGGAAGTAATGGGACGAAAAGGTTGGAGATCGCCGTCTTCGCATCCTCACTCCGTCCCCCGAGCAGTTCTCCAGCACCATCCTCCTCCAACCCTTCAAGGGCTTGCACACTTGTCCGGTAGACAAACTTGTTGATGGCCTGGACGAACTCCTCTTGTAGTTTCTTGAGCTGGGTATCCTTGTCCGCCCAATCCCAGGTACTGGCGGCGGTGTCGACCGAGTACACGTCTTTGTGGAACTCTACCAAGGCTTCGATAGTCTCCGGGGTCAATTTGAAGGCCACCTCGTTTTGGGACACCATGTCGACATGCACCACGTAGGCCTCGATATGGATCATCTGATAGTTGAAGAGGGCTTCCACCAGGGGGTTCTCGTCCTTCCTGAGTTCCGAGTCGGGGCCCTTGGGAAACATCATCGAGCAGAGAGTCCAGATGGCGTTTGGCGAGGATAACGTCTCGGTCAGACACCTGGTATGCTGTGTGACATTATTGAGGGGTCGCTTGACTCGGTTGACCCGCTTCAAGGTCGCCGTCAGCCACGGTTCGATTCTGGCGTTCAGCACCACATTCGGCGAGGACCGCGGCGCAAAGGCTGCGGCTGACGAGGGGAGTAAGACCGTTGGCATTATATGATGAATCTCCGAATGATACTGTATAGCAAGTGAAGAAGCGAAGGAATGAAGTCAAAGATAGAATCGAAAAGGCGAAAAGAAAGATGGACGAAAAATCATAAAGGCGACATTCGCCTGTGGATCGTTCCAGTGACGGTCAACGAGACCCAGGGACCCAAGACCAGTCGGGATCCCACCAGGTCGGAAGTAGACTCCGCTGGATGTATATATTAAAAACCCACAGATATGGTTCCGCGTGGAGTGGGGTGAGGGTCGTGGTATGTATAGATCCAAATCGAGTAGTCGGCGAAAGCGCAAAGAACAAGAAAAGAAAGGAATGAAAAAAAGAATGAATGTCAGATTGAAGAGAAGATTGGAGTGGAAAGAAGTAGACGGAGGAAGAGGAGGAGAGGGGAAGGGAGAGAGGAAAGAGAAGAGGGTGTGGGCGGAAGAGGAGGAGAGGTTGAGAGAAGAAGGAGACCGAGAGAGGCGAGGGACTCGAGGTGTAAAGGTAGTAAGTAGTACCTAGTAGTAGAGGGGCCGCAGGAAAGAGAGGGTTTGGCCTAAAAAGGAAAGAGGTTGGAATCTGAACGGTACCAAAGCAGGCGATTCGTACTGATTGGAGTGGGAGGTTTCCTTCTAATATTCAAAATCCCACTGAATGAGGACGAGAAAAATTAGAGAAAAGAGATATTCATATGCTATGACTCTTCTTGAGAGAACTGAATTTTTTTTTTCCCTGGCAAAAATACTATTATTATCACGTTGATACAACTATATCGACTACGCTGGTGGCACCCACGGTACGATTCGCATCCTACCTCAACTAACTATACACAGTCCGTCCTCCCTGGGCGCATGCAGTAGTGGAAAAGAAAAAGAAAAACAATAATAATAAAAAGACAATGCCCCGGCGACTTTTCTTGTGCAGACGCGGAATCCCGATCGTATGGAACAAGTCCCAACCACTGCCACCCCTATCCATGATTTTTTGGCCACCGTCCGGACTCGCCGTCCGATCTCAGCTGTGCTCCCCCTAGGCGTTATGCAAGTGTCCAGAATCGTCCGATGCAAGTGGAGAATGTCATTCCCCAGGTGGTGGGTATACCTTTTACATTTATTACTTACATCCTTACATCTAACACCTCGGGTGCTCTTGATTCGATTTCTGGAATCAAACAAACAGAATCAATCAATCCACCGAGGAAGAGCGCAACGGCCTCGGAATTCCGCATCGCGGCCGCCATGGCGTGTGACATGGATGATATGGACGGTTGAAGGCTCCACGCCTCCGCCAGAGCGGTTAGGGCTTGCGGTAATGCCCATACACAGATTGTCTTGCCAAATGATACATGGTGGCGATGCAAGAGATGCATCTGCATACGGAGTAGGAGCCAGCCTATTGAAGAACCAGACCAGGCTGACTCCCCCAGACCCAGACGAGAAGCGTCGCAGATATCGCGTCCGTCAACTTGACTGATGGTTCTGCTGAGAGGACGATGTGATGGGAGCGGCTGTTACACCCGACGGACTAGAAGAACCTGTCGAAATTGGCGCTGCAGAAAGCCCCAACTGCACGATGGTATCAGCCAGTACTGAAGGAAGGTTTAGTTTACGGTCCCGTTCACGATGTACGGGTTGTGCGAATCATAGCGTCGCTGGCTAAGCCCCAATGTTGATCCACTTTGGGTTGGTTGCATCCCAGGGCTTCGAAACGGCCTGCCTTCAGCATCACCGGCCGATGGCGATAGATAAATATACCCGCTTCGTGTCATGCCGCCTATCACTGGGAGTGACGGGAGAATCACTGATCGCCATCATTCGGGTATAGACCGCCAGGCAGATGCGATTTCCATTTGCGAACGAACCCGTGTGGAAAATTTTCTTCTGGTCATGCCCCGCGCCCACCACGCATCTTGGTTGCGAAGATCATCCGATGCTCGTTTACGGAGTAGAGAAACGAGTCGGACCCTAACACGGCCGTCGAGAGATATTTTCTATTGGGGAACTTGACCCAGTCCGCCACATGTGGGACTTGATGAACACTTCGTCCCAGTCACTCAGCTGGGAAGTGCAGGAATATCGGAGAAAAAAAGGTGATCTGGGGCTGCAACGGTAATATGTAGCCGAGATGGCTGTGACTGCGTAGTATCTTGTCTGGCATCGCGAAATCGACGCGATCAACTTGTAGACGTATGACAAGAGATGTAGGAGTATGCGGGCCCCCTTACAGGGCATGGAGAAATGCGCCGACAGCACCGCCTACAACCGCGAGCTGCGACAAGAAAAAGCAGCGGTCAACCTATGAACACGGCAGTCGTGCTCCGAACACGGCTGAGCATTGAAGAAGACACCAGGACGTTGATCGAGTCTGTCGTCGAACAAAAACGAGAAAAACGAGGGCCCACTAACCTGATGCACTGACCAGTTGTAGTACTTTCCACATGGAGACCAAGCAGACGCCAGTGAAGTCTCTTTCTACATACACCAACTCCTAAACATGGCGTTTTGTTGATATTCTCCAGATTTGGACCGAGTTATCTATCGCATCTCGACCATGGAATGAGGGTCGCATCGCCGGTTCTAGACATGTCGACCACCGACACCACGAACCTAAACCACCTCCTCCAGCGGGAACGAATCAGTTCCTCCTGAGTTTCTAGATCCTCGTCGGATGAACCGTACCGTCTGCGGTTGATGATACCATCTCCTAGTTTCATTTCCTACCAAAAGAGTCCTGTCTTCAGACTGGTCGAGTTGCAGCCGGGCAAATCAGCAGCCTCAGCTGATGAATTACGGAGGGGTGGAGGATCGTGGGGCGAGCTAAAACATCGTGGAAGCTGGATGGGCTGTCGGTTCAGCCCTCACATTCGTCCGTGGCCCCGAGTCCGGCTTTTCCACGCCAGCTGAGAACCCTGCTACGATCTACCATTGGACTGAGCCTCGTCGATAGTCATCTCCAGACTTTCTGGAATAGGAAGTCTGGGAAGGGTACGGCTACACTTGTAACAATCGCAATACCGCACTATTACACCCACAACCATGAAACAACATGAACAGAGGGAAAGGGGAGATCAAGAACTCACCATCAACCGGCCAGCATGTTGATATTGGAGGAAATTCTCCGACCTGCATCTAGACGATAGACCGAAACACAGATGTCATCCAGTAAACACACCATGCGTCGAGACCGAAATCCTGCCTTGTTTAGGCTCGGGAGTCCCGTATCCGCAGCATACAGGCCGGCTTCGTTCAGTTCTTCGGCAGCATTATCTGCTGCTCGAATCACCTCCTACTACAGTGGTGTGGTGTTGGAAGGATTCAGATGGCTGGCGGCATCTGAGACAGGCCGCATAGCGTCGACGAATTTTGAAATCGCCCTCGGTTATCCAGTCATTCTGGCGGTGTAGTGCCACAAATGATGTCCATCGCTGTATGGATTATGGATTAGTAGGTAGAGATGGTGAGCATGATCAGATGGCATCGCAGACGACGCTTCTCTGTCTCAGCAGGCGCCCGCAACCAGTGCGATGTGGGGGTCAGCTCACGAGTCATGGAGAGGCAAGTGATCGATGATGTCGAAGTGCAGCGCACTGTCGGCTGGAGTCGGACGTGCATCAAATCCGATGGCCTTCTCCGTACAAGGAAACCACGGAAAAAAAACCAACAAAAATAAATCATCTGCGTCGTCAGCTCAACAGCCCTCTCGATATTGCCGGCATCTCATACGGTACATGCGGATTCGACGGTTAAGGGCCGCTCCGTATGACATTCCCGTAGGATCCATCGCAGCGTATCATTTATGATCAACAAGTGCCTTGCTATTTTCCTGTTTCAAAAAGTATTCTAAACCATGAAGGTACTTACCTACCTATGGTATTGCCCGTCCATAATATGCGCCATGCACAATCGGTCATCACCGATTGCTGCGCCTCATTACGGTTGCCGTCTCTCAGCCACGATGTACATGTGGCGGGGTTTCTGCAGAAGAATGACATAATGCCAGGCAACTCGCACGATACCAATTATACACAGTACAGAGTAAGTCAGCAGTAATCAGCTTGTATCTAGTTAGTCTGTCTAGGCTACACAGACCCCTGAAGTGGGTTAATCTTGTGCATCTTGAGCTACATACTCCGTAGGTAGTATTGCGGAAGCATCTAGGATTCTTCCTAGACACAACCCTCCAACCCCAAGCAAGTCGACCACAGACACTGTACTTTGGTCAACTTCACTTCGAGCAGACTACAAACTGGATTTAGTGATGATCATCCTGAATCCGTCCATCCGCACCAACCCGTCAATTCAACCCCCTTGAATTCTCTAGCAACGGGAAGCCTGAAGAATGTATGCGTAACAAAGCTGTACCCGAAGCCATGACACAAGACGCATACAGACCAATAGCTAAACCGACCTGAACCCTCGGACACACGTCCACGGCCTCGCCATCAGGTTACCACGTTGTATTACAACGCACGGACACGCCCCCATATCAGGGCATGTAAGCGCCGAAGCCATCTTGCATGTAGGGGGCGCAGACGAGCACAGTCTAGTGTACGCCGCATGCATGTCCGGCCAATCCGGGCCTCTTGCGCCGTCCCCTGTGACTGTTTCAGATGGCACCACTCCTCCGGCCATGACTGGCAGCCACGGCTGCCGTATGCACCTATCCGGGAGTCTCCAGCGTTGGCGGCGCCAGGGTTGAGCGATGGAAGCGTATTCCAGACCCACTAGCACGGCTGACAGTGCATGAGGAATTGGTCACCTGCTCGACTAGCCTTTTTGGTCTGTTGTCGCATGGTTCGATTCCTGATGGCGGGTGGTGATGGGCGGTTCTCCAGGCATAGACGGAGCGAGATGACTCGGAGAGATGTGATATATCATCTCTGTCTTTGTTATTCTTTGATGTCATCATGGTTCGTCGTGCCTCTGAGGTTCTAGACTTTGTCCAAAGCAAGGGCATACGCAATATGATTCTTGGAGGTAGACCGGCGGCGCTTGACGGCTTGACGGCTTGAGCATCCATGAAACTCAGTTGAGAATAAAAATACAGTACTATACACGGATAGGCAATTTCCTCACATCATACGCCATACCTTATCCAATTCAAACGCCAATGAACATGCAGCATTATAGAATGAACCAAATTCGCGTTGCGCGGGCACTTCTCCTGCGTCGCCTTCACCTGTGAGGTCCATGCTCAGGAAAAGATCCGTGCTTCTGGGAGCATTGAACGGGCCGCTCTCATAAAATGCATAGTTGAGCTGCTGGCCCTTGAAATCATACCGATGAATACGTGTGCCTCGGATGTCATTGACGGGAAGGAACATATATTCTCCAGAAGAGTATCCAGTTGGCCCTGCGGCGTTAGCCGGCTGGCGTAGGACATCGTTGGGCAGCGTAATCTGGGCGAATGTCGGGAGAGGGACTTCGATATCGTTTGATAGAGATTTGGAGAAAAGCCCACTCAATGTGTCATGGACCTCGTTCAAGGCCGGGTCCTCGGATAGATCGCGAGTGAGCTGTCGAGCGAACCTGAGGTCTAACCCGCTCTCAGGAAGTAAATAGTCCACATTGTTTTCGGACAGGACAGCCTTCACATTGCGCATGATAAGTCCGTTTCCGGAATCAAGGCTATCGCGCGTCCCTTGCACCGTAACCTCCAGCTCAAGCTGCGGGAAGACTCGTGCGTGGATGGCTGAAGGGACCAGGCGGATACGGTGTGGCCGTTGAGGCTCTTCCGGAAGATGAGGAGTCAACATGCGTAGAAAAGACGTTACTCGAGGGATCTCGGTAGCAAATGCCCGAGGAAGAGACAGTTTTCCCAACTGAGGCGCGGTTAGCTCGGCCTCTTGGAAGGAAGGCTTCCGCAAGAAGAGACATCTGCCAACAGTAGCTGTCAGGCTCTCATGCACCTCGACGCTACCATCATTCGTCTTAGAAGACTGTCGTAGCAGTTTCAACAATTCATCTGAAAGACGTGTTTGATGTTTATCAAACAACGGTGTGTCGAGAGTCGTCATTTCAGCTGTCTGGGCGGACGGGAAAGCCCACCGGAACCATGAACTTTGCCGATTGAACCAGGACAAATTACCCTCCAAGTCAACATTGTAGACGGAGACTGGTTCCGAGGAAGGCAGATATGTCCCAAATGGCACCGGAAGGGCCGAAGTTTCGTAAACTGCCAGATTCAACGTCCTCCGAGCGTTGTCTGCGTCCTGCTTGTTCTCAACGAGGTAGAAAATCTTGCTTGGACAACCCGAATCCTGCTCAAACGCAACACCGTAGGTTTTGCTTATCCATGATAGAAAGTCAGCGCTGAAGACACGGTCATAATCTTTGGACAGCGCGACATCTGAAAACAAGGCGAGCTCTTCCTCTCGTATCCGGGTAATCGCATCGTAAACAATGTCCCGAATGGATTCGCATGAATTCTGTCTGCCAGTGATCCTCACGAGACCAAGGGAATTCGTAACATCAATCTTTGCGTCATGGAGACTCGCCAATTCCTCGAAGGAAAAGTGTTTTGAGTTGAGAAGCAAAGTCAATGATTGCGATGGAAGGCGAACATCCAGTTGTCCAATCTCGTCAATGATGCCCAGATGCCAACAATCTCTGAGTATTCTCTCCGAAATCAGCTGTTTTCCACTGAGAGATTGTGATGTCGCGACTCTGTCAGCAACTCCTCCCGCGGATCCTGGACCGGTCTCGAAGAAGGCCGAAGTGCCAGGCTTCCATTCCGTGGTATCTACCTTCCCATGCTTGATTCGTGACTCAGGCGACATCGGTGCATCTCGTGCAAATTGTGATACATAATCCGACAGCTGTCGAGTGGTAAAGGATAGCTGGAGTCTGGTCCGAAGACCATCCCAGTCGGTTAAGGTAAGTTTCGCACGCGGAAGATACGGCGCGCAGAAACTTTCAATTCTCTCGTTGACAGTGGAGGGATCCAGTATGTCCTCGTTGTCTTCCAATTCATTTAGCATGAAAGGTAAAGCATTTTTGTCGATACTGTCGGTGCTTTTCTCCTGTGTATTCTGGGGCAGTGGGCGGCGACGTCGAGGGTTCGACACAACGACAACTTCTCCGGGTTTGCCCAGAGCTGTCACCCCAATCGGCACTCTCTTAGCTTCTTCCTTTTTGAAACGGGGCCGCCGTTTAGGTTTGCGTTTGAAGCGCGGCTCGGACTCGGTATTCTGGGTGTCACTATCGGTGCTTTGGAATCGGACGAAGACGCGGCGTTGATGTAATGGAAAGGGGAATCGGCATCTTGTGCAATCGCGGGGGACCTGAGAACTCAGGAGCCCAACTGTGCTAGTTGAGGATCGGACGAGCATGTGGAGGAGCGAGGAAAGTACATCCAGACGGATGAAATGCCTACTAATCTGAAATTATCAACAGTAACATCATCATGCGAAAGACCGACATGCGCTAGTCCCGGAGCGGATTAAGCTGCTTACCCGATGATCTCATTCCCTTGCGCTGCCTAATCGGGTAATTAAGGATTGTCTACAGATCTATGAATTCAATCGCGAATGTTGAAATTGGGGTATTGATCCACGAAACACATGGAGCAGAAAATAAAACAAGAAATATGTCACTCCTTACTTCCGATCTCCCAGCTCCTCAAATCTTCTCGAATGTCAAACTCAGACAGTTCATAGTCCGTATTACGACTCTTCCATACGCCGGGCTTGGTGTTGTCATAAAACTGATTATCCATGCTCGCGTTCTTCCTAGAGTGACCAGCACCCGCAGGGAACCCAGGTAATCTGCCATCGTTGGGGAACTGATTGCTCGACGAGCTCTTCCCGCGCCTCTCAAATCCTGGAGATAATCGGTGCGATGACACGTTCGGTTTTGCGCCTCCTGCACTATGAGGAGATAGTCCCTGGTCAGCCGCTTTGGTAGTTTTCGAATCCTGGACATCGTTGTGCCAACTGACGCGACCGGAAAATAGCTCCTCGATCAGCTTGTCCGCTGGCAGGTCGTCCGAGTTCGAATTCCAGGAAGCAGCCAAAGTGCGTCGATACATGTCTTGCAAGTCTGAAACCTCCGTACTTTGGCTGCTCAAAGAAGGGAGACGTCCTAGATCGACTGGATCTCCCTGCTCTGAGGAGACGACCCCTGCGATACCCCCGAAGACCATAGCGGATTTGAGAGGAGGACTAGGGCTCGTTAGTAAGAGATAGGGTAAAGATCGAAACGATAACCTCAAAAGAGACATACGTGGTAAAGTTGCGATCACCTTCTACCTGGCGTATCGCTATCCCGATTCTGAGGGTACTGTTTATCTTGCTGTCCTGCATCAAGTATCGCCTGACGATACCCTCTTCGTCATCGCTTTTGTCCACATATTCGCAAAGATTCAATTTGATCCTTCCAAGTAGATTTTTATTGTCACCATGGCTCGGTGATTCAAACTCCTGGATGACTTCGAAGTGTATTTCGCATTCGTGAAGCGATTGATTCCGGTCTATTGTGAGCCGTACCTGTAGCGTCTTCTCGTAGTTCCAGTACGCCCGATGGTCTAAAATGACCGCTTTATCTGTATGACCATGATGCTCCGGCGCACTAGAAGAAGGTAGCCGCCACTTTACAAACGCCGTGCCATTGACGAGGGGGATATTATTGAGATCGATGATCTGAGCAAAGTGTCCAAATCAGTGTCGGCTCTTCCCAACTAATCTTGGAATTTGTTCCTTACCCGTAGCACTAGTTCAAACCGTGGCTTATGGCGAAGTCAGCAGTATTGAGTAGACAATCGTCATCTAACTCACCCTCCGGTTCTTTGGAACTGCGCTCACCATTGTCGTCAGCACGAAATCCCCAATACGTCATCATCCACATGAGTGCGCCCGTGGACCTAGCCGGAGATACATACCAAACGCCTGCATGTTTAGCAGGATCCCGACTTGAGAGTCAATCTTTGATCATGCGGTTTCCATGTGTGTAACGATCGTGGATGAGCTACTTGAACAGAGCGTGAGCTTGATGCATGCGGTCTTCCCCACAAGGCGGTAGCGTAATCATGTCGGCAGAAACCTACCGCCTTTGATCCGGCGATTTTTCGGAAATAAAACTGGCGGTCTAAATCAACATAGAGCATCCATCATCACACTCGATATATTCTTTATCTTGCAACGTTATATCCTCGCTATCTCCAACATGGATCAGCCGCCACTATCGCCACCTTCGGAGCCTGCATCCTCTCCGCCAGCCAAACCCGTTGCGCTGGACTCACCGCTGCGCACCACTCCTATCCATGCTCTTCTCCCCGAAGTGCGCGTTCCGAGGGAACCGCTCCCGTCATACAAATACGACCCTATCACCTGCGCGCCATTGGAAGGCGACGATGTGCGCGCTCAGATTGAGGAGCTACGCCAAGAATTCACGTCACTTGAGCAAGTCGCAACCGCGCAGGAACAAGCCGCGAGGGAAGTAAAGCAGAAGATTGAAGATGCGGAGAGGAAACGCGAAGAGGTGCAAAGAGCCATCGACAAGAAGATCAAGGAGAGAAACATGGAAATGAAGGTGTTATCGAAGTATCAGAAGGCGAAGGCTTCCGACGTCTCGTGAATTGCCCGGTGCGACCGCTTTTGAAACCAGTGCTGGCCCGTTCAGCATATGAAACTCTCCTCTCCAAACCGGTTTTGTCGAGTGAGCGTTAACTCCCAGACCTCGAACAACTTCCTCACACACTGTGTCTTGGGTATACCCGCTCAATCCACCCGTGGAGCTACGCGTTTCGATATCCGGCTGGATATTCTACGATATAATCGATATCCAGTGATTATTCAGGATTTGGATGGATTTTTCAGAGAGAATCAGAAGACTACCTCGAAGGTGGCAGTTTTGCCAATTCGAGAACCGCCACTTGAGCCTTAATGGCACGAAGTCGATCAACACTCGCGCTGCGCTTCGCGTGCTTTGACGCAGTTTTGGACATCAATTCAAGGCCATACGAGTACAGGGGCCGGTATTTGTTGGCTGTTCCGTCACATCAGGAAATCTAGCTGCCATAAGCTGCGGTGTTGGGCTCCCCCAGTTCAGCACCGTTTGCAACATTTCAGGGCTAATGCAATGCTCGAGGCGTTTTCCAGCCGAAGCGTCCGCCAGTATGCCATGGAATGCAGCTTTACTATCCTGATAGTATTATTAATGAATTCATATTCCATTATTCATTAGTCCTAAAGGAGCGTTGCGGCTCACATTTCTCACAGTGTACCCAAGATCTTCACCAAGGCGGGGAACAGCTATCGAAACACGTCAGTAAGAGGACTAATGACATTCAAAGGAAAGACATATCTGAAACTCACATCAGAGATATCCTCAATTAATACCTGGGTCTCGTTGACAAATTTCGGGGTTAGCAGATCGTTGGCATTACCCAAGAGACTATCAACTTCGGCCAAAAGTTCAGGGGTAATGACCGGGGAAACATCATCAATCAACCCTCGCGTCTCATTCACGAACTTTGGCGTGAGTAGATCAGAGGCGTTGCCCAGAAGGAAGCCAACTTCCTCAAGAAGATCAGGAGTGATGGCCGGCGCCACCGCATCAATGAGACTCGAGGTCTCCTCAACGAACTTGCTCGTGAGAAGCTTGTCGGCGTTACCAAGGAGGCCACCGACTTGAGCAAGAAGATTGGGTGTGATCATCGGGGCAACTCCGTCGATTAGGTTGATTGTCTCATTGACAAACTTAGGTGTCAAGAGGTTAGCGGCATTGTCCAAGAGACCTCCCACCCGAGCAAGTAACTCAGGTGTAATGACTGGTGCAATGCCGTCGATCAATCCACTAGTTTCTTTGACGAAAGACGGGGTGAGCAGGTTGTTGGCGTTTCCAAGAAGACTCTTGGTGTCGTCGACGAATCCCTCCGTCAGTAAGTCACCGGCGTTGTTGAGTAAGCTTCCAACCTGCTTGGGCAAATCAGGAGTTATAATCGGAGCGATGGCAGTAATGAGGCCTTGAGTGTCGTTCACAAATGCGGGCGTCAAAGAGGTCACCGGCGTTGTTCAACAGGCCAGAAACCTCCTTGAGAGGCCCAGGAGTAATAACTGGAACTACAGCACCGATCAAACTCTTCGTCTCCTTGACGAAGTCGGCAGTCAACAAATTACCCGTATTGGTGAGGAGCGTGTTGAGCTGCTTGAACAAGTCAGGAGTAAGGAGTGGGCCGAGTTGTTCTAGGAGGGTCTTGAGCTGCTTCACGAGATCGGGGGTCAACAGACTATTGGCACTGTTTAGCAGAGAGCCAACCTCCTTAAGCAGCTCAGGAGTAATATATGGCGCAACAGTGACAATCAAGCCCTTCGTCTCCTTGACAAATTCCGCAGTCAACAAGGTGTTGGCATTGTTCAGCAGACCGCCGACGCCCTTGAGCAATTCAGGAGTAAGAACAGGGACAACAGCTTCGAGGAGCTGTCTGATCTCCTTAACAAAATCAGCTGTTAGCAAGTTGTTCGTGTTGCCAATCAATCCGTTGACTTCTTTGACGAAGTCAGCCGTCAAAAGGTTGCCAGCATTGTCCAACAACGAGGACAACTTCTTGAAGAGATCAGGAGTCAGGACAGGTCCAAGCTGATCGAGTAGGCTCTTGAGCTGTTTAACAACCTCAGGAGTCAATAGCTTGGTGACGTTGTCCAGAAGGCCCATGAGCTTGTTGATCAGCTCCTGGGTCAGCAGACCGTATGCGGTGTCGATCAAGGACTTAGTCTGATCGGTGGTCTTATCGTCAAACAGATATGCAAAATGATGGAAGAACGATTCCACATCCTTGAGGAATGTCGGAGATAGGAGACCTAAAACACCATCCAGCTGATTCCCCAGATCTGTTCCGGGGTCGCCAGTGACTCCCTCAGGAATCAAACTTTCCCAAGAGAAGCCTTCGGCCGTTGAGGAAGCTGAAGCCGACGTCTTGCTAGAGGCTGATGGTTCTTTTGGCTGAGCTGTAGGCGGGGCAGTCTCAGCTCGGCTCTCCTGTGTCGAAGCAGAAGCAGCACCAGCACCAGCACCAGCAGTAGACTTTGCAGCCTGCTGGTCAGATCCCCCACCTAGTGTAGGAATCAACGAGCCATCCGTCAGATATGACAGGAAATCTCCACCCCCATATTGCGTGTTTGCAGCATTCAGACCAGAATTCTGGTTTGAAGATGCCTCAGTAGCACCATTTGTCGGAGCGGCAGGCGTAATTCTATCAATATCTGCTGGATTTTGCTGGTTTCCAACAGTGGCACTTGGCTGTGCAGCTTCGGTGTTCGGTACCGCAGTCACTGCCTGAGCAGCTATGGACTGCTCCTCCTGGGCTGAATTCCCCTGTCCTGAGGCATCACTAGCAGAGGAAGCTGGATCTGGTGTTGCCAGCGCAATGCTGGAAAGCAAGAAGGCTGAAAGTATTGGTGTGAAATGCATGCTAGCTGTATGCTCTCCACAGGGGATGACCAGCAATTGACGACTGGAAATCACATTTCAGGTACTCGGAGACCTCATACCTCCTTTTATATGGCTGCAAGTGCGGGATATCTACGTTTCCCCACAGATCCAACCGCTTAAACCGACCGAGCGGCTATCCAATAAACCCCTACATGTGAGGTAACTATGCTGTGTTATGCTTTTCCCTTCGTCGCTTCAAAATCCATGACTGATGTCAATGGCCAGCATGGGTAAATTGGAGCGGAGGTCATTCCCATCTGGTGTCAGCTGGAACACGACATGATGATCACGACGAATGGATACCTAACTGCCTAGCGCAATGACGGGACTCATCGACCAGTGAATGCTGGTTCGTCCTGGGGCGAGCTCCGGGGGTCGGAGTGAGCCGTGCACTCCAGGATACGTTAGGGGACTAAGTTCTTGCGGGGGATCGAATAGGAGTGCCGGCATGTTGCAAGTTTCAGTGCAAATCACTCTTGGTCCCCGGATGGGCTTCCTTTCTCTTTCGCTCTGTTGATTCGGAGTCGATGATCAGCGTCGACACACATCACTTTCGATCAAGCGACCCTTTGATGATAACAGTAGTCGCTTGCGGTCTACCAGCTAGTCCTCCAATTAAGTTCCCATCTAACTAGGAAAAGAGTCCTCGATTGGAGGCAAACACCTGCCAGCAGAGTTTAGTCCCTGACTTGAAGGCACACCAGAATGAGGTACCGGGACACAAGTCTACCTCGTGCAGCGGTGAATTCGAATACTCCCCAATTCTGGTTATCTTTCGATCTCCTTTCACGAGAAATGATCGCCGTCTTGACGGGCGTTCTTCGTCAAGCGTCTTCTATATATTGATCTAGGTTCTCTCTAGTGGAGGCATACCAGTTGCCGTTTGAACAGTTGATCGCCCATATTGGAGATCCCTTCCCACAATCATCGTCTGTGCGGAGACAGAAGCTAGTTCGCTGTGGAGTAAAGGCTTCAGGGTATACTGCAGGGACCATCAGTCCAAGAATAGAGGCATCGACTTCCCACGGCATTTCAGCGGCATCTCGGGTGTCCGCTCGGCAACATGTGAGCCTAAAAGGACCCATGCGCCAAATGCGGAGTGGACGTGACGAGCACCTGGAACTGTGCACATTCATGTTGGACCCAATCTGTGCTAGCTTGGTGATAGACAGCATTGCTCAAGCGGGGTTTCCGTCGTCGTCCCTCTACACATGGTAGATATCTTGTTTTCGCTTCGGGTCTGGAGTTGCAGGGAGTGAACCGCTGAATGCAGTTAGATATGTCTCCATTTCAACCATTTTGTTTTTGTTCTTACTCGTCGGCATGATGTTGAGTGCCGGATACCACACTTCACTATGTTAGTATGGAAGCTATATACCTACCTGGTAGGCGCTAAGAGGCTTGATCCATTATAGCAATACCGATCTATTACTGATCACATATAGTCTTCAATCTCGCCAAACAAGGAGACGAATGCTCATTGCGATGGAGTTAGATGCGGACTATCTTGTAGAAATCGTCCACACCTTTCCTTAAACCTTTCTCCCAGGCCCTTCCGAGCTGTTTATCAAGCGAATTTGTTCTAGAAATTCGCTTTCGAATCCACAACTCAAGAGCTCCAATCCTGTCTCCTCCTTCGCCACCACCAGGTATGATGCCATGAGATACTGCGCCGAAGAAGTTTAATGCATCGCTGAATCCAGTGTCCCATCCCAGTTCATAATAGTGACATTCTGAGGAACTCAAGAGGCTTGACTCGTGTGACAATGATCCTCCGCGAACGTGTTCCCTCTGAGATTCTGCTTGCTGTAGTAATTTTTGAATTCGCGTTTGTGGGAGTGCGAGCCAAACTGGAGCAGAAATATTACCTGCATCGACTTGCTGTTCGAGCTTCCAAGCGTCGCCGCCAAGTCCATGCATCTTAAAGCCGCAAAACGCGGATCCGCAGGCTTTCGACGCCCACTGCTTTCCTTGCGCCTGGCCAAAGGTTCTCATTAAAGAAGGATATTCGGAAGCTTTCGCACAAGACCAGCTTTGGGGGTGCATTGCGCAGCTGTACTCGCCCACGTACACATCCACAGCTGTACCCTGAGCAACAACATTCTTCTGACGAGCCTCAAGCTCTGCGAGCTCACTTGGTATTTGTTGAATGACGGACATCGGGTCCATAGAGCGATATTTTTCGGCAGTATAATACCGGTGAGTATCCACGACAATGGGGCTTCTTCCTACACGCGTCGGAAACTGGTTCTTCGACATGGCAAGATCTAGCGCTGCAGAAAGATCTCCACCATCGCTGATAAACATCGGCAAGGATGGATTGATGGAGCTCGCGATTTCGAGGACCTCATCATACCATTTTTCGAGATCACACGTCTTCCAGTCCGTGTCACTCGATATTTGCACACCAATCACCTCACTCATGGCATGAAAAGTCACTTCCTGGACGATGAAAGCGACACAGTCTCTAGCTAGGCTCCAATTACTGGAACTCGGACAAGCATCAACAGTTGTCTCATTACCGGTACGATCACGACCTTGAGACCGTCCCGGGATTGTCTGGAAGTCAATCAAGACACCGATACCGTGGTCGTAGCACTTCCTGAGCAGATGTCTCACAGTGTTCCAGCAGTTGTTATACACCTGAGATGGCTCCCCTTCGAAAGGTGACCCTATGCAGAACACAGGACCAAATGTGAAAAACCCAACGGGTAACCGTATAGAATTGCATTTAGCGACGGTTCTGAGCCATACGAGGTCATCATCGGTCAGTGCTGTCCGCCAGTGAGACTCCCAGTCCGATCGAGTTTCGTCAAGCCCTTTTGTCTCAATCGAACTGTGTGCGAGGTATCAGTTGGATCAAATCTAGAGAAAGACGAATCGTCTGCTACCAACCGTTTTATCTCCCCCAGTTCCCTCGTGCTGTTGAGATCCGTCTCAAAGGCGTTGTTGTCCAGCCATGGTCCATGCATAAAGATGGGTCCCACATTTGTGCCATGCTGATATCGATAGCGGAATATGTCATCCACCGATGGTGGCGAAGCGTGCGGTGTGCTCATAGTTTTGCCTATGCAGTTGCTTGAAGCTTTGTTTGATTTGATCTTCTGGTTGTTGAGATGCTCCTTCGGACCGAGGGGTGATATATACTTGCGACAAACGGATTAGGATAACGTTGATGAAAAGAATCAATCGTGCAGGCCGTTATGTATCGTATTGAAGTCCTAGATATTGAATAAGAGAGAGGCTTTTAGCCTGTCAAACAAGTTCTTAGTGGCACTAGATAGAATTGCCTGAGGCTAGAAGGCTTACCGAAAGAGGCAGTCCGTCGCAAGTACTAGTAGAGAGACGAAGGACCAGGGCAGGAAGACGTTTCAGCAAGAAATGCAAGGTTTATTGGACTGGAAATTGATGGAGAAAGAATGCTGCTATTCAGAGAAGTTGAAGAGTTACATTACAGCGCACCATACCCAGAGTTGGAGCGTGGACAGAATGATGGAAGAGCTATCACGGGGTTGACGTAGTTAGCGAGGGGCTCCGCATCTGACCTAGTCCGTCATGACCGTTGGGTATGCCGACTACGCACCTCTCTCAAATTCAGCTCGGTTATTATTTTGCCTTCTACAGCGTCTTTGGTTCCATTTCCTGCATCGGGGATTTTCTCGCCGTGTTGTTCCAATATTCTGTCGTATCATATCCTGTGTCAATTTTTTATTTCCTGGTGATCCGGCCATGAAGTTGATGCGGACACGGCAATAGCAAGGCATGGAGAAAACACGAATCGCTAAGGTTTGTTTGATCTTGACATGCTTCACATTCCCCTTATTTCTAATTCATGATCGACTGATGCTTCCTGCTCTATCTCCCACAGGTTGAAGATGTGACCTTAGCGCGTCGTGGTGAACAGGTTGTCGGCACCCTCCACCTCACCCCTCACCATATCATCTTCTCCCACATCCCTCCGCTACCGGATAATGCGCGTGCTCAGGGCACCCCTATCCGTCCAAAGGAGCTTTGGATTACGTATCCTATCATCTCCTTCTGTACTTTCCGACCAGCCCCCGCCGTCTCTCGCCAACCGTCGGCCATTCGCTTACGATGCCGCGATTTTACATTTGTCTGCTTCTATTTCGCGACGGAGAGCAAAGCGCGGGACGTTTTCGATAGTATAAAGACATGGACCTGCAAGATAGGACGCATTGATAAACTCTACGCATTTACATATCAGCCACCGCCGCCGGAGCGAGAATTCAACGGATGGGAGTTGTACGACCCTCGCAAAGAATGGGAGCGACAGGGTGTGGACAGCGATGGACACGGATGGCGGATTTCCCAAATAAATGCGGACTATGGGGTATGTGCCTTCTGACATTGAAGGCATCTCAATCGTTCCATGTCATTGACTCGGATTATGCAGTTCTCTCCAACCTACCCCGCTCTATTCCCGGTGCCTGCTGCGATTTCCGACAACACCCTCAATTATGCGGGACGATATCGATCCAGAGCTAGAATTCCCGTGCTGACATATCTTCACCCTGTCAACAATTGTTCCATCACACGAAGCTCGCAGCCCCTGGTGGGCGTGCGCCAGAACAGGAGTATTCAAGACGAGAAGCTATTGGCCGCCATCTTTTCAACTTCCCGAACAGAGAGGCCGCTCGCAGCCTTTACCCCTCCGCGCCTCGAAAATGAGTCCTCGGGGTCGACGCAAAGTGACCTGTCCGGTAGTCAGTCAATACCGGAGCTTACGAGCGCGGAGGAGTTGGAAGATGAGATGCTAGCGTCATTCCCTGGGGATCCGGAAGAAAAACCGCAGATATACGGTGCACAACAACACAATTTGATCGTCGATGCACGGCCTACAGTCAACGCGTTCGCCATGCAGGCCGTGGGGCTTGGCTCGGAGAATATGGACAATTATAAATTCGCTACCAAGGCGTATCTGGGGATCGACAACATCCATGTCATGAGGGATTCCCTCAATAAGGTGATTGATGCCTTAAAAGATTCTGATGTCACCCCGTTGGGGCCGAGTCGGGACCAGCTTGCGCGGAGCGGGTGGCTGAAACACATTTCCGGGATCCTCGATGGCGCCGGCTTGATTGCGCGCCAAGTTGGTCTTCAACATTCTCATGTGTTGATTCATTGCTCTGATGGATGGGACCGCACTAGTCAACTGAGTGCCCTGAGCCAGGTGTGCCTTGACCCTTATTATAGAACTTTGGAAGGGTTTATGGTCCTAGTGGAGAAGGACTGGCTTTCCTTCGGACATATGTTTCGGCATAGATCTGGCCACCTGAACAGTGAGAAGTGGTTTCAGATTGAGAACGAGCGCATTGGCGGCGACTCCAATCGTGCGTTTGGAGAGGCTGGTGGAGCAGGCAAGGCGCTGGAAAACGCCTTCTTAAGCGCCAAGGGGTTCTTCAATCGCGACAACACAAGCCGAGACTCTCTTCCTGAGTCGGATGGGGAGATGCAAAACTACGATTCCGATAATGGGGGAATACGGAAACCACCTAGCTCTGCCCCGAAATCAGTCGTCTCGGAGAAAGAAGTGACGAAAGTCAAAGAGACGAGCCCTGTCTTCCACCAGTTCTTGGATGCCACGTACCAGTTATTGTACCAACACCCAACCCGGTTCGAATTCAACGAGCGGTTCCTGCGAAGGCTACTCTACCATCTCTATTCATGCCAATTCGGAACTTTTCTCTTTAACAGCGAGAAGGAGCGCGTGGAGTGCAAGGCGAAAGAGCGGACTCGAAGTGTCTGGGATTACTTCCTCGCTCGTCGAGAACAGTTCCTCAACCCACAATACGACCCACAGATTGACGATCATAAGCGCGGGAAAGAGCGGTTGATATTCCCGCAGGTCAATAAAGTCCGATGGTGGAGTGAGGCGTTTGGTCGTACTGATGCCGAGATGAATGGCGTTCGTGCCTCAAGTGCTACTCCGCCTGCTGGCCGGGATGCGTCTACCCCCGAGCGTGCACCAGTGTTGACCGGTATAGAGACCGCCCATCATTCTATCGGAAGCGGGATATCGGGTAAGGAGGACCCAGATAGCATGTCGAGCCGGATGGAGACTATGACATCGGAGATCTCGAATCTGTCTCTGCCTACAACGGGAGAGATCCAGCAGGACGGGAAACGTATCAGTCCGATGGAAGTTGAGATGCAATGATAAAACATGGGACTAGTGCCACTCATGACTTGATGTATTTACGGTAACGACCGAGGTCTCGGCTAGAACTTGTGATAAACATTATTTCAGCGGTGTTGATGTTGATCATAGCGACCTGGGTAGTATGGATTATAGAAGTTGATGCCTTAATGCCTGAGCACGGAACGGTAGACTAACCCGGATAGGCAAGGCGCCCGGGGCACGCAAGCGAGGGTTGAGCCCTCTCCCGAAGAGGAAAGCCCACTCCCCACTACCGCCGAACTTCTTCGAAATCTGACCTTGACGGCAGCCGACTTACTTCGCCCTCGAACGACTTCCGCAACCACCGCGTCCCCGGCCCTTTCTTCGACAACCCAATTCCTTCTGCAGGATCGCAATCATGGCCGCTGTCCAGGGAGCTTATTTCGAAGCGCCGCAAGTTCGTTGCCGACGGTGTCTTCTATGCCGAGCTGAACGAGTTCTTCCAGCGCGAGCTGGCTGAGGAGGGCTACTCCGGTGTTGAAGTCCGTGTCACTCCCACCGTCACCGACATCAGTACGTCGCCTTCGCCCTTCGAGTGAATTTCCTGTCTATTCTTGCACCACAATGCCTTCCCGTTGCCAAATGTATCCTGGGTTGGACAGAGATCGGAGACCGGCGATCACTAGCGGAGGTGGAAGAACAGGAGAGAGGGAGAAAGAAGAAGAGTTCAACCCAGTGATACAGGCGACTGGTTCAATCTTGACCAGGGGTTATGGAACAATTTTGGCACGTTGAAAAAAGATCTGGTCAAATGCTAACGGATGTGTTTTCGCAGTCATCCGTGCCACCCACACCCAGGAGGTTCTCGGTGAGCAGGGCCGCCGCATCCGCGAGCTCACCTCCCTCATCCAGAAGCGCTTCAAGTTCCCCGAGAACTCCGTTTCCCTCTATGCCGCCAAGGTCCAGAACCGCGGTCTCTCCGCCGTCGCTCAGTGCGAGTCCCTCCGCTACAAGCTCCTGAACGGTCTTGCCGTCCGCCGTGCCTGCTACGGTGTCCTCCGCTTCATCATGGAGAGCGGTGCCAAGGGTTGTGAGGTTGTCGTTTCCGGAAAGCTCCGTGCTGCCCGTGCCAAGTCCATGAAGTTCACGGTACGTTTGGGAATTCTGTACAAAGGGTGACTCGGATGGGGGTTTCGACTACCGGCAACTATAGTTGCTGTGGATGAATACATGTTGGATACAGAATGGCTGACAGGATTGCTTTTTACAGGACGGATTCATGATCCACTCCGGTCAGCCCGCTAAGGAGTTCATCGACTCCGCTACCCGCCACGTTCTTCTCCGCCAGGGTGTCCTTGGTATCAAGGTGAAGATCATGCGCGGTTCCGACCCCGAGGGCAAGGCCGGCCCCCAGAAGACTCTCCCTGACTCCGTCACCATCATCGAGCCCAAGGAGGAGCAGCCCGTCCTCCAGCCCATGAGCCAGGACTACGGTGCCAAGGCTCTTGCCGCTCAGCAGCTCGCCGAACAGCAGCGTCTGGCTGAGCAGCAGGCTGCGGAGGCCCAGGAGGGTGCTGGTGCGGAGGCTTATGCGCAGGAGTAATCTAGTTTATTTTCTTAGGCCCTGCTCTTTTTTCTTCGTTCCTGTCGTCCTACCTCATTTCAATACCTGACGAAATAAAAGAACTACATGATCTTCCAAAACGGGTTTTCTTTCTGCAGCGTTCCATATCATTGCAGCTATGTTCTTGGCTCCCTAGTGAAATACCTAGGTAGGAAAACATGATGTCCGAGATGAAGTTACGGGGCGAATCCAAAAGGAAGTAACGGGTTCGTTTAGCTTGGAGCATGGCGGGAGTGCGGTTCATATAAAAAAGAGCAATAGCAGGCAAAAAGTTCAAAACAACATATGTGCAGTCATGAGTATTTGGTCGTAGATATAAAACGTGCGTCGCATGCCAACTCCATACTCAACTGCACCGTGGCTATACCCCTAGGGTTGTTGTTCGTTTAAGCTTCTACGCTAGTAGCCATTTGAAAATTGCCTCTTTTTATTCTTTTGTCTTCGGACTTATCGCTCATGATGTGTCTTATCTAAACATTGTGGATTGTATACTTTCTTTCAACAAGGTTTCTATGATCTACACAGCTTCCATTCACAGGAAGGCTTCGATGTTGATCTCTAGCGTGCTGACGGGGTACTTCAGTTCGTAGTTCTCCAACACTGTAGGGTGCAGGATACCGAAAGAGCCGATGACGTGGTCCTTCCCTCCGATGCGGAGATGGACGGAGGCAGCGTGACCGGGGAAATAGGTAGCGTCTGTGATCCGAATCAGTCAAATGGTCTAACAAGTAGAAAGGAAGGATAAACTTACCATCCAGCTCCTCAATCCAATAGTGCGATTCACCCACAGCGGGGTTCTCCAGACCCTCCTCGGTGGTGATGAAGGCACTCTTGAGCATGGCCATGGTACGGTCCAAGAGACCGTGGACGACCTCAAAACCGCTGGTCTTGCCGTACCACGCGGCGGCGAAGTGCCGCTCGTTCCGACTCTTGCGTTCCAGAGACAGGTCCTTGAAAGCAACGTCACTGACCTCAAAGATCTTCATAGGCACTGTGTGGTGCTTGTTCTCGCGGATGGTCTTGAGAAGACCGGGAAGGAGACTCGTGCGGACGACCTGGAATTCCAGGGTCTTGGGGTTGGATAGCTTGACGGCGGTGTTGCCGTCATCCTTGCGGTTAAGCCAGCCAAAGTTCTCATCGTGAGAGCACAGAATCAAAGGAAGGACCTCGGACCAGCCTGCCATGGCAGCCTCCATGCGGACGATGTCCGACAGTTTGTTGATCGGGAGGGGCTGGGCAATGGTACCAGACTTGCTGGGGAAGGACCTCGGGAGGTTGTTGAAGCCGTAGGCAATGGCGACGTCCTCCATGATATCAGCCTGATGAAGCACGTCGGCGCGGGTCGGAGGGATGTCCACGTCGATGAGATCAGGAGAGGAGGCGGAGGGCTTGGCATTGTATGCCATCTTCTTCAGCAGGTCGCAGATCTGAGTGGCGGAGAGATCGAGGCCACAGCATTGATTGAGGTAAGAGATTTCGGCTTGAGTGGTGCGCGGAGACATATCGGGAACGACCCGGGTTTCGTTATTGTGATCCGAAACAATCTGGACGGGCTCGATGCTGTTCGGGTTTAGTTAGTAGACCTCGCATCGAAAGTTGGAATGACCTGTCTTACGTGAAAGGCTCGGAGCAGTATTCAGAGAACATGGCGACCATCATTCTGTTGACAATCTCCACCTTGGTCTTGTCGAGGGCCGTGATTTCAATGAAGACGTTCTTGGTATCAAGCGTGATCTTGGAGTGGTTTCCGTTGATGATAGGCGGAAGAGAGCAGACAACCCGGTTGGCATCGTAAATGACGGGGTAGACGGGAGAGTCCCGAATGATATGAAGATACTTGCCGAGATGCTTGTCTTTCTGTGATTTCAATTTGCGTTAGTATTGAGGCGGCCGTGAATGCGACGGATCGGCCTACCTCATAGAAGTTCATCAGTTCCTCCCCATTCATTTCTTTCGTCTGGTTCAGCGGGGTGAACTTGATATCTTTCGGAGGCAACGCTTCATAGGTGAAGGGTCCTTTTATCGTGTCCAGGTCATGAGTACCAATGGAAACAAGTGTACGCTGTCTAGCAAGGTTCTGATGAAGCTTGTCTTGCAGGGCGATGAAGGACTCGTAGCGAGCCTGGTCGAACTTCACGTTGCGCAGGATAGCGCCAGACACGAGGGGTCTGATTTTCATGGTCTGGTTCCCGCCATTAGACCGGTACACATCGTGGATAGGCACCGAATGTTTTACTCACATCCTCCTTAACAATAATCTTCTCAAGCTGTCCGTTCGCGGGCTCGACCAGTCGGTAGTTGGGGAGGGGTCTCCGGCCCAGGAAAATGTTCAACATGAGGGCAATGCCCTCGAAACACAGCATGTCATACCTGACGAACACTCAGTATATGCGGTTTTGATATAGGGCTCAGTTGGGGTGGGGCATCGCACCGGTTGGCGGGGATTTCGATCTTGAGCTGAGGAGGCTCCTGTTTTCCATCGACGATAGGTCTGTCCGAATTCGTTGTCTGAAAGTAGACAATTAGTACAGGCGAAAGTACCGGATGGGGAGAAAAGGAGTATTACGTCTTCGTCGAGCTCGATGCCTGATCCCAGTAGTTAGCGCAAGCCCCGCCGACACCGTCTGTGTGACATACCAAACTCGAAACACAGCTCATCGAACTCCTCGGTCGTATACCTGAGACACAGAGAATCAGTAAGCGTCCTTAATATATGGGGTTGGAAGGGAAATTGGACATACTCCCTTCCGAGCGCCTGGAAGAGCGCGGCCTTGTCGACGGAGATGGTGGGCATGGTGGGGGAATGTGTCGCCTATGCGATTCAACCGTGCACGAGAAACCGGAGAAAGAGTAGTTGGATAGTCCTCCCACGGAACCCAGGAATTGACTGATCAGCGAGCCTCACGGAATCTGCTGGAGACCAGAATCTGGTGGTGGAACGGAGAGGAGGGGCGGCGGAGAGACAACAGCGTAGAGCGGAGGAGTCATCTTAATTTCCAACAGAACATTTTCCCCTCGGCGGGCGGACAAAGGCGGTGGGTAGCGTGCACCGCCACAGGAGATTACCCGTTTGGGCTGGCCAGAGATTTCCCTGCTGGGAATATCTAATCACCGCCACAGCTGCTGCTTTGACCACCACCGCCGACCGATTCAACCTTCGCTTTGAGCGACACGAATACTCACTCTCTAACCCCCCCTTGTCCATTATTCTCCCCTCTGCCTCATTCATCCTCTCTCGATCGAGATCTCATTCTACCGCTGAATCATCTCCCAGACCATTCCTCAGGTGGTCGTCCAATTTCAATTGTTCCTCGAGGTATGTTGCTATCGTTAACTCCTGGGTGTTGCTCTCACTGGTCCTGCGGCGGCCCAAACCCCACGAAACCTCGCTCCGGGGACCTTGACGCAGACCATCACCACCACTACCACCACCACCTTCTACCTACTCTCGACCGACCCTCTGCTCTCACTTTGATTCCCGCCACGGCGCTTCCCACTTCAGCTCCCGCTAATTTCCTTCTCCACTAGGTGCTTGTCCTTGTCATTACGTTCTATGACAGCCCCTCGTTTTTAGATCGTCTCCCCGCCCAAAATATTCCCTGTGTTCGCGTGAGCCTGGCTCGGATTGCCGCCTGAGTGAGGACGTGGACCGGTCACTCGTCGCCCCTTCTTACTCGTCTCTTTATCCCGATCATACATCCAACACATCCAACTCCTTTCGCGATGGAGGGCCAGGGTGAAAACGACGAACTCTACCCCATCGCCGTCCTGATCGATGAGCTGAAGGTACCGAATACGTCCCCCGGACTACAGCATCCTACACCTCGTCTCTTCTCGACCGTCCTGACCTCTCTTTCCTTGTAGCATGACGATGTTCTCATTCGTCTGAACGCCATCCACCGCATCTCCACCATTGCTTTGGCCCTGGGTGCCGAGCGGACCCGGGAGGAGCTCATTCCATTCCTTGATGGTTAGTCCGACCCAACAAAGGATCAAAACAAACAGATATCCTGCAGTTTAACTCACCAGAGCGCATTCTAACTGTATATCCCTTGCAGACTCCGTTGAGGATGAAGATGAAGTCTTGACCGCATTAAGTGAAGAGCTGGGCAATTTCATAGAATATGTCGGTGGTCCGGAATACGGGCATGTGCTCCTTTCTCCGCTGGAGAATTTGGCCGCCATTGAAGAACCCGTAGTGAGAGAGAAGGTAGGGATAGTGTCATGATTCACTTTACTTGAATGGTTGATGCTAACGAAGTGCACTAGGCCGTCGAATCCCTCAACAAAATCGGCGAGCAGCTGTCCGAAAAGCAGATCGAAGAGTATTTCGTTCCCATGATCCAACGCCTGTCCAAAGCCGATTGGTTTACCTCGAAAGTCTCCGCCACCGGTCTTTACTGCGTGCCTTACAAGAAAGCCCCTACGCCCCTTCAGCAAACTCTCCGGCAATACTTCGGAGGCCTGGTGCATGACGACACTCCGATGGTGAGGAGACAGGCTGCCAACAACCTCGCCAAGTTTGTGAAGGAAATGGACACACAAGTCGTCATTGATGAGATGATACCCCTGTTCCAATACCTGGCGAGTGATGACCAGGATAGCGTACGTTTGCTTACCGTGGATATTCTGATTTCCATCGCGGAGGAGATTCCCAAGGAACAACAGCCCAGCCATGGTGTTCTGTTGACCTCCCTACGGAATTTGTTCGAGGATAAGAGTTGGAGGGTCCGATACATGGTCGCCGACCGATATGAAAAGGTACATTTTCGCCTTGTCTCGTGCCCGCCTTTACGGCTCTGACTCTGTGGCAGATCGCGAAAGCTGTACATGAAGAGGTTGTGACTCGGGACATGGTTCCCTCGTTTGTGAAGCTCCTCAAGGACACGGAGGCTGAGGTCCGCACTGCAATTGCCGGCCAGATCCCTGGTGCGTATTCTCCTGCCACCGGATCCGACCAGTGACTAAGACTTTGACGACAGGTTTCTGCAGCTTGATTGACCGGGACACGCTTCTGAACGAGATTATGACTAGCGTGGAAGACTTGGTCTCCGATCCATCCCAGCATGTGCGCGCTGCTTTGGGTACCCAAATCAGCGGCCTCGCTCCTATTCTCGGAAAAGAAGAGTCAGTCTCATGGCCCTATATGCAAATGCGTATGATCTCTAACCTCAGCGCAGGACTATCGCCCATCTGCTTCCTATGTTCCTTCAGATGCTCAAGGACGAGTTCCCCGACGTACGACTCCACATCATCTCTAAACTGGAGTTGGTTAACAAAGGTATGGCAAACACCGCAATATTGACGGTCTAAGGCCTCCGCATGCTAATTGTTTCAAGTCATTGGGATCGACCTCTTGTCTCAGTCTCTCCTCCCTGCTATCGTACAACTGGCCGAGGACAAACAGTGGCGAGTCCGCCTTGCAATTATCGAATACATTCCTCTGCTCGCCAGCCAGCTCGGCGTCAAATTCTTTGATGAGCAGCTGAGCGATCTGTGCATGGGATGGCTGGGAGATACAGTCTTCTCCATCCGTGAGGCTGCCACTCAGAACTTGAGAAAGCTCACGGAAGTGTTTGGTGTGGACTGGGCCAAGGGGTCTATCATTCCCAAGGTCATGGCCATGGGACAGCACCCGAACTACCTCTATAGAATGACGACATGCTTTGCTGTCTCGGTATGTCTCCTAAGTTCGATACGGACATTCCCTTTTCATTCGACGAAACTAACGGAATTTAGACTCTTGCTCCTGTCGTCTCCCTCGAAATCATCGACAACTCCATCCTTCCCATCTTGGACAGACTTGTCACGGACGAGATTCCCAACATCCGGTTCAACGTCGCCAAGTCATATGCTGTTCTAATTGACACCCTGCGACGGCTACCGGCAGAGGGCACCCTGGTAGACCTGGAGAAGTCCGGCAAAACCGCCACACCGTCACCGAAGGGCCAAGAGCTCATCCAGCAGAGAATCATCCCTAGCTTGGAAAAGCTGCAAGAGGACGAAGACGTCGATGTTCGGTACTTTGCCACCACTGCGACAGGCGGCCACGAGGAGGTGATGCAGACGTCGCCCTAGGCGACCTGGGTGGATGCTGTCTGTGTAAGAACCCATTCTACAGCGAGTGGGAAATGGTAATTAGGTATAGCACTTCACACTGCCTCGTGGGGATTCGCCATTTTGCCGATATTAGAAATAGTCCGAGCATCTGACTGGGATGGGATGCTCATGGCGTTTTAAATGTAGAGTCTTTTGAACCTGATCCTTCACCTATGGAAAACCAAAGGAGATTTCATATGACGATTATTTGAGTAAGCATCGATTAGGATGAACTCGGGATCTGGGCTGGATCTACGCGCGTAGTTCCCACAAAGCCAGTACATTATGGAAGGGAATATCTACAACATGCCTATAAGGATGAAGGCCCTATTGACCTCTTCAGATCCATCTGGCTTTGTCCGGTTAACATGCCACAGTCTGGGGTCAGCGTCCATTTGCATCTCCTAACCCGCCCTAACGTTGAAATTGTGTACTTCGATTTCTAGTAAGCACTCGTATATTTAAGCTATTTACCTACGCAGACCAGGGAACAATAACATGTGTTTTACAGTGCATCTGATCTAGACTGCAGGGCCTTTCTACTAAACACTCACCCCGTCGAGTCTCCACCTCTTCGACGGATATCAGACTCTGCGACCGGAATAAGCAATCTACGATGGCGCTGGCCCATCGCTCCTAGACCCTGGCATCGTTCCTGTTCCTGCGTCCCAGCCCGTTGTATAGAGAAGAGAAAGTGCAAACAGCTGAAACACACCCTAAACCGATGCCTGGGGCATCATGTGATTAGCAGCCATTCAGGAGAATGGCGTTAGTCAGGGGCCACGTGCCTGTAAGCTGTTATAGATCCAACAACATCAACATCTCCGAGGACCTCATTTATCCATTGACCTGTGCAATATTCTCGACATCAGTCTCTGTGGATCGAATTATAGATCCCTTTCAATGGCGTTGGACTGGCCTTGGCATTTCGTGGTGCTAGCGACACCAGCAGAAAAACAGCAACGAAGGGAGCTCTTGGATCTTCGGGGATTATACGCCCAGATCTCCATTGTCGCTGCTGTCACTGCGATACGGCTATATGGGAGCTACTCGAGAGTCGCTGGACCTGGCAAGCAGATCCCTCGGCCCCAAGACCGGCATAGGTCGTGGTGGGATTCACCGCCGGTTGCCGGTTGGACCGAGACACGCAGACAATATGCCATTATTCTCGTCTGGTTGGTTTGGCTTGTGTGTCTGTCCATGTGGAAGACTGGCGATGGTCAGTAGCCTCTTATTGATGTTGGCTTCTTCGGAGAAGACAAACACTAAACGCCTCAGATTATCTACATCTGACAAAAGCACTCGGACACGTCGGGCTGTCACAACTGCCAGTGCAGGTCCTGATGTCGCCTGCGTTCTACCTGAGCGCTTCGACGCCCGCCGCTTCATCAGTCATGTCTGTGCTGACGGGACTGCCCCAACACACGCTAACCGCGTACCACCGCCTGTTTGGCCGTGCCGTCCTCTCGCCGTTGCTGGTCGGGCACGCGGTTTTGTATCTGTCATTCTTTGCGCAGTCGAATCATCCGGAGTTCAGCTCGCTCTTGGTTAAACGCCTACAGGATGGCGACGTCCAATGCGGTTTGTTTGCTCTCACCGTGGCGGTATCAGTGTTGTTGTTTGTACGGCCCATCGGCAACCCGCGCTGGCTCCGCGGATGGTCATCTGGCTCCTTGCGCGCGAAGCGACAGGCGTTCTATTACACCCATCTTCTTCTAGTGGGGACGTTTGCCGCGGCAGCATACTACCATGTGGTGCAGGCGCAGGTCTTTGTTCTGCAGGCGCTCGGGGCGTTTGTTGTCAATGTGGGGTGTTGTTGGATTATGGCGCAGTAGGTGGGGAGGCATACATGCATTCGAGGGTTCAGGGTGGTCAATACCGTGGAATATAGAAGTACAGCGAAATCTGATTGTAAGTACTAATTCGGATTGGTAGAAAAGTTCATATATCGAGATTCCCTGGATGTATAAGGTACCTAGTAGGTACAGCTCCCAAGGCCTATACGAGGTTAGGTACAACTGACTAGATCCGGTGTGTGCCCAACAAACAAACTCTATTCCCTTTTCCCTTCTATCATCTTCTCAATCACGATATCCCATCATGAGAAGCTCTAATCAGACGTGGAAGCTCCCTCCGCAGTGTACAGCTCCTTCTCCAAGACACAGTTCAAAGGCGCCTCGCGAAACTCATTCGACGCAGGAAACTCAACTTGGTAGTTTCTCACTACTGCCGCACCCAGCTCCCCATCCTCCGCATCAAAATCAATAACATGGCCACCCACAGTACGATCCGCGGACAACAAATGCAGGTGGAAGCCCGGGACGCTAAACCCACTGGTATACTTGGGAGACCAGAACCCGAACAGCGTGCCCTGTATGTGTGTGCATTCGCGCATCTCCTGCCTCTTCGCCAGATGCAGCAGGGTTTCTCGAGGGTTGGACTGCGCCGGAATCACGCGAAAGACTACCCGCGAGAAGGAGGCGCGCAGTCGAAGCGAGAGAAAGACATTCTGCTCGTCGGGGAGTAGAGGCGACAGCGAGTGGAACAGAGACGACATGGCTGTGTGTGGAACGGAGCTGGTCAGCGTGGGCTGGAACCTGGTGACCATCGCGTAGGGAATGATATCCGTGGCGTCGAGACGGTGTAGGGGTCCGGTAGCTGGGAAGTGATACGTTACCCCGTCGATGATTACCAGCTCGCCGTTGAGACCGCGAACGGTGCCGATTCCATGGTCACCGTGTTTGAGGATGTTTTGGACCGTTGTTCCGTCTTGACAGATCCCCTTCATCAGTGCTCCTAGTATGGAGTATTGGTAAATGCAGTTTGCCATGTCGATCTCGGACGTGAAGATCAGCCACCGACGATACTGAGATTGTATGATTTTGTACCCGTTCACACTTATCCCACCTTTGGCTGTTCTAGGTATCGACACTGTTTATCTACTTTCGGATGTACAATCCTGTAGATTGGCTCCAGGTTCAGAATTTTAGCTTCGATCTGGGAGGGGGAGAAAGATGATGCTGTCGACACCAGATGAAGCAACACGCAGCCAATATATCTTGTACTAACCCCAGACAGATACAAGACAATTCTCATAATGCCGCCATTAGAGAGCCATCACATTCTTGCAAGCCGGACATCAAGGCCTCCAGTGTGCTCGCCGGCGCAACTGTCCTCATTCGGTAAGTGAGTGACGTCTACTCGCAGAAGGGCCTATCGGGAACTATATCCCAGTTCCATTGCTTATCTACAGTCTAGATTTTCTGGCCTGACCAAGAATCTACTCCGTATACCCTACTTGACGAAATCGATGAATAACAGGATTCAACTATGCGGATTCTTGTTTTCCTCAGGAATCCATGACTAGGGTGACGGATTCCGCGAAGGCCTCCTGTACATGGAAGATGGAGTGATTAATACCTTTCTCATCTTGTCCAACAGTACCATGCTCATACCAGAACCAAACAATCGTCAACTACAGGGAAGGAAGCCTGTTCGCGTCATGCATGTCCAAATACAGGGCCATCAGTGACGCATCTTACAGTGTCCGCAGACTGATAAAAGGAGACAGAAAGGACAGAAAGCAAGTGGTTCCGTGAAGAAAGCTCCTTCTCTATCTTTAGTTGACAACTACTTTATCACTTAACACAGATGGATGGCCGCGAGTTCGTTGGGCTTTCTGGGGGAGATGTCCTATGCGAGCTTCTTGCAAGACAGGGCGTAAAGCATGTTTGTATGTCATCCATTGGTTGACCATTGAAAATCTTTTGACTAAAAAGTACAGTCGGCTACCCCGGCGGTGCATCTCTCCAGTTACTGGACAGCCTCTACCGAGCCCAGCGATTTGAATTCATCCTTTCACATCACGAACAGGGCGCGGGCCACATGGCAGAAGGTTACTACCGCACCAGCAAAAAGCCCGGCGTGGTGATGGTGACCTCGGGGCCGGGGAGTTCCAATACGGTTACACCCATGCTAAATGCTCTGCTCGACGGAACCGCCATTGTCGTGATCTGTGGCCAAGTGCCGACAGCATCCCAGGGCAAGGGAGCTTTCCAGGAGATCAACATCGATGAACTAGCACGTACGTGTACGAAGTGGGCCACCTCTGTACAGAGCCTCTGGGAATTGCCGATGGCTGTTCGCTCGGCCTTTCAACGTGCAGTGGAGGGTCGTCCCGGCCCAGTGCTTATTTCAGTCCCGAAAGACATTGCTCAAGCGACGTTCGATGCGGAGGCTTTAGAAGCTTACAATAATTTGGAAGATGACTCCCTTGCACCAAGCCCTGATCCTGTCAACAATGACAGCGCAAACCTCTTGGGAGAGATAGATGTAGTTGCGGATTTGGTGAACCATTCGCAGCGTCCGCTCATATGCGCCGGGAATGGCGCCCTCGCCAGTGAAGAAGGCATAGCACTGCTGCGGCAGATGGTGGACGAGTATCGCATTCCTGCGGTTACCACGCTCCTTGGACTGGGGTGTTTTGACCATGACCATCCACTCTCTCTCGGAATGACCGGGACCTATGGAACGCCGTGTGCCAACTATGCGATCCAGAGCGCCGACCTCATCCTCGTGATGGGTGCCAGGCTGGACGAACGTGCGGTGGGCAAAGCATCTGGCTTCGCACCCAACGCCCTTGAGAAAGCCAAAGAAGGCAAAGGAGGCATCATCCATTTTGACATTAGCCTTGACTTTCTGGGGAAATTCGTTGCACCGACTCAAACCATTCTTGGAGACTTATCAATCACTGTGGGCGCCCTCCTCCGGCGATTGGAAAAGACAGACCGTGCAGAATGGCTGGGTTTTATACAGCACCTGAAGGAAGAATATCCTCTCCAGTCCATCTCTTCTGAGCACAAGCACCCTCAAGCTCTTCCTCAGGATATCATCGCCGAGCTGAATCAGCAGACGGCTTCTATGCAATCTCCAATCAGCATTACTACCGGCGTCGGTCAACATCAGATGTGGACGGCCAAATATTATGACTGGAAGGATGAACGCTTTCTCATCACGTCAGGTGGTCTGGGGACTATGGGTTATGGGCTCCCGGCTGCTATCGGGTCTAAGACTGCTCGGCCTGGCCATCATGTAATCTGCATAGATGGAGACGCCTCCTTCTGTATGTCGATGGCAGAGCTTTTGACCGCATCGCAGCAAGGTGTCTCCGTCAAAGTGATCATACTCAATAACCAGGAACAGGGTATGATTTCCCAGCTTCAACGCGAAAGCTACGAAGGGAGGATTTGCTATGCGCGGCAGGACAACCCTGACTTTGTTCAACTTGCGCGCAGCATGAACTGCCAGGGACAACGTTGCTTCTTCAAAGAGGACCTGCCTGAGTGCATCGATTGGCTTTTACGCTGTGATAGGCCTGCTCTGCTCGACGTGTTGATTGCGGAGACAGAAATGGTGCCCATTGTTTCCAGTGGACAGTCACTAGACTGCATGAAGTTTGAATAAGTGCTCAGAAGCTATGTATAGACAAGCTCTGCCGGTTCCTGTATTTTGGGTCAGATGTGTGATAATGGCGAGTTAGATTTCATCTTGTTGAAGTAGCCTGCAGAGACTTTAGTCAAAAACATTATTATAAACCTGCCTAGGTACCTAGGCATAACCGTGTTCTGCAAATATATCATGTGTTGTACAGCATGAGCTACCCTATATGCAATGGGCAAATATACATCCACTTTCCTACCTAGCTATACTTGCAGCCCTACATCAATCAACATGCGAGATTGGTGTCAGTGCGCAATTAGTCGAACTCAGAAAGACTGGCATGTCTGTTTCGGACGATCACCGCATGCGGCGAACAATGATGATGCGGCCCATTCCGCTTCCTCTAGCAGGTAGGAATATGGGGCGTGGAATGGAGATCTCTTGTTACAACCAGTTTGGAAGAATGAGAGGCCGAACACAAGGGATGTCGCGTGCAGAAGAAGTAAAGCACTCAGGTTTGCATGTTTTCAGCATGAATGGGATGTCTTCTTCATATTATCCTGAGCGAACTGTTTCTATTCTCATCGTGAGTTCCTGTCTTGGCACGCGTGGGGAATCTCCATCCGTCATTACCTACCTATTCTCGGCCCGGCGACCGGCTGTTTTGACTGTGTATGTTGGAAGATCGTGAGCTTCTTCTTCATCTTCTCCTCCCACCATCTTTCCTATATTGCTTCTCTGATGGAATCCTAACGCCAGAAAAAGCAATCCCATTGTTTAGGGTCGTTTGTTTGTTTCAGCCCATCCTCGGTTCAATGCGACTGTCTCACCCTCATATGCAGACAGACTCACGCTCCATGGCAGAATGCGACCCCAGCGTCTTCTCCCCCTGTTGGTAACGGTCGTTCTGGTCTGCTTTTCACTCATCCTCCTTCGAAACTCCCCCATATCCAATGGCTCTCGAACTAGCTCCCCGCTGCCTCCTCCCGTCCCAACTCCGCCGTCGCAGCCACCCGCCGAACAACAACAAGAACAACAGACGTCATACGACCACGAGAACTCGCGTCCTGTCGACCGTCGCATCCACCCCATCTCCAGTCTGGTTCAAGATGCCGAACAGGAGTTCAACCAGCTCCGCGCACGGCAGTCGCGCAATCTCGCAGACGCTGTCCGCGAATACCGCCGTCGCTATGGCATGAACCCTCCGCCGCACTTCGACAAGTGGTTCCAGTTTGCAAAGTCAAAGGGCGTCCAATTGATCGATGAATACGACACCATCTACCACTCGCTACTCCCATTCTGGGCGCTTCAACCGAGAACGATCCGCGAGCGCGCTCACGAAGCTCTCGGCTTCGACAATTCTATGCTGGGAGTATTGATCCGCGACGGCAAGGTGACATGGGTGGAGGGAGGCAGCGATGGACAGAAGTGGCAGCGCGACGCTACGGCCGGCATGTTGAAGAGCTTTGTCCAGTATTTGCCGGATATGGATCTGGTGTTCAACGCCCACGACGAACCCCGCGTGATCGTGCCCAGCGAGGACCTGCAACGCTTGGTCGCGGTCGCCACGGATCATGCCATTCCGGCGGCGTTCCAGAATCCGTCGCCTGTCAACGCGTGGTCAGCGAAACCGAGCGATCTCAACAAAGGCGATCGCATTGACGAAGTCCGCACAACTCGGTTCAATCGATTCGCGCACCAGCCGACGTGGACCAGTTCCCGGGCATCCTGCGCTGTGGATACGCCAGCGCGATCCCTGGATGAGGATGGCCCCGATGCGGCTAACCGATACGCCTATGGAGAGCTGGGGTTTATCTACAATGCGACCGCCTTCTCTGACATCTGCAATACGCCTTCACTCCGGTACAAGTATGGATTCTTCGACCGTGCGAACGCCTTCGATGTGGTCCGCGACCTGTTTCCAATCTTCTCGCAGAGCAAGATCTCCAGCTTCCAGGACATTATCTATCCCAGTCCGTGGTATTGGGCTGACAAGGTGCCCTACACCGAAAACCTGGATTACAAATGGGATGATAAACAGGACAAAATGTACTGGAGAGGGTCGACGACAGGTGGCTTCTCGCGAGCTGGTGGATGGCGACGACAGCATCGACAGCGGTTCGTTGGCCGCATCAATGCTTTGGACGCCGCCAAGGTCCTCGAGCGGAATGGCCAAGGGCAATGGGAATCCAGGGATGTGAACCGCCAATCGTACCAAGACTTGTTCGACGTCAAGTTCACATTTATCGGGCAATGCGATGTGGAGGACTGCGCCGCGCAGAGGGAGTACTTCGAGGTTGCACCACCGGCGGGCCCGCAGGATGGCTGGGCGTATAAACACCTAGTGGACATCGATGGGAACGCCTTCAGCGGGCGGTTTTATGCTTTCTTGAAAAGCAATAGTCTTGTCTTCAAGGTGGCTCTCTTCCGCGAATGGCACAACGAGTGGCTGAAACCCTGGCTCCATTACATTCCTCTCAGTTTGACGGGAGACGAGTATCTGGAGACCATGCGATATTTCACCTCCGAAGAGGAAGGGAAAGCAGCGGCGCCCCGGCTAGCGCAGCAAAGCCAGGAGTGGGCCAAAAAGACCCTCCGAAACGAGGATATGGAAGTGTGGTTTTTCCGATTATTGTTAGAGTGAGTTCCCTCTGTTCCTTTTGCTCCGCACCTTGCTGACAGCTGATGCAGGTACGGACGTCTGGTGGATGACAACCGAGAGAACATAGGATTCACGATGTGATTGAACCTTTGCTTCCTTACTTCCATGGAGCTCTATTCTACTATCATACTTTCAATCCTTTATGTTGACACGAACACCTTATCATGTGTCAACCGCACGATACCTTCACGATTCTGCCGTTATGTTATGCGATGTATCAATACCCGGGGCCAGTGGAGTACTGCTTGAGTGTCTGCTTGCATTATGAGGAGCTGGTGTTTATTGTTGTTCTGTACGGTATGCTAGGACCTATGCATAGACAAGAGGAAGTCATCAATGAAAGCGATACCCTCGGTACAAGTAAAACTGTAGTTATGTTAATGCCTGAATAGTCAGGCAGAAATATTTCACTGTCACATGCATGCACCCCACCGAGCATAAACGGTTGGCCAATGAAGCCCGTCAGAGCTTAGATGGAGGTTCTTTTGTGGCGGCGGAGATCATTTACACCATCTTCTTCTTCAAGCTCCCCACCAGCTCTCGATTGCGAGGAATGAACAGGTTTGATCAGCTTTTTCGTTGAGTGTGGTTTTCTATCCGTCTCTAATCTGCCAATTGTCCTCTCCGAGGTCTTGTCCTACCGACTGCGAGTGGCTAGTCAGCTCTCTCCTTTTTAGGTTGGAGGCACTCATCCGGCCATTCGAATCATGACAGGCGCATTGCTGAAGGGCCTGAAGGCCGTATTTGTTTTCGGCTACGGACTGTTCTCTTTTGCGATCTACGTCTTGATCGGTATTCGACGTGGGTTTTTCTTCAAGGGTACTACAGAAAAAGAAAGACTGGAGCTGCAGCTAGGTCAGTACTACAACTCTCCTCTGGGATTAGGGTGGCAGGAGTATTAAGGTATGGAGTGCTGACTTCTGGATGTCTGTTAGCGCGCAATCGTTTCTGGAATCTCTCGGAAAAGTATGCCGGTCTCTCGCACCAGATTCTCACCTTGCGAAACGGATTTAAGTTTCACTATGTTTGCAATGAGACCGCGTCCGACGCCTCAACCGACTCCAACAAACCACTCGTCATCTTCATCCACGGGTTCCCTGACAGCTGGGCTGTCTGGAGGAATATTGTCAGCTCGGAAGCTCTCCAGGAGAACGCCACCATCGTCGCCATTGACACTCCCGGTTACGGTGGTAGCGACAGCTTGGAGAAATACACGGCCACCAATGTGCTGGAGAGCTTGACTGAGTTCATCATCACTCTTCGCGCCAATTACGGGGTCGATGGAGAGTCTGGCCCGCGGAAGCGGAAAACGATCATTGTTGCGCATGACTGGGGATGCGTGCTCTCCATGCGCCTTGCAGCGGAGGCTCCCGAGCTCGCTGATCGGTTCATCCTGACCAACGGTCCTTTGGTATGTGCATGCGAAGGTGTAACTGGACCTTTCCAGCTTTTTACGATGCTAACTAGCGCGCAGGTCCGGCATTATTTCTCAAACATCCAGCGGTTGGCGTCTTCCTCATTTAAGATGTTGAAGACCTCTCTGCGAACGCCGATTCAGTCCCGCTCCACCATCTTCAAGGCTATCAAGACGTTGAAGCCGGTCGTCCGTCAGGTGGGTCTCTCCGGCTATATCTTTGTCATGCACTTGCCCCTTGCATATGTCCGGTATCTGGGCTCGGGGGGCAACTTTTTCTTTCTGAAGATGGCCCACAAAGCCTCGTACGGGAGCACACCCTTCACCGATCGCGACGCTGCAGAATGCATGGCGAGCTCTATTGGCCCCTCGATTGAGGAATGTCGGACACAGACGGCCGACGGCGATGAATACCCCGTCGCACTGGCAAAGGAGCGTGCTTATGCCAATTTCGAGCACATGGCCAAGTACTACCGCGAGGGTCTTGCGTTGGCCCGCTGGGAAAAGTCCGTCCAGACTATCACGGACCTGCACAGTATTTCCGGTGGAAGGGAGCTGCACCGAGCCAGCAGCGGCGCGGGCATCTTTGACGATGGACCGAAGGGCGCTCTGAAAGCACCGGCTACGGTTCTCTGGGGCAAGCAAGACATCGCTCTGGACCCGCGGCTCTGTCTTGATGGAATTTCAGACTATCTCGTGGCCGACAGCCAGGTCATCGAACTCCCTCGGTCGGGTCATTTTACTCCTTTGGAGAAAGAAAGTGCCCTGGCGCTGGAAAAGGCTGTTGAATGGGCGGTTCAGGGAGAGAAGAATGATATTGTCGCTGTGCTGCAGGCTTGCTATGCAGGAGCTGTGGTGAAGGTTCGCAAGTGAGATTATCTTGACGCGAATGTGGTCTCTTATTCTGAGCGGCGATTCTCATTTCTGAATGGTCCTTGTGGAGCTGATTTCCCGAGGCCTGGTCTGGTGAATTATTCCCAAGCGATGCAGTTCGCGTTATGGCCCGGGCAGGCATTATGTGCTACCCACTCGGCTCCTCTTAAGAGTGTAGTGATTCTGGCGTCGTAGTCCTCGATGCGTTTTAAACCGATCCAATATACGTGAGCCAGGGTGGCTTTCTCGTGGACTCTGGCGCCGTTAATATCTGTGATAAGGTGGAGATGCATGTACCATAATGTATCATAATCATGCAAAGGTCTCCTCGTCCTTTCTTTGTTCCCTCGAGAATCATCGAGTGTGGCATCTATAGTACCTTATAATGGGGTGAAAGGTCTCGGCCGGGGCGACTTGCGCCCCATTCGCTGGCATGCATCTAATCAAATTCCCTCCAATCGTCCATTTCGCCAGGTTTAGCCGGAATTAGTACCTACTAGCTTGTCTGGGTCCCTAGTCTAGGTCCTGAAGGTACCTAGCTACTACTAAGCTAGCTCTGTTGGTCCATTCCGGAGCTCTCAACTTCCTTTGGCGTCACCTCCTTACAGACCAACTAATCAATCCCCTTAACGCCACTTTGTGTTTTCCGACGGTCGCAATAATGAAAAACACCTGATCTTTTTTTTTTTTTTTTTTGTTTTTCTCTTTCAAGATGAAACGCGCTGACAACATGGCTGCAAAGGGAAACCGCATGGGCCGCTCCTAGGCAATATCCACCTCGTACAAAGCCCCCTGTCCAACACGCTTATGTATGCTGGTGAGCGGGGTTAACGTCACCCGTTGTCTCCTCCAGAGGGGGAAATCGAATGTACCTTCTTCCTCGTTCCATCTATTCGGCCCTTTTTCTCCGGGTCCTGGCTTTTGTCTTTCCTTGATTTTCCTGGGTCGCCGTGGTTTTCTTCCCTTCACTCTCGCTCCGGTTGTCGTTCGGAGTCCGCGTTCCAAGACCCAGGCGGCGTGTCCCCGACGTCATGTCCGCCGCCCATGGGGGTGCAGTATATTGCACAGTACGTCTCTCGAGCTCAGAGTCTCTTCGCATCGATCGCTAATGGTGTCGTAGCTCCTGTTGAGCGATAATTATCTCCCTGGTAACCCATTGGCCCCTCAATGGCTGTCAATGCCTTCCAACTGATCGTGAATCTTCCAGGCGCTGTCGTCCTTGCTCATTCATTACGTGACAATGGAACCAAGGCCAAGCTGGTCGTCCTCTATACGCCCGATACCCTACAGCCAGCCACGATCCATGAACTTCAGGTATGACCGCCGGAATGCAGTGCAGTGTCCATTGGACGCGCCTCCCGAAGCCCCATTTAACCCAGGAACACCTGACCGTCTAGACCGTCTACGATGAACTCGTCCCCGTTCATCCAACCATAAACAACACCCCAGCGAACCTCTGGCTTATGGACCGCCCGGACCTGATTGCCACCTTTACTAAGATCGAGCTCTGGCGACAAACACAATACAAGCGTATAGTGTACATTGACTGCGATGTGGTTGCGGTGCGGGCTCCCGATGAACTCCTGTCCCTAGAAGTAGACTTTGCCGCCGCCCCCGACGTGGGCTGGCCCGACTGCTTCAACAGTGGTGTAATGGTCTTGCGACCCAACGTGCAGGACTACTTTGCGCTCAAAGCGTTGGCGGAGAGGGGCGTCAGCTTCGACGGCGCTGACCAGGGCCTCTTGAATATGCATTTTCGGAACTGGCATCGGCTCAGCTTCACGTATAACTGCACGCCTAGCGCAAACTACCAGTACATCCCGGCCTATAAGCACTTCCAGAGTACGATCAGTATGGTGCATTTTATCGGTGCCCAGAAACCCTGGAACATGCCCAGGCAGGTTTCCCCAACGGAGGCGCCGTACAACCAGCTGCTGGGCCGATGGTGGGCTATCTATGATCGACACTATCGTCCGGTGATAACGGTGCGCTCACTTTACTGTTGGGTCCTGGGTCGTGAATTGACATCTTGCAGACACCGATCAGTCGGTCGGATTCGAGACCCCTTACACCGACACAGCACCAAGTCTACGAGAAAGTCTCTTTGGAATCACGTCCACCCCAATCTCCCAGGCCGGTCCCTCATATACATTTTGCAGAGCCTTCTCCACAAGAACCTCTCGGGGAGTTTGAACCGAGTATACCACCAACGCCCCAGGTACTACCGCCCCTTGTGCCATCCGAGGGTGGCGAACACTATGTTGAACATATTCCTCCGAAACCGCCTGCGCCTACCCAAGACGCGCTGCCAGGTAGCTCGGAATGGCCTACCATGGCTTCGGAGTCTGGCGTTGAGGCACCTGTGCCCGCACCTCCGGCCCCAGTGCTAAGTGTCGTACCGCAATATGTTCGTGGAGAGGAGCACGTGGCGACATACGTAACTCAACATCATGGTACAACGACAGCTGCCATACCCGCTCAACATTATCTCGAGACGGAAATTCCGCAGACGAGCCATGCGCCTTCGCATCCAGGTGGACCCCAGGCCTACCAAGCGCCAGCTGAACCCGCGCCTCCGAGCGAGCCGTCCCATCAACCGCCTCCAATCCCACCGGAACCCCCTATTTTCGAAGCCCCAAAGTCCGAATGGGATGCCTCAAGGTTGGTAGACGTGTTACTAGGGAACTTCCCGCCATGCTGACATAGACCAGGGAACCACCCCCACGAAATACGAAACCCGAAGGAATCGCTCTGGAGAAAAAGACATACGAAATGTCAGACGATCGCCAGCTCTTCCAGCCACCGCCATCCTACCCTGAGGCGCCCAAGAACATGTACTACGAGGTCCCCAAGACAAAGCCGGAGCCGACGAAGGTGGCGCAGATATTCCCGTGGGAAAGCCATGCGCCAAAACCAACCCGCGTCTTCCTCGAAGACGAGCAAAGCTCTGTCTCCGCCCCGAGTACCAAGCCTTCTATTGATTCCACCGCGAACGTAGCAGAATCAGCGCAATCCGCCCGATCCATCACCTCTTGGTCGTCGGAGGAGGCCCAGCCCCCGTCCTTCGTCTCATGGGACACATACTCCCGGTCGAACGCATGGGACGAAATCCCGGAGATCCAGAAGTATATCCAGTCAATCCAACCCCGCAAGGCCAAAGTCCAAGTCTTGTCTGGCACCGCCGGCCCGTCAGCCAGCGCAGCTGCAGGTCCCACCGGCACCCGGTTGACCGATTTTCCCAGCGAAGAGGAGCGGCCCAGTCTTCCCGTGACGCCCGCACCCATTCGACGGGCGCCGCCGTCCCCCTCGCGGCGGGACGAGGACATGGCTACTGAGCAGTTCCCGGCCGCGCAGGGAGTGCCAAACCAGGAGGACTGGGTGGGTTTCACGGTTGATGTGTTTTCGCAGTTGTTACGAGCGACATACTTATACTGGAAATTTACAGAATCCATCGATGCGCCTCGAGGACCTTCTTCGGCGGCAATCTGAAGTCCTGGAGGGGCTGAGCCTGCTCCATGAGCAGGGGAGAAGGGCCTCTCGGGAATAGTTTAAGTTGTATATGAGGTCTCATTATCCTTATAGCGGTTATGATATGTCTGATTGTCTTTCTGTAGACAATCCGTCGTCTGTTTTAGTCTTCCATCCTCATGTAGATAGCTGAAAGTTGATACCTTTGAACTCGCGTCCTCGCGTCATAATGTCATCACTTGACTTTATTGTCATTTTCAGACGTTCTTTAACCCTGTAGCTCGAGGTAGACTGAGTCGGAGGGATCAAAGGAGAGGGTATAGCAGTGGGAATACGTGACTTGTGAGAAAGGATACTCATCTAAAACAATAATATGGATAGCAAGGTTATCGCTCGAAATGGATGCAAGGACAAGTCGGGTATTTACAGAAAGCGGCTGTATTAACAGTGATTAGTTCACGGCTTAAGAGCCGGACATCGTCGACCCCTTATCGAGTAGAAATGAGACTGTTTGATATGCTGTGCCTTGCCTGTCTTTTCGTCAAAGACCGAAAACCCGTGCGTTGCGGCGTTAGGGGGCGTGTATACTGGTTTAATTAGCATTTTATATGGGAAAGTAGTAACTTCTAAGGGGCCCCAAGCGTCCAGATGGAACTTCTGAGGAACAAAACATACGATGTAATGACACGGCGAAGTTGTTGGGATCAGGATTGGAAATCTTGTGGAGACCCAACTGCTGCTTATTAGATCCAGTCGGACATAGTTCTGCCACTACTCACCTTGTCTGACATGTATGTCACCTGGTTTTCGTGGTAGACTGTCTCTTTGGTGATCTGCGGAGGAGATATCTGTCCCTGCTTGACTTTGTCTTGGTCAGGCCAGGCGTAGAGCGTTTCTTGCAGAGAGCCCTTGAGGATCTATGGACGTCAGTTCTGATACCAATTTCTCGTCGTAGAAGGACGCGCTACCTTCATAATGCAATGGGCGTTGGCATGGTCGTGGATGGCGCTTCCTTTTCCTGGAGACCAAACCAGGATGAGCTGTGAGACACATCAGCAATCTACCCTATACTAGAACACACGAGTCGTTTCCATATCTGACCGTGCATGCGTACAATCCGGAGCTCAGATAGTATACACGGAGTACGCTAGAAGCGCACTAACGACCTCAGTACTATCGGGTAGGAACAACGCACCAGATTACTCTTCCCATTACCCTCGTCGATGAGGTTGCGCGTGTACGATTTCTGATGATCCCCCAGAGCAAACGGAAGCCATTCAGAGGGATTGGAAGAGTAGCGCTCCATCAGACGCTGGATCTCACAGGGGTCAACATCGTCCGAGTCCAATCCGGAGCTCGGGCCTAGCGCTGCGCTGAGATCTTGGACTAGTTCTTCGAAGGCGTTGCTTGGCGAGGGTAGATCGGGGGAAGCTGGCAGATTGCCAGATTCGAGATAGGGCATTGTTTCGGCAGCCGGGAAGTCTGGTTGTCTTTTCCGTGTTTGGATCTTTTTAGTTGGAGTATCGGGATCGATACCGGAAGGAACCGATGTATCAGATTGAGTATGTGCTAGTCGCAGGGGATGCAAATGAATGGAAATAGAATATTGTCTGTGTAAGAATGAGTGAAGAGGAGGAATATAGTCCACAGCGCAAAGAATGAATGAGTATGGAATTGGGCAAGGTGAGAGTACAAACCCAAACGGGTATTGGCTGCTCTCGCCACCGATAGTCGGCCTGTGCTGCCTGAGGCACCAAGGCAGCAACGACCTCCCCGCCATGTGATCTGAGCCTCTCCGCCCAACAACCGGCGAATGAAAGTGGCGGCACATCGTCAAAGATTGTTCAACTCCGCAAACACCACGGCCACCGCTCTAGAAGCCCTTTGCGCGTGCCCTCTTCACCAGCTCACCTGGTCCCTCCGGAACATCCCAAACTCCATTGAATTGCTAAGAATTGTTACCTTGTACGAGGGGTAAAACTCGTATCCTTGCGCCAAAATGTCGACCACTGTTGAGAAGGTGGGTATACCTCGCTATGTTCCTGGATGCGTTTCTGGCTATGTCGGGAAGAGAGGATGGCCTGTCAGATGTTCGCCTGCTAACACAGCCATGTTTAACAGATCAAACAAATCGAGGACGAGGTTCGTCGCAAATCCGTTCGATGTGCCTTTCGCGACAGCCCACTGACCTCTTATTCAGATGGCTCGGACTCAAAAGAACAAGGCCACGGCTTTCCACTTGGGTATGCGCGGGATATAAGGGGATACTGATGTTGAGCGAACGACTGACGGATTGGACAGGACAGTTGAAGGCTAAGCTCGCGAAGCTGAAGCGCGAGCTGTTGACTCCGTCCGGTGGTGGCGGCGGAGGCGGTGGTGGTAAGTCGTGCATCATATCCGTTTCGCGGTGAGGAGCTTGAGGAGTAACTGGTATTGCAGCTGGTTTCGATGTTGCTCGTACCGGTGCTGCTAGCGTGTAAGTCGTCTCCCTCGTGCAATAGGGCTGGATACTGACCTCAATAGTGGCTTTATCGGTTTCCCCTCTGTCGGAAAGAGTACGCTCATGAGCAAACTGACCGGTCAACACTCGGAAGGTTGGTTTCCTCATCTTTTGGCTGGCCATCCCGGCTAACGACTCCTCTTCGGACAGCTGCCGCTTATGAATTCACGACTTTGACGACTGTGCCGGGACAGGTGATGTACAACGGCGCAAAGATTCAGATTCTCGATCTTCCCGGTATTATCCAGGGTGCCAAGGATGGCAAGGGTCGTGGTCGGCAGGTCATTGCGGTGGCGAAGACCTGCCATCTCATCTTCATTGTGCTTGACGTGAACAAGCCCCTCGTGGACAAGAAGGTCATTGAGAACGAATTGGAAGGATTCGGTATCCGCATCAACAAGCAACCTCCGAACATCGTCTTCAAGAAGAAGGATAAGGGTGGAATCGCGATCACGAGCACCGTTCCCTTGACGCATATCGATCACGACGTACGTCTTTCTGTTTAGACCCAACCCGCGAACGATCGGTGGCTGACCGCATCTCTCCAATCCAACAGGAAATCAAGGCTGTCATGAGCGAATATAGGATCTCGTCCGCGGATATCTCCATTCGGTGCGATGCTACGATCGATGACATTATCGACGTCCTCGAAGCCAAGAGTCGTGCCTACATCCCCGTGGTCTATGCTCTCAACAAGATCGATTCCATCACAATTGAGGAGCTTGATCTGCTGTACCGGATACCTAACGCTTGCCCCATCAGCTCCGAACATGGCTGGAACATCGACGAATTACTAGAGATGATGTGGGAGAAGCTGAATCTTAAACGTGTCTACACGAAGCCCAAGGGCAAAGCTCCGGATTATACGGCCCCTGTTGTGCTGAGGGCCCACCAGTGCACAGTTGAAGACTTTGTACGAATCCCTCGACATATGATGTCACCTACCCTACTAACGTGGTCTAGTGTAATGCCATTCACAGAACGATCCGAGATCAGTTCAAGCATGCCATTGTTTACGGCCGCTCTGTTAAGCACCAGCCGCAGCGGGTTGGTCTCTCGCACGAGCTGGCTGATGAAGATATCGGTTCGTAGCCGTCGCTTTCCCGCGTTCCCCGGGCATCAAGGCAATCCTGAAGCTAACCGTGTGACAGTGACGATTGTCAAGCGGTAGAAGGATCCAAGTGCATCCAGATCCTCCAGACCGCGTCAGTGCGGAGAACGCCGTGGCGAATGGCGCGCGCGAGAAGGTGAATGGGTTGTATCAGGGGGTGGTTCGCTAAGAGACCGTGCAAGAGGCCCGGCCCTTGTGACGGCTCTCCGCGAGATGCCTTTAAAGGTTTGATTGGGGGAAGAGGGAGGAAGTTCGCGCACGGGCGGCAGTCCGAGTTTGCGCAGTCCCTCTCGTGTTGGGGATAGATGACTGAACCATGAGTGAGATGGCCAAGTAGCTCTGCTACTCGTCTATGACGACTAGACCTTGGACCTTGACATTTGCGATCCTTGGATTAGGGGATGGAGGGGGTCGAGCAAGACAATTTATTCTCTGAAGTGATACAGAAAACACAAAAGTTGAATCTGGGGAGGCTGTCCCACGGTACGATAGTACTGCCACATTCTGTTTTGATCCGTTTTTGGTCTTTTGCAGCGAAGACTTTTCATGTTCCGGATTCCACATTCTTCCAGGAGCTTTGACGTTCTAGATCAACAGCGCAGACTACTTAAATCTTAGTAGGCAATAGACACGTTACGGTTGATGACGATCCCCTATCATCATCTAGTGCCTACCTGAGCTCTGTCGGTAGGTGCGTTACACCCATCAAAACCCTCTCAACCAATATATACAGAGTACTGTACCTATCCATTCGGAGCCTACCGACTATCGAATACCCAAGCCTCCGCAAAATCGATAGTCACCGTCCAAGACTCCGCAAGGACGATATTACGACGTAGACGGCGGGGATTGGCCGGAAAGACGAGGACGCACGGGAGTCACTAGTCCCAGCCATGTCCATCCGTCGCATCCTGTCTGGGTCCGCTATTCATCTAGGCCCTATGGAGACCCTAACGTTGCTGACGGGCGGAAAGGCAAGTCAGGTCCGGTCAGTTCGCGCCATATACGATGCGGGATCGATCGCATGTAGGTCATGTCGAGCCGAAAGGCTGTTCGCTAGTCCAGGAATTGGACGGACGGGTGCCATATCCGCATCCGTCATCGGTACTAGGGAGGGGCACAGGTGCCCACCACCCCCTCCGCGAGGCCTTCTAGTCAGATCGGGCCCCCCATGCAGTCGGGAGGAAGCACCTCACGAGATAGCGTCTTGCCTGGTCCGCTGCGCCATACGGAGTACGGAAAACATCTGGAGGGTTGGTACAGATACAATGCTCAGAGGCTTCAGGGCCGGGCGACGGCAGGCCCCTTCTCCCGGGGGTGTCTGGTCTGTATAGGGTATCCAGCCCGTATGCAGGATCCGGGTCTTCCTTGGCCGGGGCTGCAACTAAATCTGCGGTCTGCAGGTGCAGACAGGGTCCGGGGTGTCTCGGTAGAAGCTGACAGGTATGTACCAGGTACTCCAAGGATAAGGACAGGGGGGCCGATGGTTTTTGGCGTTTCTTTTTCTGATTCGACCGATGCATGGATTTCCGGTGATACTACGGGAAAACTTTTTCTCTTGGTTCTGTTCTCATTTTTGTACCATATACGTACTCCGTAGGTACGTACCTAGGTAGGTACTAGGTAGGTACATGCCAGGCGGAGACGACACTTTAGGTACGGACTCTACGGAGTACATACATCACGTCCGAATTTGATGGTTACCCTCAGGCATCCGTGGTGGCTCGTTGCTACCTAAGGCTGCGAAAGCGATGCCTAAGGTTGCATGCAACGTTTAGGTATCGAGAGCCCTAGTCGACGTCTCACGTCTTGCCCTGACAGGAAGGTCGGCCACACGGTGTCATGCACATCCTGGAGATGTTTGCGCGGAGAGGGCGACGGTCTTCCAGGATCGCAGGAGAAGCAACGTCGATTTTTCCATAATTCACCAATCATCGGATTTTGGGCCCAGATAATGCAGGCGTGGATTTTCCTCCCTCGGAAGACGAAGGAAAAGAATCGGGGCCAGGATTGCATACCCTGTGCATAATCATGGCCTGCCACTAGCCATGTTGATAAATAAGAAGCGGTCTGCGCGGCACTCATGCAGGCCGTGGTCCCCTTCGGGCTTGCAAGGGAGATTCAGAGAGCTTTCTTTTTCTCTCTGCGGAGTACTGTCGTACTTACGATCCGATATCGTCCTCGCCGTCTGTGCTCATGGCAGTTGAGGACGACTTTCCAGGGTACTCCGGACGGCGATGTTACACAGCAGACGTGCCATTGCATAGGTAATCATTAATATATTAGATTGACCCCGTTGACCCTGGTAGGGTACAGGCTACGTAGGTAGTATGCCGATGTGCGGAGAAAGACATGTCCTTGTCCTCACTTTCGCCCCGTTGGGACAGACAGAGAGCATGGGCTGACCGTCAACCAACAAGCGGAAAATCCAAAGCACGACGATCGCCCTTGGTTACAATTCTCGCGATGGCCCCATAATCACTTACAAAGTATGCAACTAAGCAAGTAGGAGGAGGAGATCCCTCCCTGATAGGTGGCTGGTGGCTGGCTGCCCTAGAAGCTGGTGCTCATCGCTGCTGCACAGCCTCGGTGGATGGGCCAACCCTCCGTCAACAGCCGACGACGGAGTTGCGGTCACTCATTATCCTCTCCTGATACACATGAAGACACTGGAAATCTCCTCTGCTCAGATGACAGCTGGGTATCGACCTACCACAGGGAGCGGCCAGCGGCCCCGCCGCGCATCATCCTCTGTGCTTCAACTGGGGCTGCCGGCCACCGTTACGTCCGCCCTCTGTCGCGCACCAATAGAGGATTTCTCTTCTGATTACCTTCGACATGCTGACCCATGATTCATTCGGCCCCGTGGTATCGTGGATCCCGTCCGTGCAGCCACCGAGCAGCCGTGGCTTTGCTCAGCCAATGTACTGTAACATCGAGAGACAAAGAAGGCTCTCTCCTTCGGGATTTGCTTGCAAGGCAAGTCAAGCCATAATGACTCGAGGATTCGAGCCGGCCCTGGCGAAGGGCTAAGGCATCCAATGATACCACTCGTGTGGCCGGCGGGACCTCATCTCGGCATCATCTCCACCCCCATTAGGCTCAGATCCGTCGGCGGGTGAATCCTCAGACTGCCAGAGTGGATTCTTGTTCCACGCCCCATGATTGATGGTCGACCTCTGGCGGGAATTTCTTGACTGATGTCATGATATTCATTGCGTCGACGGCCGCATGGGCATCATTCGGACATGTTCCGAACGTGCGCGACAGTGATATATCCAATCTCGGCCCCTGCGGCCCCAGTTGGGGTCGATACAGCTGAGCGCGACTCCCGCAGTAGGCTCCGGCGCGTGTACAGGTACTCCGGAGGACAGCGACGACCCAACATCTGCACTGTCGTGCGTACCTGACAGATATCATCTATAATGGGCGTCATAAGGAGCGATTATCATGACACTACTATCGCCTAAGCCGGCTGGGGCGAGTCCTCCGTCAGTGATGACTTGTTTCTGGTGGGATTTTTGATCCACAGAGTCACCTTTTTCCCCCTTTCGTTGAATCCCGCTGTCATCCGCAGCTTTGGATCAATCGGGGTTGAGACCCAATGCCTATCGATAGGACTTTTTTTTTTTTCTTTTAATTAAACGCGAAAGCTATCTCTGACTCCGTCCTTCATCCTCACCTTTTGTCGAGTCGCTTGGCGCCGGTCCGTCTTTGTTGAGTAATTGCTCTTCTCGATCCAGTAGGGATTGTCTTGCAGCTTCTCTCCGTTCAACGACAACCGGCGGAAAATGGGCAGATCGATTGGAAGTCCACGTCGGGGGGTTAGTCTGGTAGCGCCTACTGCACTCGTTTCCATGGATGAGGCTTCCATTTTCCCGTTTAGTGCCTCGTTAGTTGCAACTTGGTTTCGAGGCAGCTTTATGGAACGGACCATACTTTGTCTCTGGATGGGTCGGTGGAAGGGCCGCTCCGCCATTGTTCATTGTCTCAGAATTGTTGGGATGGCGAGTGAAGCATTGACCGCCATGAAGGCTGAAACCAGCTTTCTAGCATGGGTCTTCACATTACGGAGGACTCCTCCAGAGTACTTACCTATTTAGAAGTAACTATCCTTGACAGGCCACAACCCTCGTGGTCATCCGAACAAGCGGGGCGGATTGGCGATTGGATCAGCGGTGATCACGTTTTTTTCCCGTCTCCCCGACCCGTATCTTCGTTCATCCTTCGCCTCCCCAATTTGTCATACTTCATACCTCCTTTGAGTAGGAGCTCTGCTCATCTACGAGACGGTCGATCGCTTCCAGACTCTGGTGGCGGCCCCGGTAAGGCTGTCCACGCAGTCCTGCCGAGTACGTACTTCAGGTTACACGTCGATACTAGATAGATGCCTGCAGTCAGGCGTTCGGGCTGGTGCACAATGCGTATGGCCGCATTGTACCGGGTACAAGCCTGCGGCAATGCAGGGAACACAAGGTCCTGATCAGAATGAAAGGGAACGTTGTTCTTCTCATTGCCGAAGTTCACCCCAGACGGATTCGCCAGAGTCAGTCGGCGGTTTACTCCGGAGTACAGAAGCTAAACGGAAGTGTATTTTTCGTCTCGCCGGGTAATTTGTCAGGTTCGGGAGTGAATGCATAAAACCCAAATGTACCTGTAGGTATATTTTGGTGATAGCGCAGAAGCTCCAAATGTACTATACCCTATACCTACCTATACTAAAGCTGACTTTATTTGCGCGATTGACTACACTAGATGACACAATATGGGATTTGCTTGACTCTTGCAATGCCTGAAATCGAGGCAGGATTTGCATTGCTTAGACTGCCGGGCCGGAGTGGACCGCAGCGGGCCCGGTGGGCCGTGGGGTCCTAGCTCCTCCTCTCATTATTAACCTCACTCTCCTCTCCTCCTGCTCATCGCCGAACCATGCGGTCTCTGTCCGCCGTGATAGGACAAACCTTGCTCCCACCCTGGTCGAGTCCATGTAACAAAAAGGAAATTGAAATCTCTGTACTCCCCTCTTATTCGTCCATTCTATTCCATATGTTTTCCCCCCCGTGACAAAGTACGGTGCAGTGGTCGAGCACTCTCCTTGGTCGTGGCTGTCTTTTCCCTGAAGGTTTTACCTAGTTCTGGGGTTGTTCCTCTCGGGGCTGGTCCCCTCCCCTGTCTCTCTCCTCGCCATTTTCGCCATGCTTTCCATTTTGCCAGACCTGCAGGGCATGCCTCTCGGTGGTGGAGAAATACACCAATCTTGGTCGACCCTCGAAGCCGGGTCTGCGATTTGTTCGAGATCAGTCAAATAAGACCTCGTCATCCCAGATTTGAAGAAGCGATCGGCTCCTTCGATTCTATCTTCCCTCAGTGCTTGCTTCACGTGTCTGTCATCTGGACTTGCAGGGGCAGTCATTTAACCCCATCCGTCCAGAAGTGATGCGAGCTCGGTACCAGATAGAAGTTCGCATATTCACCTATCACAGCCGGCCGAGCAAAAAACCGTTGGGTTTCTTCATGGGGATTGATTGTCGCAAGACAGTCTAGTCTAGTCGGAAATCATTGCTTTATCTCCCAGTATGTCATGCGGCCTTTTAGGTTCGGCGGTTTATCGATCCGCCCCCGTCCGTCCGTCTGGCAAGACCGCTCAGCTCTCCGGACGCTGATTTTCGCCCCGAGGATGATCTTCTCTGTCTGTAACTCTAGTTCGCTGATGGTCCCATATACTCCGTAGATATGGGGCCAGCTACCTTTGCAAAAGAGGGGGCCACACCGGAAATCGGAATAAGGGCAAGGGGAGAATGAACAGGGCTGTCAACGGACGGGAGAGAATCACTACCATTGAGAGTATGTACGTACTGCACTCGGAGTAAGGCGAGAAAGTTAATGCGCGCAAATAATAAAGTGGGAATCTCCCTTTTCTCTTTTTCTTTTTTTAATTAAAATCCCTACCGTCCTCCGTATACTTGACTATTCTTGCTTTTTCCCTGACTTTTTCTCCACCTCGATCGGGTACCCAAATGGCCCTTCTACAAACTGGTCGCTACCTTCAAACTTTGGTGTAACTTTAGAAACGTCCAGAGTGAGAATTCACCTATTATTGCCGAAACACGCAGGTCGCTAGACGGTGGCCTAGTTAAGCTCCCGTATATGTTCAGATGTTGTATAGTCGAGAGAGCCCTCTACCACACACGATCTGTATACCTCCTGAGGAACGGCGTTACAGTCAGTACGGTACGAATCTGACAGCCCTCGGTATGACGCCGTACGGGTAGTGGTATTTGGTTCCGAAGGGCGATCCCTGCACCCCCAATCTACACGGCCACCAATCAACGGCTGTAACTTCCTTCTTTTCCCAAAAGGATGATCGATTTTATTTCTTTTACTTCCCGCTTCCAGCCAATCAGCAGCCAGAGCCGCGGTTTTTTCTCCCTGTTCGCGCCCTCGATTTTCCCGTCCGGGCCTGCTGCTCGTGTCTTTTCTTTTGATTTGATTTATTTGTTATTACTGAATTACTATATTATTATAATAATCATCCTGAAAAAAATAATTTAGATTTATTATTTCCATTTTTTCCCCCCCCATTTTCGCGGTCTGATTTTGCCATGCCGACAGAGGAGCTCATCCTGAAGGTCTGTCAGTCCAACACCAAATCCTCCATGATCTGTATTATATTATTATTCTAGTCCGCTAGAGACCGTTCGTAGTACCTCCTAAATACATGGCTGCAATCCTCGACGTCGTACCTGGCCTCGTACCTACCTTCCCTAGCCCTACCTGGCTTCGTCCTTACCATCCCGAGTATACCACCTAACCTAGTAGTAGTAGTACTACTACGCACCGAGTATATACATCGACTCCTACCTACTTTCTTCCCACCTCTCGCCATCTCCCTCGGAAGACGCCCGTACAGCCGTCGACCGTTCTCCTCCTATCCTCCCCTCGACATTTCCCCCTCCTCCGCCGCTTCGTCCTTCTGGTTCCTGACTCGTTCATCTCATCTGCTGATCGTCGCTGTGCGTGCGCCCCCGACCTGATCCTCTTTTAAACTCCCTCCATCCATGTCTTTGCCGCAATCCCGCCTGCATGTTCACCTTCATCCCGCCCCGCTGTGTCTCCCAGTATCCCCTGTACAAAAGAGAGACATTCCCGCACCCCGTCTTGTATATTGACTCTACCGATCTTTCGGGATAGCTCTGGGGAGCTTGTGAAATCCTCGGGTTGAACAGCATTCCCTACCAGCTCTGCAGTGGGCATCACCGACCTCAACCATACCTGATCTACTTGAACATGTGCATGCGTGTCTCGTTTTGTTACTGATCTGTCCTCTTATCCTAACTGCCCTGGATAGACTCTCCTTACTGTTTCGATTGGTTCCTCGTTTTCTTCTTTCTTCTCTTCGTCTTTCGCGCTGCGGTTCCGACAGCCAGATATCGCCGAGTGGCACCGGGTGTTGCTGCGAAACCACTACAACCCAGGTGCCATCACCACTTGTCCTGCGTTCCCATCACCATGGATGCAGAAGGCTCTCATCCACAGGAGAGCGAGTTTGCGCAATCCCCATGGGTTGACATGGGCGGGTTTCCGCACACCCAGGCCCATTCACCACCGCTCGACTACCATGGGTTTGGCTACGGCGTCCTGCCTTTAGATCCGGCATATGGGGTGTCAATACCACCCCCATATGCTTCTCTGCCGTTGACGTTGCCCTCCAACACCTGGCCCAGCATGCTGACTCCTCAATCACAATTTCCCGAAGGGAGCGTTCCCCCAGTCCCAATTCCTCCCACTTCTACTGTGTCACCCCCTGCTCCTGCACCTCCACCGCGGAAATCGTCGACGAGTAGCTCGACTCCCCGAAGAACGCTCACTGATGATGACCGACGACGGATGTGTCTCTATCATGAGGAGCACAAAACCGCAAAACAAACTGATATAGGAGGTGAGCTGCCCCTGTACTCTCATCACATGCGACTCGGACTGACATCTTCCTCACAGCACTTTTTGGCGTGGAACGCAGGTAACGTCACTCATCCCGTGGCTGTACAGCTTGTCCTGCCTAAACACGGGCCTCTCTAACTTCCTCTAAAGTACTGTCTCCAAAGTGTTGCGCCAAAAGGAAAAGTATCTGAATCCCGATGATGGAAGCCGGTCTCCAATCAAAAAAGCCAAAGGCAGAGTCCCCGATATCGAAAAAGCCTTGTCCAATTGGGTCCGAAATTACCAGCGCCAAGGATATCCGCTCAGCGACGAGATGATACGTGAAAAGGCCTTGTTCTTCGCGAATACCTGTGGCAGCCCTGATGGAAAAGAAAAGGTGTTGAGTGCAAGCTGGTTGGAGAAGTTCAAACAGAAGAACAATATCCTCGGCGCCAAATCTCGCAAGAGCTCCTTTACCAAGAGCGATTCAGAAAGTCCAACCCGGCTGACCATCAACTCGCCGTTGGCTTCGGCTGTTCAGTCCCCCAGCGTTCTGTCTCCCATCTCGCCAACTGGGTTCACGTCCCCGTCGCCTTTGTCGCCCATGCAGAGTCGAGAGAACATGAGAGCAGACGCTCTTTCTGAGGCTTTCGGGGACTATCGGCTGACGCATGCGAAAAGTGCCACATCACTCGATACAACATCGTCCGTGTCCGCTGGTGTAACCAGCCCATCATCAACGCTGGTCACGGATAGTCCGTTCACTCCGACTAGTCAATCACGAAACACCTCTACCGAAACAAGCTCGAATCGACCTCGAAGCCAGACATTCCCGCTTAGCGTTGTTGATCCGAGTATCATGGCCACAGAGGATGGTCTTGATCCGCTATCTTCCAAGCCGGACCTGCATGCCTTTCCTGGCACGGCACCCGAGCCACCGTCTGGGGATCAGAACCCACCGTTCATGCCAACTCTCGATACATCTTCGAACACGATCAAGAGGAACCGCAGCAACCCCGAGATCAAGACAAAATCGATATACCCGCCACTGTATTCGAAATCGAATACTGTCTCCCCTGTGAGCTCTCCAGGGTCGCCAACGCAGGATGAAGCCCGGCGAGCCCTTGAGTTGGTAATGAATTACTTCGAGCAACAGCCTGCCGGCTTGGGAGCGCAAGAATATTTGACCATCGGCAAGCTGATGGAGAGACTTGAGCTCGCCAAAGCTCAGAATACGCTCCCGGGAGGTCTTACCCGTATCGACGAGCACGAAGACATGCCCCATGTGACAAAGAAGCGCAGCATCCACAGCATGGTCTAGGACTGCTCGACAATACCTCGTCCAAGTGCTTTGCAGGCACGTGGTATATCCATTTTACTTCCCAATATCTCCCCCTTCTTTTTTTACTCCCCCTACATATTCTCTTGCTATCTTTTCTGCTTACTGGGTGGCTCGTTTGTACTATTTGCATTTGTTTGATGTATTCCATGATTCCCTGTTTCATTACAGCAAGCCAGGGACCTCCTGGACTTGGAATAAAACGGAAAGATACAGACGTGTGAGGGCGACCTCAACTATACGATATCCAGGTGTACACGGGATGAGGGGCGCTGACTCTGGCCCTGTGGAGTATGGAATTGCTTTCCGCATTTTTTTCCTTGCGACTGTACTGAACGATTGTTCTGCTTCTTTGGTTTTTCCGGGTGTGCATATCTAAAGTGGAACGCTCGCGCGAACTGCATCGACATTGGGTCTTTCTCGGTTTATGGATCATTTAGGACTTTTTGGATGGAAGAGTGGCAAGGAACGTTCCCTGTGATTTCGATTTTGCCTTGACTCTTGTGAGCCGTTGGATGCTTTCTTTTTTCTCCTCATGCTTCCATTTTCTCACCGCATCTTTGTCCCATCTAACTTGTCTTCATCATAATTTCTGTTGTTCGTTGATTCGACAGATGAAGGGTTCTACAGACACCATCCCCTTGCAACTACTTTGTTCATTGGCGTTCCTTGTGGGCCAAGAACACCACTGGCTGGTGCTTCTGCAGGTCTTGCTTTTCATTTAATCTGGGCTGCATATTTCCTTTTTCTTCTTCTCACTTCTATCCCATTTATTACCCGCTGTAAAAACGTACATTTCGCCGTTGCTTTTTCAGACTACTGCCATGTCCCATGGTGGGGTACTCGCCATCTACCTGCCTACTTCCAAGGAAAGTATACGAGATTCCTTCTGCTGACTTACAATACCCTTTCATTAGAGCTGGTGTGAGACAGAGGGGCCTGTCTCCGTCGGCACAATACTCCGGACCTATTTCCACCCCCTCAACAGCCGGACCAACGCCCCGTGGCTTAACCTCTACAGGGAAATTCAAGGCCAGTTACGGCTCTTATTAAATAATATATTCGACTGGTCAGAGAACCTATCAAGAAAAGGAGACGGGGTGAAAGAGAGGGGTGAAAGACTGGAGCAACGCCTGTGGGCTCAGCCGCTGACCAGGGGGATGCCCCTATCCTCCATCAGTTCGGAGAGACTTCGCTCCGATAATTCAGGAAGGAGCTTGACCAGGACCGTCTCGATGATCGCGTAAATTAGATATTTGTTGCAATACGAATCGGCGAAGAGATCGAGGATCTCGTCTTCAACCGCCTCCAGGAGAGCCAAATCTTCTGGACTCTGGTGCGAAAGCGAGACAGGCGAGGACGCTCTAGAGGGATTCAGGCTTTGAGCATGAGGCGCTTCCTCTGGAGAATGTCTCAGGTGATGGTCTCCTTGGGTATTAAGGGGCGCGGGTTGGGCGGCATTTGTGGACGAGAGACCAAAGAAGCGCCGAGCGACGGAGCGGGGAACGACGGAGAGGATGCTGACCGCGCACTGTCGCTTGATGGAAGCGATGTCGGGCGCGGAAACGGACTGGTCCGGCGATAAGGAAGGCGCAGTCGCTACCACCATACGCGTCGAATCGCTACTGCTGGCGGTACTTGCCGCTGGCGCATCGTTAGGCGGGCGGCCCCTTTCTGGAGGGGGCGCGGGCGGTTGCACAGACCGCGACTGCGGAGGTTGCGTCGTATCGGCGGCTGGGGGACGAGCGTTCGAGGGGAACAGTGCCGCCCTCGACGCGAGAAGCAAGTTGGGAAATAGAGTGGGGGTCAGGACATGGTCCTCAATGGTCTCGCGAAGGAACCTAAAGTGGAGAAAAAGTTAGGACAATTTCACACACCAGCGCCAGCCAAGCACTCCCTCCAGGCCAGAAAAGATGCATGGACAGTCGAATTGCGCAACGGTAGAAAGAGAAGCCCCGGTGAAGCAGGTGGTAGAACCCCGGACATGTGGAGAAGGACTTTTTTTTGGTTTTTCTTTTTTTTTTTTTTTTTTTCTTTTTCTTTTGCGTGACTTTCGAGGACGAGTGTAACGCCAGAACAAGCGAGGGGTAAACGAAAAAGACGACGGAGCCTGAGCAAAGAGTGGGAAGGATTCGCGGTGGGCCTAATGCGATCTACTAGGCCCAGGTGTGTCGATGGAGCTTGGGCCATCGATTGGTGCGATGAGCGAGAGCCCAATGCTGAAGATGACGACAAGTCCGTCGATACAGGAACGGGTGTGGACTCCGCGCATCCTTCTATCTCGGAGAGCATGTATGGAGATAGTGCGATGTCATAGGCTTCGCTGAAACGTGACTGAACTCCGCCGACGGCCTCGGCCGCAATTCAAATCCAGGCCCATGCAAGTCACCTCGGTGATTGGACCCCCCGAGGAAAAGGAAAATGGTGTTCACTTGATCCATGCAAAGGTGCGAAGTTGAATGGCCATTCATCTAGCCCGTCTCGAGGTGATCGTCACGAATCATTTGGTCTCGTCCCCTTCCCCCCTTTCTCCTTAGTGTCTGTTTGAGAACCAGGTTCCCGAATGCATCCCTGTTTACACAACCAGAATGCCTCTGGTCTGTGGCTAGTGAGGAACAGCAGAGGGCAATTCTCACGGTTCGAAGAGGAAGGGAGGAAATCGTTCATCGGGCGGATAGCCCACGTCGTCCGGATCACACGGGAGAGACAGGCCCAGTTTGAGCGGGACGGAAAGGGCCGGGCCAGCCCATTGGCACTAACCGGTGGCCACCGCAGTCGAAGCCGGTCGTAGTGGATAGATAGATTGACAGGGGATCAGGCACGTCGAAGCGTCATGAGCGGAATCGCCGATGCAGGCATTCTGGCCAGGGAACGATCAGGCAACTGCAGAGCCATTTCGTCACAATCATCCGAAGAGAGATGATGACCATCAATGTTGCGGTCGGTCACGACGATACAGACAATGTAAGATAACAGTATGCGCCGGTCACAGGTGGTAAGAGCCATACGACAGGGGATGGGCGAATCAAGACCCAAGATGGGCCTCCCCGTAGATCAAGTGATCGAAGCAGCATGCGAGCAATACGCATGTATGCACAACCATCTTCCAATGACTCGCACCCTGTGCTCGGACAAAAGACGACCTCACACAGGTACTAGCGTCGATCATGGTTCGGGGGTCGAGCTCGTCCTCGCTCACCTATCTCCACGGCCGGAATTCCACAAGACCATGAGGGATCCTTCGTTGTTGGGCAGAAGCGCCGTCCGACCCACGGAGGGGAAGACAATTTGATGAATGGAGATGGAAGAGAGACATGAGACTCACCTATCAAGGACGCTACCAGTGGCGCCTAATCTGCCCGGACCCGCTACGATCTGGTACTGGAGGAGTGCCAGCAGTCCTCCAAGCCAAGGCATTCGCCGAGGGACATCCAATAGGTGCGAAACCATGCCAAACACTCGATACTGAAGAACGGGTCGCTGCGTCGAAATCTTGCCGAAGGTAGTCGTTTCTTTTGCTTCGTCAATTGGAGACGCGCTGCTCACTGGTGACGAACGAAGCGGTGTCGATGCAACACGGAATAGGCCCATCACAATAAAATGCAAGGTCACATAGGCCAAGTAGACAAGTTGAAGGATGGTCCACACCCAGTCTGGGACCCGTAATTGGACCTTTTGAGACAACCCGCTTCCCTGGAAGTCCTCCCTGGGTGACAGCAGGCCGAATTTTTGTAGCTGGCTTTGCTGGCGTAATACTGCGTCGTCCGTCGTATTGCCCTCTCTGTTTGCGGATTGTCCCACCACCTCAAGAAGTTTTGTGACACTCTCCCACAGAAACCAACCTTCGCATATTTTCCCACTGATCTCGTTCCCAAGAATGAGGTCCGCAAAGATATCCCCAACCAAGGTCCGCAGACAGGGGTTCTCCAGGTCTTCCGTCGGAAGGAGCACTGCCAGCATGCTTTGTACCAGCATCTGACGGTAGGCTGTTTCATTCTCAAGCTGCTGTTCGACGGCACGGGAATTAGAGAGATCTGGAACAGGCGAAAGTCCCGGGTGAGGGCTCAAAGTATGATATACGTCTCGAAGAGAAGGAGAGAAGGCGGAGTTAGCAGACTGTTCTTTCGCCAGCCGGTATGCTGAATATTGATCGTCATCAGTACCCTTCAAGGCTGACCTCACGAGGATCCCTGGAAAGGGAAGTGACTTACAGGTAATATGTGATTCAATCAAAGCCGGTATCTCATCCAGGATCAAACCAGCGACGTCTGTACTTCGGAGTCGCTGCTCCAGTGCACGGGTGCAATGCGCAATCACCTGAAGAGCTTCACTGATGAGGACTTGGTCCGTTGTGATTTTCGAGTACCAAGATAGAACAAATTCTTTGATAATGATGGCTATCAGAGCATACAGCTGACGGTCAACATCGTTGGAGCTTGTCAGCGGAGGCAACTCTTCGAGAGTCTGCGGACCGGAAGTGCCGCTTTGGTTGGAGGCCTGAGGGCACAGTACGCGTCGAATCAACGCGACAGTCGCCCTATCACTTGTCGGGTTAAACGTTTCATCGCGACTCGAGGACTTTGGCAGTCGTGGTCGGTGTGATGCGGGTGAAGATGGTTGTAGCTTGGATGACCCCGGCGAGGCGGTTGACTTGGAACTTGAGGTTGTTGGGCCGGCTTTAAGATGGGAGACGGGGTGAAGGCCTGAACGAGTCGGGTCGCTGGTCATCGCATCCCAGATCAAGATAGATCTATAGACAAAATGCGTTGATGCAAGGATATCTTAATGGAAGGGGTGGAGGAAAGAGGTCTTATCGACGACAGGCGGGAAACAATGACGCCGCGGTAGCTCCCAAACCGGAAAATAGGGCTTAGGGCAGATGGGTGATAAGGCGATAAGGGGGCTTATCAGATCCCCGCATTAAGCATCCGCGTCAACATCCATGGATCCTCCTCTTCCATCCCTCTTCGTCTTGTGCATCCTCCTTCCGGCAGTTCCGGCTTTCAATCTGTTGTTCTCTAGCCGAATCGGACAGTATCTTGGATAACGAGCCCGCGATGGCCTCTGCATCAGATGTCCCAATTCCCGTCTGGTTGGATTGCGACCCTGGTATGTAGATGCCTCATCTGGATCCTGCCCGCCAGACCCCAATGCTAACAACTTGTCTTCAGGGCATGATGTGAGTGTGGTTTACTTCTGAGTCTCCAGAATCATTCTTTGTTAATGCACTGTAGGACGCATTTGCCATTCTTGTCGCCGCACACCATCCGTCTTTGCACCTCCTCGGGATCACCACCATCCATGGTAATGCCTCGCTAGAGAACACCACGGTCAATGCAACCAGGATCTTGGAAGCCATCGGTCGACCTAATATCCCCGTCTATCCGGGGCGTCGTAAGCCATTCTGCCGGCCGGCGATTCATGCCCCCAATATCCACGGTAAAGACTTTGATCCTCTCGGGACCACCTCAATGATCTAACATGGTACTGTGCTATTTTCAGGTGACTCCGGCATTGATGGGACAGATCTTCTGCCGGTGGCTACACGGGCACCCATCACTGACAAAAATCCCATTCTGGCTATGCGTGATGCTCTCCTCGCACAGCCAAAGGGTACTCCGTGGGTGGTGGCCACCGGCACTCTGACCAACGTTGCTCTACTGTTCGCCACGTTCCCCGAGGTGGCAGATCACATTCAAGGCCTCAGCATTATGGGCGGAGGCGTCGGTGAAGGGTTCTCGGATGCGCCCATCAGCCGCCTAGCTGGACAGGAGGCGCGGATTGGAAACGTGACTCCGCTGGCGGAGTTCAATATCTACGTACGTTTTCTGTCTCCCGTCTGCTAGTATCGCAATTATGTTCTGACGACGGTGTAGTGCGATCCTGAGGCGGCCCAGTCCATCTTCAGCCACCCAACTCTGGCCTCTAAGACGACGTTGATTACTCTAGATCTAACCCATCAAGTTCTTGCTTCGCAGGACGTCCAGTTCCGCATCCTCCACGGCGCTAATGACCCTTCCGTGCCTCCAACGACCCTGCGACAGATGCTTTTTGACCTTCTGGTTTTCTTCGCATCGACCTATGAGTCCGTTTTTGGTCTGACGAGCGGCCCACCGTTACACGATCCGCTGGCGGTGGCGGTCGTGCTGTCGACCCTCAACCCAACTTTCCCCAAGCAGCACCCAGGCCAGGCATTGAAATTTGACGATCGCAACGGAGAGCGATTCACTGTGGATGTGGTCACTGAGGGCCTACACGGAACGGATGCGGAACTGGCTGGTGCCCTCGGTCAATCTCGTGTCACGCCTACTGAACAGGGAGTCGCTATCCCTAGAGGCGTGGATCTGGCCGCGTTCTGGGACCTGATCCTGCTGTGCCTCCAGCGGGCGGATGACTGCAACGCTGCGCGTAAGAAGGCGTGCTAAGTATAGGTACGATTTTCCGTTCGTTAGACAGATTTCTACTTATCTAGATAGACATTTCGAATCAAGATCATATATAGTCAAAATGTGGATCTAATATGTCGTGATAACACGTCAATGCTGCGCATGCCATATCGATCGTATCACCGTCTGTCGTATGCATGCCGCTATGCAAGAACCATCATCAAACATTATGTAAAATACAATGCAGTTCTACTTCTACCACTCACGGATCCCGCCGTCGGGTCCGAAAAACTCTTTGGGCTGCCAGGGCTCGGTATTCTGTGCCACCCGGCGGACGGTCTCCTCGTCGATCTCAATTCCCAGTCCAGGCTTCGTGAGAGCATCGACAAAGCCATCTTTGACGTCGAACACGCTCGGGTCCTTGACATACGTGGTGATATCGTAGTCGCCGGCCTCCGTGTTGTAGTGGATTCCAAGACTCATCTCCTGGATGACAAAGTTCGGGGTCGCGAGGTCCACCTGCATACACGCCGCCAGGGCGATGGGGCCAAGCGGGCAATGAGGAGCGATGGCTACGTCGTACGTTTCGGCCATGGAGGCAATGCGGCGCAGCTCGGAGATGCCGCCGCAGTGACTGATATCAGGCTGGAGGACGTCGACGCTCCCGTCTTCCAGGAATCGCTTCACATCCCAGCGACTGTAGAGCCGCTCGCCCAAGGCAATGGGGCATGAGACCTGGTCGGCGAGCTGCTTGATGGCCTCGGGATGTTCCGAGAGCAGGGGTTCCTCCAGGAAGAGCGGACGGTAGGGCTCGAGGGCCTTGGCGAGCTGTTTGGCCATGGGCTTGTGCAGACGGCCGTGGAAGTCAAGGGCCGCATCCAGCCCGAGGGCCTTGACGGCCTTGAGGCGTTCCACGCTGGAATCCAACACGCTCGGCGAATCCAGCCAGTTCACGTCCTCGGTGGCGTTCATCTTGATGGCTTTGAAGCCTTGCGCGAGACGTGCTCTGCCGGCCACTTCGACGTCCGAAGGCCGGTCCCCGCCAATCCAGGCGTAGACGGAGAGTTTGTGGCGCACCTTGCCGCCCAGCAGCTGGTGGACGGGGACGCCGAGTCGGCGGCCCTTGAGATCCCAGAGGGCAATGTCGATACCAGAGATGGCGGACATGAAGACGGCACCCCCACGGTAAAAACCTAGCCGCCAAGCCATCTGCCAGATATGTTCAATCTCACTGGAGATCACGGAGGTTGTTGTTAGTATGTGCGATGGGAGGATGGGGTGGAATGGGCAAAGACAAACATACTCTGCCTCGTATCCGATGAAACGCTTGCACAGGGCATTCAATGTTCCTTCGATAGCTTCGGTATGACCCTCGAGGGTGCTCTCACCCCAGCCATATTGACCTTCTTCGTCGACGACCTTGACGAAGAGCCAGCGGGGGAGGACGCGGAAGTATTCGATGGACTTGATTTTGGCCATGTTGGTGATGAGGGAAAAGAAAGTACGGAGTCCAAGAGCAAGAGCAAAAGAGCACGAGACTGAGGATGTAGTCCCGTATTTCACGATGGAATCCCACGTGGGGGAGGGTCTTTTGATAGTCGGAGTTGCTCCGCGGGGAATTCCCCGAATGAGGTCAGAGGGTCCGCTGGATCTTTTGTCATCGTCAACAGTCGAGATGTTGCGAAGGCTTCAGTTGAGATCGTAGGTGACGAGAGAACTGAGGGAGAACGCTGTATGAATGAACTGAGGCTCAGTAGGTACCTAGTGAAAGCGAAGACGAACGGGAGTCTGCAGAATGACGGCAGAGAGGATCGGCAGAGGGGAAGTCGGGGTTCCAGTCAGCAATCGACCAGCGCAGTCGAGATCAGATGGCGTCCGATCAGAATAGGGTCAGATAGAAAGACAGATATACTTGTAGAGATCTGTAGAGGAAGTGAACAGAAGGAGTATCTAGTAGATGAGGGGGAAAAGCGACGACCATGGGAAAAAGGAGAGCGATCAACCGTGGTTCCACTGCGACCCCATGGGCAACCATCCATTACTCAACCGTCCACAACGGCCGTCACTCACTGACTCTCTCTGACTCTCCCTCTCTCACGCACACACCTTCACAACTCTCTCCCTCTCTCTACTCCCTCTACCTCTTCACTTCATATATTTACTGTCTTCCCCCCTCGACGGCCACTCCCCGGTCTTTACCTCCGGAATTAATATAAAACACCTGGCAGATCTTGATTTCCCTCGGCGGGTTGCCCCGTCCACCGCCGCCACTGCATTTCCCTTCCTCGGTTGAGGTTTTACCTGATCATGCCTCCTGCCAACACGCCTTTGGTACGTTTGTCTCAGTCGCATGCGACGATCGCCCTCGTGCAGAATTTATTCATTCCTCCCCTTGCGACTCTCGGTGGATCTAGAATGCTTGGAGGCGGAGGGTGGATGCATCGCATTCCCCGACAGAACGTGTCAAGCTCATCCGCCTCATTCTGCCTCTTCCTTTTATTTTCCCCTTGCGTCGCTCGTGCCGTCATTCTATCTTCCATCACTCCCCTTGTTGAATAAAGACCGTGGCTAATCGCTCTGCTCACCTCTTTGACACTGTAGGATACACCTCGGTCACCGTCCATCGCCGTTGCCATCCCCGTGCCCTCTGTCCCCGCTTCTGCATCCGATGATGTTCATGATGATAACGTGAGCTTCCTGCGGTCTCGTGTACGCTCCCCGCCAGACTCGGTCTCCTCCCTCAGTCGCCAACGTCGTCGCCGACAACAAATTCTGTCCGAGTTGGAAGTGGACCCCATGAATCTGGACGACGATCCGACTAATCTCATGTCTGTCGAAATCAACCGGCGCATCCCCATAGTGAGACGGCAGCGCGATTCCGATCCCCACCGGAGTCACAGCAACATGCCCAACTACGAGAGTCGCGTCTCCAGCTCTCGCTCACTGTATGGATGGGCTCCGGCCTCGGATGACGATGAGGATCCCGACGATGATGCCGCATACGAACCCCTACAAGACACTAATAGCATCTCATCCTGGTTTGGTCGGTTCCCCGATCGCAACGGAGCCGCTCGACGTCACGCCCGCCGCGAAACCAGTAATCCACGTGCCTTTCCCGATGACCCAGTAGATCCCAACATCCATCGCCAAGTGGAACGCCGGGAACCATCCCTCTCCTCGACCGAAGCTTTGCTGCAGTCCGTGCGACGACAACCGCGGTTCTCCCGCACCCGAATGCTGCATGATTATCTCCTCGACCGAGAACGGTCCGGCCAGGGTTCTGAAGAGAGTAGAGAGCGATCGGCCGCCTCTCGAGCATATCGATTTATCCCCAGCAGCCGTGGTGAGCCGCATCGGCTTCTGACACATAATGACCTGCGTGCGCGCATCAGTGCTCATCGACAATTACATACGGAGAATCCGCCCAGCCCCCGGCTAAAAGAAACGATTAAATACCTCGACCGTCTCCGAGAATCGAAATCGTTAGAGGAAAGCTTGACCTCCGCTGCGGCCGGAGGGTTTGTCCAGCTCGACTTTCTCCCCTGGGACGAGGACGATTTCATCCTCGACACGGCGTCGATCGCCCCGCCGCCGGTCTGCTCCTGGCTGCGACCGGGGATGGTATTCGCAGGCTCCCAGAGGGCCGCCAGTAGCATCAACTCGATCTTCTCGCAGCGTCTGCCCACATCGCCTCTGTCGCATGACCCGATGATCGTCAACGGTAGCGAACAGAACAACGGCCGGATCAGCGTGTACACGAGTAGTGGCCGACGGTATCTAGCTAATAACATATACAATTTGGGAGCGGGGAAGGATGAGAATTGGCCGGTGAAAGTCACCATTCACAACGTGAACGAACACGACATGACCCTCTCCGGAACGATGGAGGCATACAACATCCCGGACAAGACCTCCCCCTCGCACGATGCACACATTATTACCTTTCTCGAAGGCGAGATCATCGACTTCAACAGGCACACGCTCGAAACCAAGAATTTCAAGGCCGACGCGGAAATTGACAGTACATACTGGCGCGAACTGCAGCCGTTCAAGAACCTGACCGACGAGGAGATGACGAGGAACCTCGTCAGTCGCAAATGGATCACGGAGGAATTATCCCAGGGGTGGATCTTGATGCGGTGGAAGGGTACGACATGTCATGATGACCCCGAATGAACTCTTGGCTAAACGCTGATGGATTTATCTAGAACGATGCTTTATCACCCCCACCGACTCGCGACAAGGCCTCACCATCTCCGGTTTCTACTACATCTCTCTCCACCGCGAAAGCGGTCACGTCGAGGGTCTCTACTACGACCCGGGCAGCTCGCCATACCAACAACTCTCCCTAACGCCAGAAACCAGAAAGATGGTGCGACCATCGTACGGGTTCCGGTAGCATTTCCGACGAGGCGTTCCGGTTATTGTTTATCGCTTGCATAGCGGCGTTCTTCTGGTTGGTTCATCTGATTTGGCGATGCAGATATCTGGTCATTTCATCGTACATGTCCATCCATATGCATGATTTCGTTTTCTCCTGTATGTAGGCAGTGAAGTTCAACGGGCACAGCCCTGTGTATCTAAATCCATAGATCCTACGCAAAGATTCAAGGTTCTTCCAGTGAGATTTTTTCCTTGTATTTGGGTAACCCCAGTGTTGAGGACGAGGAATAAGAAAGGTAGAAGTAGAGGACAATCGTCAAGAGGACATGACAGAACCCTATCCAGTTTCCCGCACGGCCACGACCACTCTTCTCCATCTATTCAATCCCCCGCATTTCCCGCTATCCATCAAACAAAGACGACGGCGAAGAAATTTACTGCTCGGTCTGGAAGTAGTTGAGGAGGACGGAGCGCTCCTGGGACTCCTCACCCCAGTCCTTGACAACGACGCAAGAGCAGTTGACAACCTTGCGGGCGTTACCCTCACGGTCGAGCTGGCCTATACCATCATTAGCTCTGCCCACCACGACTCCTTTCTAAAGGGTACAGGGGAAAAACGTACAAAGACCAACCCACTCGCCGAGCATCTTGCCATCGGGCACCTTGATGAGGGGGATCTTGTGCTCGGAGCACAGGGCGACCACGAGCTTCTTGTAGGCCTCCTCCTCGCAGCCCTCGTTGAGCACGCACATGTGCGCCTGGCGACGGTCGAGCGCCTTGGCGGCCTCGCGGAGACCGCGCGCCAGACCGTCGTGGATCAGCGAGATGCGCAGAACGCCCTTCAAAGCATCCAGCACGGACATCTGGCCACCGGCGCCGGCGTCGGCGCTGACTTCGACCTCATCGGCCGCGGCAACGGGGGGGTTGGAAATGGTCTCTTCTCCGTCCGACTAATTTCATGCCTGTTAGCTACTGACACAAACGCATGTGGAATTGGGTGGTGAATGGTCACCATGCAGGTAGCTTACCATTTTGTATGTATGCTGGTCTCTCTGTCGGATTATCCTCAAAGAGTGGGATGGATGGTTGGTGGTTGGAGGCGGATGGGGGGAACTCGAAAAGTTCTCGCTAAATTTGATGAGGCCGTCAGTGTGCCCTATGTGCTTAGTAAGGCCGCCTCCGTAGCCATTTTGATTGGCTGTCAATCTAAGCGTGTTTGCTTATATAATCACATTATGTCCTTGTCTTATCCACGTTATGGACCTACTCCGTAGATAATGTTTATACTACTCCAAGTCATCATGGTTCATGACCGAGGTCTTCTATTGTCTCGCCACCGGCAAGACTCATCATCAGAGGTATCATAGTCATACATCACAAAAAGAAAGTGCCATCCCTGTACAAGCTAAACTGAGAATCGCCAGAGAATGAATGCATCAAAACGTTAGACGTATGTACTTTGGCGATGGCCGAAGCCATTCGTAAGGCCCTTTAATCCACCCGAGTATCCAGCGGCCTGCTCCAGAGGCGGCGGTCCGGCGGCATGTCCATTGGGCTGCGGAAAGGCGAACGCAGACGGCGCCGATGGCTCCCGGTCGATATGCATTTTCAAAAACTGAATGTCCAGTCCGTGAAGATGCGGAATATGGGGAACAAGATCCATGAAGTCCGACAACTATACTTCCAGTTAGCAAGGGCATCTGATGTCTACCAGAGATCGCGAGAACATACCTTAACCCAGAATACATGTTCCATGTCAAAGTATTTGGGCCGCGTCTCGTTGTCCTTCTGCATGACCTGTTCGAATGACGAGCCCATGAACTCCGTGTCTTCGGCCTGGACGAGCATCCGACGGGTCACCCGCCACAGATTCATCCGTTGTGTGGGCGTTGCGTCCCGCTTCTCCCAGCTGGCATACTGCGATAGCTGGAGATCATTCGTAGCCAACAACGGCGCAACCAGGTAGTTCGGAACCCACTTCTCATCGGCCAGATCAGGGTTACAGCCTGGATCGAGTTGCCGCGTCTCGGCCGTGACAACCGGCATGAACTTCCGCAACCACAAATGACTCCGTGCTTGCGGATCGTTCGACCCAACCAGGTTGGCTGCGATGCGGAGTCGGCTGGGCAGGGCGTCCCGTCGCCGCTGCTCCTGCTCTTCTTGGTCTCTGCGCAACTTCGCCATGCGTGCCCGCTCTTGCTCGATCCGCTTCTGGCGCTCATCTTCCGCCTGTTTGATCCGCCGTTGTTCGGCCTCCTTACGTTTGCGCTCCTCCTCAGCCGCTTTCTCCTGGGCCAAACGTGCGGCCCGAGCAGTACGCTCTTCCTCCTCTTTCTCCAATCGGGCCTTTTCGGCCTCTGCGGCTACGCGCGCTTCCTGAGCGAGACGTTCCTTCTCAGCTTTCTCGGCCTCCTTCTGCCGACGCTGTTCGGCCTCGGCCTCGGCCTTTTCAGCAGCACTGGGGACATCCTCCATGGGGACATCATGCAGGTCATGCGCCTCGCGCTTCTCCTTTTCCTCCTTGACGGATTTGCGTACCGTGTCTTCATCGAGCCCGTTAGGACCTCTGGTGTGATCGGGATCCACTTCCGAATGGCGGTCGTTATCCGACTTCGGGCCTGATAGTTTGGCGTCGATATCATCCACGCTTCTCTTCGGACTCCCATTCGGAATATTCGGTGTCATACCGTCTTCGGACAAAACACGTCGTTTCTTCTTCTTTTGGAGTTCGCGCGCTTGCCGATCAGGGTCGATTGCACGAGATCGTTCAGGGCTGACACTGCTGCGACCTCGCTTTAGTGGTGCTGGTTTATTGGAATCAGACGCATGGTCGACACGCGGCTTGGGACCTTCGTCTCGCCCAGACAGAGAATCGGAGGACGGAATACTAGGACGGCGTCGATCGCGGTCCTGTGGAGGTCTTCCAGCTATCAATCGCCTCCTTTTAGGGGCATCTTCACCACGGGTAGCACTGGCTGGTTCCGTGTCTCGAGATGATGCCGGCGCTTTCGACTTTGCTGGTTCTGCGCGAGACCCATCTTGGTCGTGGGAGGATCTGGGACGGGACGACGCCAACTTCTCCTTTGCGTGTGCAAGATTCTCTCGTTTCCGGTCCTTCAGCAGTCCCGGGTCTTTGGACGCAACGTCCCGATGGCTATCAACTGGCTTCCTAGGTCGTCCACCTGGGGAAGGCGAATCTCGGCGTACAGGTCGACGGTTCTCCTTATCCCGATCTCGTGGTCGTCGCGGGGAGGAAACATCTTGTTTCCGTGACTTCTTCGCCCGAACATGGTTATCGTACGCCTCCCGCAAGAGGTCGTATTCCTCCTCCCAATTATCTCCTCTGCGGTCCCGGGACAGCTCGAAATATGTGCGATCCTTGTATGGTCGGCGAGTCGGGTTGAATCGTGGTTGGTTGAGAAGAATTTTGATAACGTTTACATTGCCCCGGCCAATCGCAGCCAACATAGGCGTGTTGTAGCCAGGTTTCTGATTTCCATTGAAGACAGGATCAGGGTCAGGATCCGCATCACCCATACCTAGAAGCAGCGAGATAACCTCATCATGGCCGCCTTTCGCAGCAGCAATCATGGACTCCGCATCGGCTGTTTGTCCCACATTCAGGATGTTAGCCACACCAGCCATGTCTCCTTTTGCTGCGAACGCCTGTAGGTTCTCCCGGGTGGCTGTAGTCCACAGTAGATCGTTTCTTGTGGCTTCGCTGCGTACGGTCCTGCGTTTCGTGGTAGCCATAGGCGGACTACGTTGTCGATGCACAGGGGGTGAATCGCGTGCGCTTTCGGCGGAAATCCGTCGAGATGATGGCTCCTTATTCTCCGAACCAGCGCGCTCCTCGGATCGGCGGTTTGGACGGGGATTGGCTTTTGCCTCCGAGATCACTCGCCGGATCTCTTCGTAGTCTTCCGAGTCCGATGGGACCAGTTCGTACGGCTCGTCGCCCTCGGCGTTCAAGATACGAGGGTTTGCACCAGCCTCGAGTAACAGCTTCACGACTTCCAGATGGCCGTTCTCGACCGCATCAATCAGTGGGGTGTCTTTATCAATATTCTTGGTGTCGATTTCGCAGCCCGCCTCGAGAAGAAATTTCACGATCGGTGCACATCCTTCGAGCGAGGCGATCTGCAAGGGAGTATTTCCGGCATTGTCAGCGACATTCAGGTCCTCAGGACGTTCCGCATGTCGTGCGATAGCGGCTTCAAGTTCTTGAGCCGCACACGCACGCGCTAATCGGGTCCGACCATTTTGGTCCCGCTGTTTCTTGTGACCCATGGGCCGTGCAGGCGAGGCCGACGCACCGTCAACCGAACCGAGTTTCCGTGCGTGAGCGCTGGGCAGCGGGGAACCGCTTGTAGAAGACGACACAGATTGACGATCCTCGGAACTTTGGCGTGCAAATCCAGTTATGAGAGGGGTCGGCGCCTTCTTCTTCCGTTGCATTTCACCCGCAGAGAGCTGCGTTCCCGAAGCCGTCCGTTTGTGGGAGGCACGGACGGGGGAGACGGAACGATCATTGGAAACGGGCCGAGGTAGCAGCACTCCATTCAGATCCTTTCGCTCCCGAGGGCGAGCGGTCGCAGAGCTGTTCTGACGTACAGAGCGACCCGATTCACCCTCTCCATCGACCGTCTCACTGAAGCTGCGCTTTCGTGGGTGTCTCGGCGCCGAAGTGGTCGACAGCTCAATCTTGCTGGAAACCGACTGGGAATCCTCTGGCTTCTCGACTTTCACGACGGATGGTGGCGATACCGTCCTCCGACGGGGGCTTGATGGGCGGGCTTCCTCACGGTCGCGTTCCTCCCGCGAGTGGCCATTCGGGGAATTGCGCTTCCTAACGTGCAGGTCATTGGGGGGCAGGTCACTCTCCACGGGATCGACGGGGTCCCGTCCCTCATGACGGGGTTTCGGTTCATGCCTGATGAACTTGCGCCTTTTCTCAGGGGACAAAGACTCCCGGCCCGACTGGATGATGGTTTCTGCCTCCGAGTCAGCCTTGGGGCTTGCTGGCCCGTCACCCTCCCCAGCAACAGGCTCCGGCTCCTTCACGGGACGGGTCACCCCTCGAGGGAGAGGGGGTAGAGAAGCCCTCTTGGGTGAGGGGGGTCCCGAGGGAGACCGGTGGTTCACCTTGACCGCAAGAGCACTCTGATCGGCATCCAGGGCAGCTGGTACGGAGGAGACAGTGTCAACATCACTCATAGCGGTAGCAGTCGATTTGTGGGGGTTCTGCTCGTCATTTTCGGAGGCCGTGGCGGAAGTAGGACTCGTGGCCAGATACACCCGCAATGATGCGCGGACGCCGGTGCTCGACCACGCTTGGGAGGCAAACTGTTCGTCAAGATGAGAAGAGGCGAGGGGGGAAAGCTGACGGTCGGAATGGACGGCGAGGACGAATGGATGGCGAGGGAGAGGATCTGGGAGAAGACGGTCTAAAAAGGAGATGAACGGGACGAAGTGGAGACAGGATCAGAGTCGAGAAATAAGCGAGTCGGCAGGTGGGTGATCAGGTTAGGTTGTCGTAGTCGTCGTCTGGGGAGGAGTGAGGGCGAAAAGGGTGAGGAGAGGAAAGGTGATGGGTTTGGGGGGAGAGAAGAGGAGGGAAAATGGAGAGGAAGAGAGAAATGGACGAGAAGTTGAAACGACGGGGATGGAGACCGACCGACTGGGGTTTAGTTGGAAGGAAATTACCTTACCAGTCGCAGGTAGCGCAGATGGGCGTCGCAGTGAGAGTGAGAGAGATTGATTGAGGAGGAGGTTGTAAGGGTACGGACGAATGTTACTTGTTTTTTTTTGCCCACTTTTTGGCCACCAGCGAGAAATCGGGTTAGTCAGCCCCAGTATGGTATGATACGTACCCAGTACTTTTCAGACCATACCAGCTCCTCTTTGGGCGATAAGAATAGCAGTGGCACCTTTGGATGAGTCACTCTGATGTATACTGTATTGCCAGTATTATGAGCATTCTCTCCTCGCTGCTCCATGACTTCATGATAAGACCCTAAAGGTGCCATCAGTATTCTCATCATTCATCTCAGACATATCCTCCCTCCTGAATTAATCAAGAACTCTCCCACCGAATCCTAGGTATTCCACCAGGTCGAATACGGTATGCAGTGGAGGATGGGTACCACTACAACCCACCATTCACGCCATAGCGTCCCATCCTAACGCAGCCAGAGACAAGCGGGGCGGTCAGGGTGGTGGCGGGAAAGAGACACTCCCAGCTGGAAATGGAAGAAAGCCTTGCGACTCTCAGTCCTTTCTCCTTTTCTTTCCTTTCCCTCCGTCTCTCCGACTATTCTAAAACTCCGGTCTCGTCCTCTTCCTCTAATAGAGAGGTGGAAAGCTTTGGAGAAGTTCAATTCATTCGTTTCGAGGTGACGATACGTCGACTATCAGGCTGGGCATCCACCACAACCAATCCGCGGCGAGCAGGGGAGACGAGTCGTTTCCGCAAACGGACTAGGCCAGACGAGCAAAACGAGCAGAAAAGAAAAAAATAAAAAATAAAAATCAAGAGAGACTTTCCCGGACTCCACCGGAACTTGCAGCGATCTGCCCTGTTGCAGCCAATCCCAGCTCATCATGGACGCCAGCTTATCGCCCCACATGAGCGCCCCCTTTCCTTGGGATTGGCTGATGTTGCAGAGCGTGCATGTCGTTGGGTCATTGGGTCATGGGAAGCCCCGCAGGCCACCGATCGGCCGTTAAGGAGAGAGGAAAGAAGAGGAGAGAAAACAACAAATGGTGGTGTCATGGTGATGTGGTATGCAAAAACTCGAGGGAGGGAGGGAGTATGTGGGGATCGATACCAACCTAGGTAAAATACTCCGTAGTTAGGTCCTCCCCGTGGTGTTTACGGTCTGCCTAGGTGGGAATAGCTGCGATCGTCCCATCTTCTCACGAGACCCTGAAGGTGGATCAAACACCATACAGAGAGTCCTTGTACGTATTGTTTACTCTCCGAATTTCTGACTGCTCATTTCGATAGTAGTAGAGGCTCTTCGGTGTTTCCTCTCGATCATCATCACCATAACGGGGGGGGTGTTTTGTTCGAAACGTGTCGCGTTGATGGTATGACGGCCTCCGCGTAATCGTATTTTTCCGACCTCTGAAGTCATTCTCAAGTCATTCATTCATCCATTCTCCCTCCTTCCTCCTGTTTATCGAGAGACGATCAGCTTCTGGCTGGTCCCGTGACGTCCAACTTGGACTTTTGTCTGCCTTGCACCACTTACACATCACCTCTCCACAACGACCACCAACACCTCCTCCTCGTCCTCTCATGGACCTCCTCACCGATCTGGTGGATACGGCCTTGGCCGCCACTCATACAGACGTTGTCGATGTTCTACGAGCCTTCTTCCTCTTTGCGTCCTGCACGGTATGAAACAAAACACTCACTCACCACTATGCAAAACAAGCAGTAATGCAAACCACCAAAAGACACGCCCCTAGAATGCACTATAACCAGGACTTTCTTTCCCCCAGATCCTATCGGTCAACCTGTTCGATGCCCTGCGTTTGCGTTTCGTTCCTTATGGAGCTCGTGTAACCACGCCCATCGATTCGGGCCCCTCGCAGTCGCAGTCGCAGTCGCCCTCCAGCGCCTCGCTATTTGCCCGCGGTCTGGATTACCTGGCCACCTTGCGCGTCCCTCACAGCTACTTCACGCACTTCTACATCGCTTCCGTGCTGTCGTCCATCTTCTGGGCCGCCCAGGTGCTTCTGCACGGCTCGGCCTTCCAGGCTATCGCCTCCCGAATCCACGCCGACCGTCTTCAGACTCCGTCCATGTCCGTCCACCAGGTGATGCTGTGCTGGTTCCTCATGCTCGTGCAAGGAGTACGACGACTATCCGAATGCCTCTCTTTCTCCAAGCCGTCGTCGTCCCGGATGTGGTTCGTCCACTGGCTGGTGGGGATCGCCTTTTACGTCGTCGTGGCGGTGGGCGTCTGGATCGAGGGAACAGGTACCTTGAGCTTCCCTTCCCCGCATCGCTTTGTTTGTCATGTTGCTCTCGGCTCTACCCCGCGTCTGATCGCTGACCGTTTGTCGTTCCTTTATCTCGCTCGCGCCTAAAGCCTCCCTCTTGTCGCATGATCTCTCCGTGGACGACATCAAGGTGACCATGGTGCCCTCGCTCCGCACCTTTCTCTGTTTGCCGCTCTTCCTGTTTGCATCGGGCGTGCAACACGACTGCCATCACTATCTCTTCTCGCTGAAGAAATACTCCCTCCCCACGCACCCCCTCTTCCGCACCATCGTCTGCCCTCATTACACCGCCGAATGCGTCATCTACCTGTCGCTGGCCCTGTTGGCCGCCCCACCCGGTGAGCTCGTCAACAAGACCCTATTGGCCGCGCTGGGCTTTGTCGCCGTCAATCTGGGCGTCACCGCGGGCACCACTAAGAATTGGTACATGCAGAAGTTCGGCGCCGACGCAGTGCGGGACCGATGGAACATGCTTCCGGGGGTGTACTAATCGTAGACACCGCGCGACGCCGCGCACACCAGACAGCAATCCAAGAGCGATCATAATCTACGTACAAACCCGATTCGTGTGTAAACTCTACCGCTTCCCCAGGAACTTCATCGTATTGCCCAGCTTCGCAACCTTCAGCACATCCCGATACGTCAGACTGATCCGCGTCTCCCTTTCCACCCGGCCCCCACAGAACCGCTGCGGCTCGCGCAGCAAATCCCAGTTGCAGATGGACTTTGCGCCGAGGCCCTCGTCCGCCGTGGTCTCCGCGATCCCGTGCAGAAAGTCCGTGTAGATCTTGGCGCGCGTCACGAGCAGACTGCGCCGCTCCTGCAGGATGCGATGCTGCGGCGGCCGATGTCGCTTGTCGTCGCTGTCGTTTGCTCCCTCCGCGCCGCCCTTCGGGTACAAATCTAAGACGATCGGCGCGCCCAGACTCACGGTCGCCACGAGTGGATAGTAGGCCGCGCCGTCTTCGTGCGGCATGATGCCCTGGCCGGGTTGGTACTCGTTGACGAGGACATGGTTGGGGGCGCCGTGCGGAGCGTCGGCGAAGATGCCGAGGGCGTCGAAGCGAGGGATGATGATGGGCGAGACGAGCCAGGCGGGGAGCGGGGAGTCGATCAGGGTGTTGGTCTTGGAGAGCGCTGACGGCCAGGTTTGAAGACGTCGGTGGGAGAGGTGCGTCCAGCGGGGGAGGGGGGCGGTTGTGATCTGAAACTTTCTCGTACCAGTTCGACCTTTTTGGTAGACGGAAGGGCGGAGACGTACCTTCTGGAGTAGCAGATCCTCTTCTTCCTCGGTGATGAAATTCGCTATGTAGAAGGCATCTTCGGGCAGTGATCGGATGCGGGCGGTCTCCAAGTCCGCCGCCATTGTAACAGGTCGTGTGTCTAGGATGGGGCTAGCTGGCTTAGCCCGTGTCAGATTCTGGAGTAAACAATGTCGCCGAAACAGCCTCGGTTGCCCCTGTCAGCCTGATCATTGCCCTCCGATAGGACGAAGGAGGAGTGATGTTGTCAGGAAGTTGATGTAGTACTTCTACCTCACCAATACGGGAGACAAGGCTGCCTCAGGCTGCAACCCCACTTGTCCCCACCTCGTCGTTCTCTTTTTTTGCTTCATCGTCATCATCTGCTCTTCCTTGCTCATCTCATCATCTACTCCAAACCACGCCAACATGGCCCCCAAGAACAAAGGCGGTGACAAGAAGGGCAAGGGAAAGGACGCCGATGGCGGTGATAAGGGCAAGGGTCTGAAACCGGCGAATTCGATCAATGTCCGGCATATTCTCGTACGTACCCTCTACCTAGCTACACCATGGGACAGATCCCGTATCAGACGCACTGCCCTTGTCTCAGCACTCTCCACTTTCTTCCATCAAACAGTCTAATACATGTCAGTGCGAGAAATTCTCCAAGAAAGAAGAAGCCCTCGAGAAGCTCCGCAACGGCGCCAAGTTCGACGACGTCGCAAGAGAGTTCTCCGAAGACAAAGCCCGCCAAGGTATGTTACCTCCCTCCCCTCTTCCCTGCGCATTGCACCCGCTCACAGACCTAGGCGGCTCGCTGGGCTGGAAAGTCCGCGGCAGCCTGGATGCCACCTTTGAGAAGGCGGCGTATGAGCTCGAGCCCAGCACAACGAGTAACCCCAAATACGTCGATGTGAAGACCGGGTTCGGATACCACATCATCATGGTGGAGGGCAGGAAGTGATTCGCCTCCTATTCCTATTTCCGCTTGAGCTGTTTCTCTACCTTCTTCCGCTGTCTAGCGACTAGCGACTCATGCAGTAATGACCAAAACCCAACGTGGTATTGAAAATCAAGTCTATCAGCGTGTACATATATACATGGCATATGTCCCGGTTATTCTCGTTTCGCGGCTTTGGCCCGCTCCTTGGCCTTCTTCTCCTGCCGTTGCACGATGGCCTCTGCGCCGATGCCGCCAAACACCAGCACCACGCCCAGCCACTGCCCGGCCGACAGCGAGTGGCCGAACCAGAACACGCTCAGGAGCATCGTGAGCATCTTGCGCGTGACCGTGACGGTCACCAGCAGCAGCGACGAGAAGCGCGAGAGCGTGTAGAAGATGAACAGCTGGCCGACGGCGCCGCAGGCGGCGAACCCCAGCACGTGTTTCAGCGCCTCCGGGTGGCGCGACAGGAAGGAGATGGCGGAGCTGAGCTCCGTCTCCGTAGAGGGCGGGATGGGGATGGGGAGGAGGGCGTGCAGGATGCCGGTCGAGGACAGATGCGGCATGACGAGGAGGTAGGTCGAGGTCAGGACGGTCGAGAGCACGTTCTGGGCGACCATCATCTGCGGGCCGGTGAAGCGCGTGTAGACCTGCGGCGAGCTGAACACATGGTCCTGCGTGGTGTTGGTCAGGCCGTCCAGGAGCAGGTTGATCGACAGCAGGAAGATGCCCCACGCGGACGACCCGGACTGATTCTTCGCGGCGGACGCAGCCACCTTCTTGCTGGTGCCCGGGTGGTGCAGGGTGAAGGTTGCGACGCCCAGCGTGACCAGCAGAACGACCCCGTACTTGTACAGCGGGTATCGCTTGCGGAAGATGGTCAGGTGCAGGAACATGACAGGGAGCAGCTTGCACGACTTGGCCAGGATGAACGTCAGGTAGTCGATGTGGGCCAGACTGGCGTATCCGAACGGCGAGGCGAGGGAGGAGGAAATGCTGACGAGGAGCAGGGGGAAGAGGATCTTCCTTGTCGGGAAGATCGACGGCACCGTCTTGCCGGCCGGAGTCGAGAAGAACAGGTAGAGGAAGCCTGTAATGGCCGCGAAGCAGGATTGAATGGTGTTCAACACGATCGAAAAGGTGAAGCGCTCGGTTGGAGGCTCCGGTTCGGCCGCAGTGGGAGGGTATACAGGGTAGGAGACGGTGGTGATGGCTTCTTGGAGGACCCCCCAGGAAAGACTTTGGAGGTTAGTTTAACTGTATTGGGCTCCAGTACAGACAGGTGAACATACAATGAGGCGTAAATGCCCAGCACGCAGATGGCCAGCTGGGTCAGCCCTGGGGCCTCCGGGGCCGCTTCAGGCGCGTTCTTCTCAGACACCGTGCCATTGGCAACATGCTCTTGGGGGGCTCCGTTCCGTTGCTTCTGTTGCGCTTCGGCTCCATTGGGAAGCAAGTGCATCAGTTCTGAAGAAGTGGCCCGTTGCGAGGGCGCCGTTTGCTTCTGGCGCGCCATGAAGCAGTTGAAGTATGGAGATGGGGACAGTGATTCAAGCAAGAAAACAGGCAAAATGGGAAATGCGTTAGATCGCAGTAGACAAGCGACTACGGCGCAGGTGCAGAAAAGAGAATTAAATTAGTTGGAGGAAAGGGGAGAGTCGAGTGCAGGAGGAAACAAGACAGGATGATGCCATGTGTTCTTCTGCCAAACGCGACTCGGCGCGGAATTATTCAGGCGATTTTCCCCGCCGACTTTTTTTCTCCGCGCCATTCACTCTCTTCTTCCGCTTCTTCTTACTTCCATGAGCAGATTCTCACGGGACAATTAATTTGAAGGGGTCAATATTTACTTGGGAATTCCTCGGCGATTTACATTATACGAAATCCTCCTATTCACTCCACCAGAACCACCACTGGAGGGACGAAATCGTCTCCGCACGATATACCAGAAGCAAGCGGAGAACAGAAAAGAAACAGACCACCTACAATGGCAACGACAACGACCCGCTCAAATACGATTTCAGAGCCGTCTGCGCTCACCAGTCTCATCGCATCCACCTCAACGCCCTCCAGTCCCTACTCCGCCCGTACTCTCCAAATCCTCCACAACCTGCAACACCAACACCTCTGGACGTCGCTCCAAGTGCACGAACTACACCTCCCGAGCACAACCCCGTCTTCAGATACAACAGCAGAATCCTCTCCCGACAACCAATCTCCCGCCCCTCATCTCCTGATCTCCGGCATCCCGCCCAACCGCGTCTACACCCACCCGGACGAACAGCTGTACATGCTGGAGAAGGGTCTGCGCGAGGAAGACATCGAGCTGGAGCGTGTTTTTGTGCTCCCCACGGTGCAGGGCCAGTCGTGGAGCTTGCACAAAATGGCCGCTGTGTTCGATTCGCTTCCTTCCGTCGAGGATGGAACGCAGCTCCAGGCGGGGGACGACGTCGAGGAGGATACGCAGAACATGAGCGCGGAGAAAGCCGCTGCCATCGCGGAGTATTATGAGCGCCGGAAACAGGCCCTGCAAACCAAGGAGTGGGGCGGGAAGAGGATGCTTCTCGCTATGATTGACAAGGGAATGGGCGGCGATGGTACCATCGTGTACTACGTCGTTCAGGAGGGTGCTGTGAAGCCGCGGCAGAATTAGATGCTCGCGGCTGTACAGACACGGACGGGTATATCTCATTCTGTTCGCATTGCTATACAATTATTTACACTCCATCCAGATCAAGCCGCCATGTCTGCAACATATGAACACATCCGCCAATTTCAACAGGGTATCGTCAAACAGAGATATCCAAGCAATCCGGAACAAACAGCAACAAGCAAACCGCCCGAACCTGTTTATGAGGCCCCGTCTATACGCCCATTTCTCTCGATCTGCTCCTGTTCCTTGTGACAGCTGGTACAGTACTGCTCGTACCACTGCCGGACGTCGTCGGAGAGATCGGCAAAAACAGTCTGGCCCAAGCGATTCATCTGCATATCAAAATCTTCGCCTTCGCCCTTTCCAAGAAGAACCTCGACTTGGCGACAGCGCTTCAGCTCCTGTCGGAGCCAGCGCTCCCACTCGTTCTGGATAAGCTCTTTCTCGATGCTGTTCACAACACGCAGAGCCACCAGAAGATTGTGCCGATACGTGGCCAGGCGTTCACGCGTATGCTGAAGTCGTCGGGCCGCGCTCTTCGTCACCGAGTCCCTCGGGCCCGAGACATCCAGAGAGGCACTGGCCCCATTGTTGCGTATTGTCTGTTGCTGGAATGTGGCAAAACAGTCGCTCACAGTGCCATTGAGGTCTGCGATGGTTGTGTTGGCGACTGCTTCGTCGATATCTCTCATGTATATAGCTTTACTCATGACGTGGTCAGGGTGGACCCCGAGCCGAGCCATGAAGCTTTCAGCCGACCTTTCGTGCCACCACTCAGAGGCATCTCGTGATGTATAGAAGCCATTGATAAACATGCTCGAAACCAGCAACAAAAGGATCATTTTGTTCGCATTCGTAGTCTTCCAGACCCAACGGAGCAGAGCAAATGTCCATAGCATCACGGACGAGATGGCGCTCTCGGCGAAGCTGACAAAGGTCTCGTAGAGTAGTTGGACTAGCGTTCTCTGCTGTCGAGGCTTGCGAGGTTCAAGTCGGACGTCCACCTCCCCAGGAAACTGGGACACGAAGGTCTGCCGTCCAACATGGCCGAATATCGTGATCGCCTTCTTGGTTCGACTATGAGCTCCCAGCCTACGCACCTGGTCGCCCACAAGATCGACCAAGTCCAAGGCATCTTGCTCCAGGTCTCCCATCGCTTGCTTATTGATTACCGCTGAAGAACATTAGCCACAGTAGGGCATGTTGGACAAAGACATGTACTAACCCTGAAGACCATAGGGAGTTGACAACCACTCGACCTTCGTATACACCGCAAGCTTGCTCCTTCCTTTGGCAACAAAGGTGATCACAATCTTACTGACCAACCTGAATGAACGTTTGAAGGGAAGATGCCACGGCGTGCGCTTGTCGGTTATGACATAACAGAGATGATCATTGAGGACGTCGATCATCTGGTAGTCCGATATTGCCTTTCCTTCAGTACGTCCTGTGCGCGATTAGTCGAGCGATCTGTCGCTGTCTAATATTGGAGCACTTACCGAACATATCAGTTGTCTCAATCTGGTATTGGAAATCGCGTCTCAGATGACGAGTTTCGTTCCTGGTCCACGGCCCTTGTTTGATATCTTATCGCTCGTTAGCTAGTCCTCGACATGGTGAACTAGACTTCCTACCTTTGGCCTTCCTCTGATAGAGTAGAAGTTGCCAGACAGCACTCTTATCGCCGAAGAGAATATGGAAGATCGCCTTCGGGCTAACATCAAAGACCTTCTCTGCCGCTAGATGTAGATTTCCCTGCGGAACGTACTGCACTGCCTGTGTTGGCAATCGGAACTTCGGGATATCCTTGCCGTCCAAAGCTCTCTTCGAGCTTGTGTCTAGGTCCTTATCAATATAGATTGGAGCTCGAAGGTCTTTTCTAAGGCGTTGGTCAACACCATCGTCTTCATCCTTTTCGCCCAAAGCACCTACGTCCTCCCAGCTGTCTACGCTGGGAGTCCGTGCCACATCGGATTCCATCTTGGTGAGCGTCTTGAAAATCTGCTCCAGTCCCATAGGCTCAACCGCCGTCGAGTCATGGATCAAGAAGTTCAGTCGCCTCTGAAGAAGCTTCAAAGGTTCCAGGAAAGTCTTGATAGTGACACGACCGGGCGTGTCGTCGCCAGGTAGGGGAATAGTATGAAGGAACAAGAAGTCACAATCTCTCCCTGAGGCAGCAGTGACCTCTTTAATGCTTTCCAGGGACACACTGGTTGTCAACACCAGTCCAAAGTAGTGACTGTAAAAGTAAATGTCCCGAGTAGTGACATAGGCTCTGCCAGGGAATTCTTGCTGGTCATTGGGGTTCCAGGTGGCCCGGAACACCATAACCAGAGGTTCCTCCCTCTTGACGTTGGGGAAGAGGAGCCGGAACTGAGCATCCTGGATTCTGAGCTGCTGGGGATAGTAGCTTGGATATTCGTGTGAAACACCCAAGATCGCACGCTGTACCTTGGAGGCGTCTCCATCAAGACTAACCGTTTGCCTATGGCGTGGGCCGGAGATTGACTGTTTCCGTGCGGTGGATCCTCCAGCGGATTCCGCTTCTGCTGGAAGAACTTGCTTCGAAGAATCGCTCATTGGCGAGGATGGCCTATTCTGGGCAGCACTGCCACCACTCACCTCGGACAATCCCAGACGTTCGCGCTCGAGTCTGTTCACGAAACCCCAGTTCGAACTTCCCCATAAGTTGGCCATCATCCCGCTAGGCATTCCGCCTGTTTTATCCGCTTGCCCAAGTCCAATGCCCCTTTCATTGCTCACCATCACGGCGGCTTTACTCATGCTTGTAGGTGCTGGAGGATTCGCAAGAGTCTGGGGCGCCAGAGTTGTAGGAGGAAACTCGGACCGATTTGTCAGGATACGACCACGATTTGCTTCGTTGTCAGGTAAGCTCGGAGGCAAGGGAGTGCCAGAGACTAGGGCGTTGTGGCTTGCAGAAATCAAGCTGGCAATTCCACCTCCAGCTCCCGGGATGGAGTTGGATGGTTGGACAGTGTGACCCGACTTGCGATGAAGATCCAACTTCTGGATGATGCGGTTTGTATGTTCACGAGCGGAAGTATCTCCGTCCATCGAAGTCAGTCGCCGGTAAGCACTAAAGTCATTGCTCGACCGAGTCCCGTTGGGATCGCGGTCTGGGACAGGGAGCAATCCAGAGCGGTCAGAGCCATGTTCTTCACTAGAATGGGGAGTCAGGGAGTCCGCTGGATCGGCCGCAAATTCAGGAGCCGGTGGCTGGGATATGGCAAAGGCAGGGTCCTGGATGGTAACCTTCCCAGAGACGGATAAATCAGTGCTGGCCGGGTTCTCCAGTGCTTTCCGCTTGGCAGCCTCGAATGCGGCAATCCACTCCATGAGCTCCTTCTGGGTTTCTGCCTGGAGCATGATGCTGTTGCTTTTTGTTTTCACCTCGAAGCAGAACCGTCGTTCTTCTTGGAAGGCAGGACGGATACTACAGAGCAAGACGCCGATTCTCTCGCTCTCCTCCACGCCACCCGTTCGAGAGCCTTGCACTAGGCAACCAAAGATTCCGTTCTTCAAGAAAGCCCAGCGCCTGACCCAGTTTGTGCGCGTAGGCTTGCCCGAGAGCGTGCGCAGATACACCCATCCTTGCTTCTCCGGCTTGGCCTCTCCTGTCATGTTGAGAGACGACAGTGGACGTGAACCAAGATAGGGGACGGTGGATATGGAGTAGTCGTCTAGCTCACGAGAAGGTCTAGCGGTAACCTCTGCAGCCTCCTCGATTTCTTTTCTCGCAGCCAATAGTTCTCGCTTCGATGACTTTTCACTACCTTCCATCTCATGTATCCAGCCTTTAATGCGATCCATCTCCTGGCCCCATTTGACGAAGGTTGAGCTATTGTTCGTGTGAAACAACTTGAACTCGCGCCATTGGTCGAAGGAAACGCGGACTAACAGCCGATCCAGACCGTTTCGTAGCTGGGGTGCCTGTACCGAAAAGTCCATAGACGCCTTGAGGTATGCTTTGCGCGCTTCGTGGAGCTGGAACGCATCCTCCCTGAGAGACGACGGCTCTTTCGACTTTGACTGCGCCGAGTATCTCGACAATAGATAATCGTAATGTTTCTGCGTCTGCTCGAGGGTGCGGCGGGTTTCCTACGGAGGGGTAAGTGACTGATACATCATATGAGGGTGAGGGGCCATTGCAACCTTGAAGGCACGGAGATCATCCTGCATGAAAGCTCTTATAGGTTCCGAAACCAGCACCTCGATCTTCTTGGTTGTGGCTACCAGTCCATTCCACAAGTCCCGAGAGCTATCACCACATCTCCTCATCGAAAGCAGAGTGTAATCATGATCCAGCGCAGCTTCAGATACGGTAAGGGGGTTTGTGGAATAGGATAGAAAGGCGCTCACCACGCCCTCCATGGCAGCAATGTCCATGGAGAGCCTGGATGCGGCCTTCGCGTAACCATCGAGCCATTTCTCGAGGAACTCGATCTGGTCGGAGAAGTGTAGCGTCGTGGCGCGGAATGTCGGTGAGTCGAGGGCCGCCTCCTTGAGACCAACTGGGCTTTATAGGCAGAGTCAGGAACCAGAACATATGCTATCAGCGCGAAAGGAGAAGTCAAACAGCTTACACCACGCTAACAAGCCTCCCGACCTGCGGTACGGGGATCTGCGTCTGGGTCGACATCTACTGTATGTCTCCGGCCATGCACTTGACGCGAACAAGTAACTCCAAGAAGATAGGCAGGCAATTCACCCCGAGCTAATTAGTAAATTAGTAGAGGAGCACGAGGAGCGCCCAAGATGCGGAAGAATATAGGAGAGATGCGCAAGGGACATGGCCCACGAGAGCTGGAAGCGCCTCTTGGAGCCTTTCGGGGATAGGCCCCAGTGGGTGCGCTAATTGGCTACGTCAGACATTGTCTCGCCGCCTGGCTTCTCAGGCATCCCAGACCTCCTCGGGCGGTGAGCCTAGTGATTTTTTTTCTGCCGCCGACCCCGTCCCCAACTTTTTTTTTTTTTCCTTTTCGGCGCATTTATCAAGTCATCCTTTATCGCTTTGCCATTTTTTCAGGCAGTAACCATGGAGCCCCCGGCGAAGAAACCGCGCAAGCTTCTTGATGACGATAGCTCCAGCGAGTCCGGAGATGAGTCCGGCGGAGTGTCCCTAAACACCGACAATGGGTTCAAGATCAACGAAGAATATGCCCGTCGCTTCGAGCATAACAAGAAGAGAGAAGAAATGCAGAAACGTATGGCTCCTTTTACTGAATTCTATCAATCGGGTCAGTATACTAATTGAGGTCCTTGCAGTGGAAGCAAAATTCGGTAAAGATGAGTCGGGCGATTCAGAGGAGTCGTCTTCGGAAGAAGAAGATGAGGACGGCGAACTTGCGACAGAGGCTCTTGATGCCCAAATCATGGCCACTCTGAACGCTATTCGATCCAAGGACCCCCGTGTATACGACTCGTCCGTGACCTTCTTTGCCGAGGCCGATGAAAACGCCGATGGCCAAACTGCGACGTCCGAAAAGAAGCAGAAACCCATGACCCTCCGAGACTACCACCGCCAGAACCTCCTAAGTGGCGCGCATATGGCCGAAGACGATGAAGCCGATGCCCCCAAGACCTACGTCCAGGAGCAAGAAGACCTGAAGAATGAGATCGTTCGGGAGATGCATGCGGCCGAGGAAGATGAATCGTCGGCTGACGAAGACGATGGGCTCCTGAGACGTAAATCCGCTCCAGAGCCAGCCGCGGAGTCCAAGCCCGAGGTGAAGCTGGATCTTGAGAACGCCGACAAAGATCCGGAGACCTTCCTCTCAAACTTCTTGTCATCAAGAGCATGGATTCCCGCTGACCGGGCAAAACTCCAACCTTTCGAGTCCGACGATGAAGAGGAGGATGCGCGCGCAGAGGCTTTCGAAGAAGCATACAACTTCCGCTTCGAGGATCCTAGCAAACTCAACACGGTACTCGTCACCCACGCCCGTGACGCCACGAACCAACAGTCCGTGCGGCGAGAAGAAAAGAGTTTGAGAAAGAAACAAAGAGAGGCCGAGCGTCAGAGGAAGGAAGAGGAAAAGAAGCAGCGCGAGACTGAGAAGAACCGTCTTCGCAAGCTGAAAATGGAAGAGCTCCAGGAGAAGGTCAACAAGATCAAGGAAGTCGCCGGATTCCGCGCTTCTGAGCTTACGGATGAAGACTGGGCTAAGTTCTTGGATGACGCTTGGGATGATGATAAATGGGAGAAAGAAATGCAGAAGCGGTTTGGCGAGGAATATTATGCCGAGGCGGACGGTGGAGTCGATGGCGACGGCAAGAAGAAGCATCCGAAGAAGCCTACATGGGATGACGATATCGACATCAAAGACCTCGTACCGGATTATGAGGACGAGGACGAGGAGCGACCATTCGACGGGGCTGATGTGGAGATGGGGGATGCCGACGATGACGAGAGCGGCGCTGAAGGAAAGAACAAGAAGAGTAAGGCTCAAGAGCGGCGGGACCAGAAGCGTGAGGCTCGCAAAGATCGTCTCCGCATTGAAGAGGCAGTCGACCGCAATTTGGATCTCGATGTGACCCTTCTGCCTGGCGCTACGAAGAAGACCACTGGTGGATTCCGGTATCGTGAGACGTCTCCGACCAGCTTCGGCCTTACTCCACTAGACATTCTCATGGCGGATGATTCCCAGCTCAACCAATATGCTGGGCTGAAGAAGCTTGCTGCATTCCGTGACCCGGAAAAGAAGCGCCACGATCAGAAGAAACTCGGTAAGAAGGCACGGTTGCGGCAATGGCGTCAAGAGACGTTTGGCAACGAAGAAGGCCCGGAGTTTGTTTTTGGTGGTGACAAAACGGCCGACTCCAAGGAGGATGCTACTGAGGGAGGGGAAGTAGACATTCGGGGAGAGGGCCGCAAGAAGAAGAGAAAGAGATCCAGAAAGCATTAGGCTACGTTGAATAATGACCTGGCGGATTATTGTATAGATATCATTTCCAATCTGTCTATTGAATGTATGGCGAAGTGTACCTCATAGTTCTCATCACTTGATGTTGTGCCGATATATATTTACAGTGGAGTGCTCGAGTGCTCTACTAGGAAATGCGGCACGTGAGCATGGCGACCATGGTAGAACAACAATAGCGATATACTCATAACCTTAACACTAATTTAAGACCCCAGACAATATCTGTGCGATAGATCTAGACATGGATATTGAACAGATTACATTACACCGGAACCTGGCTTCTCATAGTATCAGACCTGCCAAAAAATGGAAGAACTCTGCATGCAGCAGTGGCAAAGGCAGATGAAGAATTACAGATCGGAAGAATTGCTACTCCTTGCCACTAGATTTTAACCAAGATAGTTCTAGAACAAGGATATACACTTTTTGTTGCGCAATGCCTACCATGATGGCGGCCAGCCAGCATGGCAACCTGTTGCTAGCGATATACCCCATGTTTGGTGGGTCTCGGTTTCAACGGCGAACGACAAATGCAAGAAACACCAGGGCAACACCTGGCGCTTGGGTCGCCATTGTCGGAAAGAAAAAGTAAGGGAGTTTGGAAAGGTGGGCCCGGCTGGAGCCGGGCTTGTGATTACGGAGTCCCTGTACGGACGGACGGGATATGGTGTCTTTTGTCTGCATGGTACACCGCGATATGCCTGTACTATGCATGTAGATTTCTGATAGACAGAGTCATCCGGTAGAGGAAACGTGATCAAATGACCTGTCCCAAAGTCAAGGCAGAAGAGAACTCTCGAGATTACCTATCTGACTTCGTGACCCCTTGAGGAAGTACCAGGTAGATTACAGTACCAAGCCTTCTCCGAGGTCCCTGACCTGCCACGCCGTGCCTCGCTTGATATTGACCGATGGCGACAACTTGATTGCAGAAAAATGGATGAGAACTAGACAGCGAGTTTGGATCAGGAGCCCATGGGGTAGTCCCTCCATTTGATCCTCTATCAACAGGCTGGGTGCGGTTAACAATACCAGGTACCTGAGGTACTCCGTAGAGGGATTGTTCCGGCGGAATCCACGGCAGGGAAACCGAAAAACGGCGACAAGGAGTTGACCGGCTCCGGCACGCGGGGACCATGACGATTGACGCCAATTCTACATATAGGACAAGATAATCGTCCTGGTTCATCGTGTCCATACTCAGGACACAATTAGGTTAAACCACATATGCCGACCGAGAGGCACTGTACTATAGTATACTCCGTACGATCCATATACTGGGGCTTGGCAAGGGAGAGACAGAAGTCTACATCTAGAAGAATTTAATTTGCCATCGGATACTCGGGACCAGACAGAAGGGGGGCAGAGTTCCCCGTCTGGCGAGGGAGAAGGAGGCTCCAAGAGGTGGATGTCTGGTTCGGTCAAGTCGGGGAAATGGGTGAAAACTTTTTTAGAGGGAAAAGGGAAAAAAAAGAAAAAAGAAAAGAAAAGAAAATTCAAAGGCAAAAAAGAAAAACAAACAAAATAATCGCTCGTCGCATTCCTGTATGGGGCATCGATCGAACAATCAGCATCGGACGAATTCCTCTTAATCAGGATCTTTTCTTAGACCTCATGAACCATCCTGAATAATTCCATTCACAACTATATACGGAGTCGTTAGTATGAGGGAAAATTCCATCAGAATCATACAGTCGCAGCGCATCGTTTCCTCCTCGGGACGGGTTCTGGGTACGATCGGGAGATATCGGCTCTCGTTGCCTGGGCCAGCATTAGCGTCGGATCCAGTTTTTTTTTCTCTGGTTCATGTAATTTTTCTTCCGCCTTCCACACCGTCTGTGCCCGTTCAGGCGGTGTTTCTGCTTGCCGTTGCCGCCCGAAAAGGTCAGAAAGAGTATTAAATACGTGGCCGTCGTAAGAAAAAAAGACAGGAAAAAAACCACACCAACCTAAACAGGCCTAGCGTCTCCGCTCGCTTGTTCCCGCCTTACAAGAGGCCTTCGCTCGCTATTTTTTCTTCCCTCCCTTCCCCTTCTCTCTCTTCCTTTTCTTCTCTCCATCCCTTTTGAAGTGTCCTGTTCCGTCCGACACTCTCATTCCATCCCATCTCCTCTCCTTCTTTTCCTTCAGTTACTTGTCATTCACAGTCATCATGGCCAAGGGTGACGTTAACCAGGCCGAGAAGTCGGTCTTCGGCATGCCCGTAAGTTCTCCCCCCTGATCCGGCTTCGCTGGCAAGACCTTCGACCACACGCGCTTCGCCCGAACAACCTGCAGCGATGGCTATCCAACACCATCATGGCAGCGGTCTCAATGGGTTGGAGACGTCGTGTTCGAAGAGTTTTGCGGCTGGTTTTCGCAAAATAGCGTATCAAACGGGCGCTAACAAAAATTTTCACAGGGATTCGTCGTTGACTTCCTGAGTATGTTTATCCCCCGACACGCGGCCTTGGTCGATTAGCATCCGACAATCGATCCATCTGCGTTCAGCCGAACACTAGGCCGCTCAATCAAACTGTTCGACCTTTACTAACCTATCTCTACAGTGGGTGGTGTCTCCGCTGCCGTCTCCAAGACTGCTGCTGCCCCCATCGAGCGTATCAAGCTCCTCATCCAGAACCAGGATGAGATGCTCCGCGCCGGTCGTCTCGACCGCAAGTACAACGGTATCATGGACTGCTTCCGTCGTACCGCCGCCTCCGAGGGTGTCGTCTCCCTGTGGAGAGGTAACACTGCCAACGTCATCCGTTACTTCCCCACCCAGGCTCTGAACTTCGCCTTCCGTGACACCTACAAGTCCATGTTCTCCTACAAGAAGGACCGTGATGGATACGCCAAGTGGATGATGGGTAACCTTGCCTCCGGTGGTGTATGTACCCTGACCCCCAAACTCGCCATGACCAGTCGATACTAACAAGCATTCAGGCTGCTGGTGCCACTTCCCTCCTCTTCGTCTACTCTCTGGACTACGCCCGTACCCGTCTGGCCAACGACGCCAAGTCCGCCAAGGGTGGTGGTGACCGTCAGTTCAACGGTCTGGTCGATGTCTACAAGAAGACCCTCGCCTCCGACGGTATTGCCGGTCTCTACCGTGGTTTCGGTCCCTCTGTCGCTGGTATTGTTGTCTACCGTGGTCTGTACTTCGGCATGTACGACTCCATCAAGCCCGTCGTCCTGGTTGGTCCTCTTGAGGGTAACTTCCTTGCTTCTTTCCTTCTCGGCTGGACTGTCACCACTGGTGCTGGTATCGCTTCTTACCCTCTTGACACCGTTCGTCGTCGTATGATGATGACCTCCGGTGAGGCCGTCAAGTACTCCTCTTCCTTCGACGCTTTCCGCCAGATCGTCGCCAAGGAGGGCTACAAGTCCCTCTTCAAGGGTGCCGGTGCTAACATCCTCCGTGGTGTTGCCGGTGCTGGTGTCCTGTCCATCTACGACCAGGTCCAGCTCATCCTCTTCGGAAAGAAGTTCAAGTAAACTTGTGCAACAAGTTAGGTCGGCTTTGGCCCCGCGATGGATTCGGTTCTCTCCGCGGTGGTCATTACCGTTCCTCTGGGGTAGGGGGTGGCTCGTGTCTGGCGTAACTGCTGGATGCTGAGCAAGTGAGGAAGTGAGAAAGTATAGAGATATGCTTGAGAGTGGGAGTCGGTCTTGAGCATAGAGCAGTGTGACATTTCCTCTTGTACCAGTTGTATTTTACTGCCTGCAAGCTATTTTCTTTTTTCTTCCATGTATTTCTGGTCCAAAATCAAATTCGTTTGTTTTGGGACGGTCCAGTAGGCGTCGTAGTCTGTACCTTGGTCTCCTATCTTGAAGCCTCAGAAAATTCTTCAGGCGGTCCGTGATCGATTCACGTGACTAGTCACGTGCACATTGGTCCGATGACGTCGATGGCTGGAGCTCTATGAAAGAAGCTCCTGCGGACCAGATCGCATCTTCAACATCCCTCTGCATCTAGGAGTATATTGCTGCCTTGCTACGCAGGTCTACCACCACATATACCCATGACGACTTCCGCTATCCCAGAGGGAGTCACTCCTCATACTCCATCTTCAACTTCCTCATCGTCTCCAACCAAGCAACAGCCGGACGAAGTTCCAACTACTTCAGCTACTGGAACAGCGCCCCCGTACTCCCCAATCTATGCAACCGCTCAACCAGGGGCACAGCCTACCCTCGCTGCACCGACGTCTTTGACCGGAGCGCTTTATACCCCCAGCGCAACCAGCACCGCAGCAAGTATGTCCGAAAGCACAAGCACCTCGCCGCCACCACCACAGCCAGGCGCCCGTCCCGAGCCAGGGCCGCCCCCGATGACAGATCCTGCCTCTGCGCGGTCAGTTGCAGTCGCGCCGCCCCCTCAAGCGGGCGATGTTCCCCAGCCGCCGCCGCAGGCGCCCAGTACCACCGCCCCGATCACACAGGCTCCTCCCTCGAATCCAGTCTCGTATGGCTACGGGTATAGTTACAATGCTGCCACCCAGCCCCAGGCGCAGCCCGTTCCGAACTCTACGACGACGCCCTACACGTCTGTTTACTCCGGAGCGACAAATGCGTCGTACGGCGCGGGCCCTTCGTCCGGACAGCTGCCACTGCATTATAATCCGGGCTCCACGGGGATGGTGGACACCGACGTTGGCGAGCAGACCTTCTACGAGAGTGCGAAGTCGTGGTTCCAATCGGCGGGGAACAAATTGGCAGAGGTGGAGGCTGAGGTCTGGAGGCGGATTAATGAAGCTCATGATAAATAGGTGGTTGTCTTTGGTTCTATGGCAAGACATTGCATTAATGGTGGATTTACTGGGTCTATTGGCATGATGGATGTTCATTTCGTTCATTTCGGGCATACGTGTTCTTCCTTTGGCTGGTGGGATGGTTCTGGTAGAGGTTTGGAAAGGGAGTTGGCTTGTTAAAGATGGTTTACTGGGTAGATGCTGCATCGCATGTATGTACTTTGTATAGTTACTATTGCCTAAGACCTGCGATTGATGCTGTTTGATCGTATAGTTCGTAAGTCAGCAAGATAGATACGGACTATACATGTTCTGTGACAGCATTCAATCCTTGGAGGCATGTATGATATTACTGCTACCTCTTCAACATGTACTTGCACTCCAGGAACTAATTGTATGGCTTGCACTGCACAAGTGGTACTCAATGTGACAGCGGGGAGAGCTCGTATTCATCCTAACTACACCTTCATTTGTCAGCTCATGACTCTCTCAAATACCAGCATCCCAACCTGGAGACCACATCCCTTCTACCTCTATATACCCTCACTTCACCAGCAACAATGACACAAGGCATCCCCCTGGACAGGGTCTTCACCCACAAGTCCACCACCCACGAAACAACCATCCACTGGACAACCCTCGGCCCCTCGACCAGCCCCCCTCTAATCTTCATCCACGGCACGCCGTGGTCCTCCTTCGTCTGGGCCGCCTACGCCAAATCCCTTGCCTCGCATTTCAAGATCTACCTCTTCGACCAACCGGGCTACGGCGCGTCCCCTCCGCGCACCCCCCTCCGTGGCCTCGCCGGAGCCCCCACCGAGCCAGACGTCTCCCTCGCCGGACTCGCAGAGGCCTTTGCAGACCTCTACCAGGCCTGGGGTTTCGGCGCGCGCCAAGCGCCGCCGCCGCACGTCGTCGCGCACGATATCGGCGGGATCGTGGCGCTGCGCGCACATCTCCTGCACGGATGCAGATACGCCAGTCTGTGCGCGGTGGACGTCGTCGCGCTGCGCCCGTTCGGGAGTCCGTTCTACCGGCTAGTCGCGGGGAACGCGGCCGTCTTCGCGGCTGTCCCTGACGCCGTCTATGCGGGTATGCTGCGCGCGTACATTGCCGGCGCGGCGTATGCGCCGCTGGCGGGAGAGGTGGCGGAGATGCTGGCTGCGCCGTGGGTGGGCGGGAAGCAGGGTCAAGCGGGGTTCGTGAGGCAGATTGCCCAGGCGGACGAGCGCCATGTTGCTGAGGTGGAGGGCCGCTATGCGGAGGTGGGGAGGGCTATGCCGGTGAAGGTCGTCTGGGGACGTGAGGATGAGTGGATCCCTGTCGCGCAGGCGGCCAGGCTGGGCGAGGCGCTGGGGGCGAGAGAGGTGGTTGTGGTGGAGGACGCTGGGCATCTGGTTATGTTTGATCAGCCGGAGAGATTGGCGACCGAGTTGACGCTTTGGTTGATGGGTGTGACGGGTTTATAGATCATGTTGAGGGCTAGAGCGCCAAGACTGTTCATTGTTGGAGCACTAACTCTGTATGTCTGATATACCAGCAGTCTCATGTCCAAAGGATCATACATTCTGTCAGACGAAACACACCATCCAGCTAAATTCCCCGTGCTTCCAACGCCCCTCGCAGCGTCTTCTGAAACCCAAACACATGCTCTGGCGCCAGCATCGTGTAATGCGCTCCGCCGACATCATGGAATCTCGGCTCAGACCGCGTAAAGTCCCTCCACTGGGACAAGTGCTCCTCGCGCCACCGCTGCTTCGACGCCGCCGCCACCGCCAGGGGAACGCAGTAGAACACGTCCATGCGGGCGACCGACCCGCTGGGGTCATAGTCGACGGCCATACTCTGCAGCGCAAAGGCCAAATTCGCCCACTGCAGCAGATACTGCCGCGAGAGCTGCAGCTCGGCCAGCCGCACCGGGTCCGCGTTCTGCATCACCTCGTCGAGGACGCGCTCCTGCGACGGCTGCACGCCGGCGAACGCGGCGGCGAGCTCGCCCGCGCGCTGCTCGCTCATCAGGGCCAGGAAATACGCCAGATGCAGCAGACACTCGGTGAAGTCGAGCTGGCGCATGCGCGTCTTGATGTGCGGCGGCAGGTTGAACGACCCCACGAACCCGACCGTGTCGCCGCCCTGCTCGAGCTGCTTGCTCACCTCGAACGCCAGCATCGTGCCGTACGAGTACCCGGCCACGGCGTACGGCCCGCGCGGCTGCTTGGCTTTGATCGCGGCGTAGTAGGTGCGCACTGTCTCCTCGATGCTGGCGAAGGGCGTTTCGTGCGCGCCGAACCCGCGCGCCCGGAGCGCGTACACCGGTCGGTCTTTGATGTACTTGGGCTAGGTTGAGGAAGACGAGCACCTCGCCGACGCCCGGGTGAATGAGCCAGAGCGGGGTCTTGGAGCCCTCGTTCTGCAAGGTGATGACCGGTTTGTAGGTCCCCGGTGCTTGGAGGTCGTGCAGCGCGGCGCTGAGTTCGCGGACCGTGGTGTTCGCCATGAGGGTGGTCATGGGGATCTCCTGGTCGATGTCCCGTTGCTCTTCGATGCTCTTTTTCAGCCGGATGAGGTCGATGGAGGTGATCCCCAGGTCGAAGACGGGAGTCTGCACGTCGAATTCTTCTTCGCTGAGCTCGAGGGAGTCCACGAAGATGGCGAGCAGACTGCGCTCCAGTTCGTCTTTTGGAGGAGTCCGCATAGCCTGGCGGTACATCTTCACTAGATGGCTGTTTGTGTCCTGGTAGGCTTTGTACTCGCCTTTCTCGTAGCTTGCCTTGATACTAGAGCGGGACAGCTTGCCCAGGGCTGATTTTTGCAAAAGACCTTTGTCAAGAGGAATGATTACCGGCCGCGACCCGGTCAACATGACGATGCACTTTGAGATGGCGTCTGTTGTCTGGATGCGGGCGCGTATATCCTCTTCAGGGTACGTGGGGAGATAGACAAGGCAGATGACTTCGGTTTCGGCGCCAGGTGGAAACGAGCAGAAGCAACAGTTGTAACTGGGCGTCAGCCCAGGGATGTTTGATTCATCGAGGACGCTCTCGATCTCGTGCGGACTATACTTGACGCCGTTGATGATCATAGTCTCTTTGAGGCGGCCTGCAAGATGCAAATAGCCATTCGTATCGATAAGTCCGCGGTCTCCGGTCTTGAACCATCCGTCACTGGTGAAGGCGTCTGCCGTCGCGGACGGATTGTTGAAATACTCCTTGAACACCGCAGAGCCCGTCACCTCCAGGTTCCCCGTTTCGCCTGGAGACACGCAGGTATTGCCGCCGGAGTCGTCGGTGATCCTCATGCGGATACAGGACATACAGGTCCCCAAGGACGCAAAATCAGACGTGCGTTCAATGTCATACCAGGGGCAACTCGTGTTGTTGATCGCACCGGCGCAGGTCTCTGTCATTCCAAACCCAGGCACTATGACATTCGGGGGCGCTCCATACCGGCCCAGCAGTTTCGAAATCTCGTCACACGTGCGCGTCACATTGCCCTCTCCCCCGGAGAAGATATAGAGACCACTGAGATCCCACTTCGGGCTGTCATGTTGGGTGGCACACAGTGCGTCACGAAGCGTCGCCAGGAAGAAGTTCGGAGCGAACGTCTTCGCGACCCTGTGCTCGCTGGCTAGGCGGATGAACTCGACAGGGTTGGCCAGGAGATCCGCACTCTGGACGTGCACTTGGTCCTTGTTGGATAATATGGCGGGCAGGTGGATCTCGGTGAGTGCAGCGACATGGTCGAGCCGGATCCAGTTCATGAAGGGTCCTCGCAGTGGCACTACGGAGAGCTTGTTCACGATCGAAGACAGGATCTGCCCATGGGTCAGACAGACGGCTTTGGGTCGGCCGGTGCTGCCTGACGTGAGCATCATGACTGCGGTGTCGTCGGGCGCGGAGTCGACGTGGTCTTCCTTGCTGGATGTCTGCATGTCGAATGTCTCGACTGCAATGGGCTCGATACACGTCTGCTCGCTGAACTCCGGCGCCATACGCGCACGGGTCAAGCATAGAGGCCCGTTTAGGGTCCTCGATAGATGCTCTAGATGTGCCGTGCGCAGAGAGGTGTTGTTCGGAAGAGCGGTGGACATGACCGGCACGCAGCCTGCCAGTAGCGTCGCCCAGAACCAGAGGATGCTGTCCCAGTGGGAGTCAAAATGCAGGAGGACGGCAGAGCCGTGGCGGGCGCAGGTAGCCGTACGAAGAGCCCATGAAGCGCGTTGCGCTTCTTGCATGAGTTCATGATACGAACGTGATGTAGGGTTTTGGAGGTTGCCAGAGGAGTAGCAGATGACCCGGCCGCAGCGTTCCTGAGCAGCTGCTTCCTTGAGAAGCTGTTGGAGGTTCTTGAAAGACATGATGAGATGGAATTCTTGTGGTCTTGCTTGCTGGCGCTGTTCGATTGTTTGCAAGCGTAAGCTGCGTACCTATTATATGGTCTACTGGATCGGATGAAGCCGTCGGGGGTCGGGACAATCTACAAAGTTTGATTGAACTCTTTAGGTGGTTACAACATATGATACTTGAGGGAGAGAGGTATTCTGTCTTTCGGCGGTTCCTACAATGAGAAAGTCCAAGAGGTTATCTAGCAGGAGGTTGGTTCACATGGATTGCGTGCTCAATCTATTGCTCACATACGTAATCACAGTCTCGACCTCCAATCTGACATGTTGCTAGGTAGGGTAGATTTGCATAGTCTCCTATGTTGTGCTATCCAGGGAGGCTCCGTCTTACATGTGGAAGTTCTAACCGTGGGATATATGAGATAAACTCGGACATCGGAGGTCGTTTCAATTCCGCGAGCCGATCGGCGATACCGAACTCTAGAAGTTAATCATACCGTGTCAGACGGAATATCGGTATGCATGTGTGGTTGCTGTTGTGACTGACTGGATAGTCTAATCAGATCTACTGCGAGCCTAGGCGGCCGTTCATCACGACCATGGAACCGATACCCAGTGGACAAACACGAGGCTACCTAGGTCGAGTCAGCTCAATTGGCCTTCCATTCGATTCGTCTGGCTGAAGTCCCGAATCCCGTCTTATCCGGAGCCAACGAAGTAAGTGGGAGATAGCCTGGCTGCGTTTAGTGACATTGGATAGAATCCAGCCGCATCGCTTGATCCGAAGACCCAGAAGCAGTATATTCATCCTGTCATTGGGTAGACCGTCACCTTTATCTTGCTTTGTCTATGATTCAACGTATCGACCTCTTACATTGGCGGCCAACCAGTGCATAGAAACCAGGCTTGTGACATTGAGGCTTAAGTGTACAGGCTATCAGGGCCATATCCAGTTTTCACGGTAACAATAAGGCTTTGATATGGCCCTGTACCGTACGCATGAATATCCATGACCTTCAGCCCCGACTTCTCCAACAGCCGTACCCACTGGGTGCGGGTCCTCTCCTGCGACGCAAAGCTCGACAGCATCAACAAGTCGATGCAGGTGGCGCTCCAGTCAACATGCGCTTCTGGCAGCACCAGCTCCTCCATCAGCAACTTCGAGTCCGGGCCCATTGCCTCCGCCTGAATGCGCAGAACCTTCTCACACATCTGGTCGGGGAAGACGTGCAGCACGCCGCGGAGGTAGTAGAACCGTGCATCTGCCGGGTCAGTACAACACGAAGAATAGAATAGAGTCTCGGGGCGAACGACTCACCCATGAGGTGCTGCGGTTCCATCACATTATAGCAGAATTTGTCCTTCTCCGGAATATTGCGGGCCATGGCAATGACACTTCCAAGATCTTGCAGGATGAACCGTCCCTTGGCCTCGGGATACTGCTTTCGCAGCTCCTCCACCTGGCGGCCGCTGCCGCCGCCGATGTCGACGAAGAAGAGCTCCTTCGGGTCTGTCGACTCGACCTCCTTGACGACGGACAGCAGCTTGGGCCAGTCCCGTGGGGGGAGTTCCTCTGCAGCTGCATGTGTCTGTCATACATGGCGAGCTTGTCGCGGTGCTCATCTAAAAAAGAAAAGAAGTTGCCATCGAAGTTGAATGCCTGCTGGAAGGCGACCTTGGATCCTCCCGTTGGGTTTTTGTACTTGGTGCTGGCGAGGAACTTGGGCAGTTCGTAGAAACTCGGCGAGGCGATTTCGTAGCTGTGATGTGAGTCTTTGACTCTATACTAGAAGGTGGTTGGAAAAGCGAGACCACTCACAAAACGTCAATATAGCTCAGTCCACTGGAGGACCCCAGCGCTTTGGTGACGTTGTTGGCAGCGAAGACGCGCGTAGAAGGCTCGTCCACCATCTCCACGCTCGCAAGATAGCGCATCAGGCGCTCTGTAGATCGTTAGATGTGCCCGAAGATCTGGTAGGAGACGAACGAAGCAACGGTAAATCTGCCGACGACGGCTCGGCCAGTTGTTCCAGACTGAGCGGCGCGCTGCTGCCAGCGAGCCGCTGGAGAACCTGGAGGTCTTTGGCTATCTTTGCGCCGAAGAGCTGGAGGGGCTGGCCACAGTCAGTCTTGAAGGCTCTTTGGCTGTGGGAGATAGACCATACGCTGTATGCGATCCTCTCCATGCTCTCGCGGGGGTTTTCCAGAGAGCTGGCCAGGTTGTGGAGGGTGTTGACCATCTCGCTTTTCTGGGTGTCGTCCGCATTGGCGGCGAGGGTTTTGATCTGAGAGACAAGATCGTCCATTGTAGAGATAGCAAGAGAATTGTACTTGGGATATGTGTATGTATGTGTCTGCGCAAGGGTGTGAGGGTGTCTGAGGAGCCACCACCACCACCACATATATAGGCCGACAGTCTCCTCGTCACAACCAAGGGCAGGATGGTGTTTAGTGGATCGGATGTCTGACCGGAAGTAAAAGCACGATTAGCTTTGCCAGACAGTGGATGTCCGAGGGTTCCAGAGGTTGTACAGCGTCTGACTCGGATGGCGTAGGGACCATAAGATGGCTTCGTATTGCTACGGACGCGTCTAGAACGGCTATACTGTTGTATAAACACATGGAACTCCCGTCTCACGTAGTAAACAGACACCGACTATCCAGACTATACCGTCGTCTGCTTATCACCGACTACCACCATGGGCTCAACAGACAAGACCTCGCAGCAAACCCCATACGAAACCCTCAGTGCGTCCCTATACTCCCCCGACTACGACCAACACGATTGGTGGCACGGCGCAGCCCCAGCCCTGGGGAAAATACTACAAGATGCCGACTACGATGTCCACCGACAGTACCAATACCTATCTCTCTTCGCCCATCACATCGTGCCTGCCCTGGGCCCCTCGCCCAGGAACACCAGACCCGCCCTGTACCAGTCCGTCCTGGACACCGCGGGCTTCCTCAAGCTCAGCCAGAACTTCCAGCAGTTCGGCTGCACGACCCGCCTCCTCCTCGAGCCCACGAGCTACCACACCAACGTCGTCGGCAACCGCATCAACGGGCTACTCACCCCCGAGACGCTGACCAGGCTCCAGCACACCTGTGACAGCGACATCGACCTGCAGCCCTACCACCAGATCGCTGGCGAGCTGGTGCTGAGCACGACCGAGCAGGGGCGTCTGCAGCAGCAGAACGATGGGCGCATCCCCGACCTCCTCCGACTAACTGACTACATCGGCCTGGACCTCCGTCCAGACGGCCACATCACCCTCAAGTACTACCGTTCTCTCCTGGGCAAGGCCACAGCCACGGGGACAACGGCCTCGACGCTGGCGTTTCGCGCCATCCGCCGAGCAGACACTTGCGGGAGTCGCGAGCCGGCCCTGGCGCGCATCGAGGGCTACCTGCACGACCGTACGCAGGAGCAGGAACAGGGACGTGCACCCCCCGAAACAGCCCCGCAAGCGTTCGTGCTGTCGTGCGATCTGGTCGATGTCGCGCGCGCGCGCTTCAAGATCTACATCCTCGACCCCCTGGTCTCGATGGACCGAGTCGCCGACCTGTGGACGCTAGGCGGGCGTCTCGGCGGGGTCCCGGAAGTTGTCCGGGGCCTGGAGCTCTTGCGTGAGTTGTGGGCAGTTCTCGGTCTTGAGGAGGGGTATCACTTTTTGTCCTGCGATGCGGGCACCGATGGAGGGGGTGTGCATGCATCCAGACCCCGGTTCTTTGATAATCAGTTTCTCTTTGCCTATTTTGAGCTCCGCCCCGGCGACCCATATCCTCGGCCACAGATGTATTTTAACCTCGGTACGCTGCGCGACAGTGCGGTGGTGGACACTGTGTCGGCGTTCTTCGAGAAACTTGGCTGGATGGACCGCGCGAGGCGGTACAAGGAGGACGTATCTTCTTACTAGTGAGTGTTCCCTTGTCGTTCTGGAGTAGTTGACTGATTCAAATCCTCCAGCCCCTCTTGTAACCTTGACGAGTCGTTCGATCGACTGGGCGTGTTGTCCTTCTCATACACCGCCGAGCAGGGCCCGTACATCACCACCTACTATCGACGGGTAGCTGATCTCCTGTAGCTTGACACTTAGCAAATCAGGTTCTGCAGTTACGGGCTAGGAAGCAATCAAATCATGAGTAGAGAGTGTCACCCGAGGCGACGTATTATATTGTCTATCAAATATCCACCACAGAAGTCTTGCTTCCGTGTCCAAGGGTCACCATTTGTGCCTGCCAAAGATCGATCATATGAACAAGCCCGAGTTGTCACCCGGTATGCAATGATGCAGTTGAATGAATGCATTCCCCTTTTACCGGGGAACCAAAGCCATCGGTTTTGTAGCCGATTTGCGGCCGTTTGTGATAATGTTGAAGATCCATAAACAAGAACGCCATCCCATTCCAAGGAATCCAATCCAATCCCAATGCATCATGGCCAGTCGTCGAACCAGTCGAACCGTAAATGAAAGTAAGCTGGCGTGTTGTTTTGATTATTTGTCGTCGAACGTCAATGTATAATATCGATAATGGACCAGCCGTAGAGATCGAACAGCACCGCAGGAGCATTCTGGAGATAACCACTGCCTGACAATCACTGCCGAATATGAAACCAATAACGTTACATAGAACCAAGTCGTAAGAGCGCTTCGACCGCCGCGCGTTCTTCTTTGTCGTCGACCACCCCATCGGGGACGGCGAAGCCGAGTTGTTGAATAGGGATCTTGCGCGGGGCTGACTTTGCTAGCGAAGACGAGGCGGGCCCGCCGCCTCGTAGTTGTGAGAGATGGCCTCCACTCACGAAGCCACCGGTTGCATTCAGTGACCGCGCTCGTAGTGCCGCGGCACCTATATGCGCCCAGTCCTCTTCGTCCGTGACATCCTCCTCACCCCAGTCCTCATCCTGGATCATCTCGTCGTCTGGAGCCTCTGACGACGAGCAGTATTCGCGTTCGTCGCCATCCAGGGACATCTTGTCCGCTTCGTGCTCCAGCATGCTGGTATCCCCGTGGTCTCCATAGTCCATCTCGGAGTATGAGAACACGGCCGAATCACCGGTGATGCTAGACCCGTACGGCGCCTGGCCGCTTCGCTTGGCGGGGATTTGGATGCCCCGATGAAGGTAGGAGTTGGAAAGACTGGACGGTGGCGATAGGTTCAGGTGTTGCGCATCCCGTGGTGGTTCGCCGCGCCGTCGCGCATCCCAGCGCCCCCAGCCGACTTTCTCGAAAACCACATCGCCTTGACCGCCACCTCCTGTTTCGTCATTCCCGCGGCCCTCGAGGGCGGCGACGACCAGCCTGCGCGCTTTCGCGGGCGGGATTCGGGCGAAACCCGGGACAGAGGTGGTCAGATAGCCCATCACATGGCGAATCGCGAGGGGGCCGTGCTGGAGCATGATCTCGGGGAGGTGGTGCTGGGCCAGCATCCGGGGAGTGATGGCGCCAGTGCTGTCCAGATCGTGCGCGGTGAGATGTCCGGCATGACCGTTCGCATCCTCGGCGAGGTCGATGTCGGATTCCACGTGGGAGGTCGCGAGAGGAGGGGAGGTCGGAAGTTTCAGATCTCGACGCTGGAACGCCTGCGGAGGGAGATTTGGTGAGATGGAGTTGGGAGGGGTGGGCAACAAGGCCGGTTGGGCGCGAGAGGCGTCGCGGCCGGAAGAAGCGAAGGCCGAACGCGGTTTCGGGATATCGACAGAGGCCGTCTTGCCAGCAAGGGCCATCGCGATGCTCGAGGGAGTATTCAACGCAGCCATGATGGAAGCAGAGATGTGTGATGGTGGAAGGACGAAGGTGGTGAGGATCGCGGGTGGCTAAATCTGGGGCATCACATGAGTCAGACTGAAGAACCATGGACAAAGGACGGATGACTAAAAGGGGACAAAGGAACGAGTGGACAAAGGGAGAGATATGCTCCGCCGGCTGGGTAGTACTTACAGACGACGCACACAAATGCAGCGTCGATGTCGGGAGGCGGATCGGTGCGATGCGACGCGCTAGTGAGACGCGAAGGGGTCGTGACTGGAAGGTCAGGAACGACGTTTGAGGGATATAGTTCAGAGGAAGAGTATCCGGGAGATCCTTGACAGTTGTTTGGATGAAGATTCAGATATAACGAAGGATGGATGAGCAAAGAAGGGGGGAAGAGGAGGGGGAGGAGGGAGGGAAAGCAAGGAGCGAAGACGATAGAAATAATAATAGTACCTGGTAGGGTAGGGTAGGTAGTCAGTCATCCTGCATGAGCGACCCAGGAATGCCAGACCTGTTCAGGCAGTAGGTACATTACGATACCAGACAGTCCGAGTCCGACCGTCCCCCAGAGGAATGACATGACGGTCGAGTTGGATGCGACGCCCTTATCAGACGAACGCAGCAGACGGCGTCGCGTGGGGCGGCTGATTGGCCGTGAGGGACCCCCGGGAAGATCCGGATTCCTTTTCCCTTCCGGTCTGGTCCCGGTATTACCAGTACCAATAATACCAGACACTCTTATCACCCACCATCGACAGACACCCAGACCTGCCACTTCCAAGTACCTACCTCCTTCAGTTAGTAGTAATAGTACTAGTAGTAGTCAATGCACTCTGCATAGGATTAAGAGGGGTAGTGCGGAGTCTCGTCGTCAGCCTGTATCACTTCTTAGGTACTTGACTGTACCCATACGCCGATTCAGTCTTAGAATTACCTGGATGAGACAGTGAGACCATCATGATGCGGTGATGTGGATAATCCCTAGAGAATGCCACTCTGAACATGATTCCAAAGACCGAGATCAACCAACATATCAACGCCTGTGGGCTGGGCTCGTGCACCGCCTTCGGTGGGTTGGTCGCGGGAAGTTTGGGACGCGCTGGACGATAACCCGATAACATTTTCCACTGATGGGGGGCACGTGGGGGAGTCAGTGTACCGAGTACTCCGTGGTGTACCCAGAGTGTACTCCGGACGAAATGCTGCTGGCTGAATGTGTCAGAAAGGCCATCTCTGATTTGCCTAATGCGGTCCGTTGTATAACCTTAACCGGCCGCGCCTGCAGACGTTGTTGAAGTCAGTCCCCTCTGACCGGTATCGTATTATTCCTTCCCTCCCCATCTGTAACAATCATCCGTCTGGACTCCATTTCCAAGATCGACCGGCGCTTGGGGGACCCAAGTGGAGATCGTCAGGGCCGAGCCATGTCATCATCATCATCATCGAGGCCTAATTCTGACCAGACAGACCCAGTAATCATATTCAACACGTAAGTCGGGTTTCAGGAATCAGGAATCAGACCATACCGGTGACAATTCAATAATCATCCTTAAGTATTACGCCCGATCTCGGAGAAGACTTGGGCAAAGGACCGAGGAGAAATCCATCTGAAGCGAAGTGTGGGGGCGGGGCATACCCGTCAAACATCGCATCTCAGGGTTAGGGCTACCCACTGCTTACTACTATACAGACTAGAACATCTGGTCCCCTCCGTTGTCGCAAATCGCGCAAGAAACCTCAGTGCCCACTACAGATTCCCGCGGTTGCCTTGGCAAACCTCGAATTGAACTGCCTGCAGTGACGTCAGCTCCCCTTGCGGATAGTGACACTGCGGTGTTTGCATTGAGAAACGAGCGTATGATTTGCAGACATACAGCTAGAGACCAGAAGTGACTGTCGCTTCTTGATGCCCGAACAAGCTTAGTGCGTCGCTCATCATGTGGTGCACAGCTACAACGCCAGGCCAGGTTAGGATTGACTACCTAGGTACATTCCTTCTGCATAAACCGTCAAATGCTTTATCAATTGATCAGCCAGCTTGGTTCTCCAGACTTGTCCAGACTTAATTCCAAATGTATATGGAATTGAGTGGATAATAGCATAATCGAATGGTCCATCCTAAGATAACTCGAACCCCCTGCGTCAGAATCAACACCTGCAAGGCTACGGTCCGAGATCTTTTCTCTCCCAACTGCAACAACCTGTAGGGGTAGTCCGAATGACTCGCATTGCATATCACAGGAGAGCTCATTAGAACGTGCCCCTCAATCACTGATGCATATTGTTTCTGATCAGCAAGGGGAAGGCGGATTGACCCGATCGTCCTCTGCTTCAATCCTGTTTAGACCATGCATATACTAGGTACCCAGGCATAGACATTCGAAGAGGAAGCGAGTCCCTCTAGTCAAGATATTCTAGGACCGACAATCGCAGAGTCCAATAAGAGCATAGTCTGAGTACCGACGAGGTGGTTTGAATGACAGTGTGCTCTAATTGAAGGCCATGTCCAGGACGGCTGAGGAAGACAAGCTGAGGTGATGTATCACATTTGTCATTGCAAAAAGAGTACCAGAATGAGTACTTCAAGCATGCCTTACTCCCAGCACTGGCTTCCTTTTCATGCGTCAGTCAACTTTTAGACACGCAGCCTGGGGGGAGGTACAATGACCCTGTCAGAGTCCACCAAGATAAGATACATCTGGGGATTCTCCATTTCTCATAGTGCCTATTCGTGATCTGATTCTGGGACGGGCTACTTTAAGGTAGTAAGGATGCCTCAGGCGACATGGCTGACCTCATCCGCCCGACGTCATCCACTTCCGATCTTATCGGCCGCGCATCCGAAGCAAATTTCCCTTCATCGGATCCCCAATGCTGGCTCTGCGGGGTTGACGGCTTCATGCTGGAAATTCTTCCAAGATGTGCCCACCCGACGGGGTGCCTTCTCGGAATTGCCTCGGAGAAGTCATCCCCAAGTCTCGTCTGCCTCTGCCGAAAGAATTGCCTGTGAATCGTTCGGAGGCATATATACTATCCGACTTCTGCCGTAGAACCGTTGGTTGATCTCTACCAGTACATTGAATACCCTCTCTTCTTCCTCCTTCCCTCTTCGCCCCTCCAGCCACTCCATCTATACACGGCAGATGATCATGTCAACAAAGTCTCCCGCCGACAGCGCGTACTCGCCTGTCCAGGAAGCGGGTCGCATCTTCTCTCTCCTCTGTGACCAGGCGGAGCGTCTCTGTCTGCCCACCGAGGTAGTCGCCAACAAAGATGCCGTCTCCTTCAACTCCGCCCACAACCAAATCTACTATCCTATTCCCTTCAAAGAAACCGAGACTCTCGCGGCATTGAAGGGTGTGGAGGGTGCCCTGGCTGCTGCCATCGCTGACCTCCGTTATGGCTCGTCGGATCAGAAACGCTCCGTCAAGGTCAACCTGGAACGGGCGACAGCCTTCGGTTGTCAGGCATACATGGCCAAGGTGGCTGGATTGTCGAAATTGGACCCCGAGGTCAAGAAGAAGCTGAAAGGTATGAAGATCGTGTCCTGCCGTACCAAGGGACTCCCGCTGACCTATCTACGTAGATACCGATTTGCTTGCCGCACAATCTAACAGCTATCGTCGCATGTCTGCCAACCTCTACAAGACCAAGAACCCCGACGAGTTCTTCCATATCCACGGTTCTCTTGAGGCGACCACCACGCTAAACATGATCGGCCTGGAGGGCCAACGTCCGGATCTGACGGATTACGAGGAGATCATCAAGGTGATTGAGAGCCATGTGCAGAAGTACAGTGCCGCAGAACTGGAAGAGATGAACCAGGAGCGGAGACAAGCCGGTGTGACGGCTTTTAAGTACGAAGACTTCATTCAGACGCCTCATGTATGCAATGTCCTTCCCACCCTCCAACTCTTCGATAAGCGTCTAATATCTCCTAGGGCAAACTCAACGTTCAAGAGCCCTGGTTCAAGGTGAATCGTCTCGGTGGCGAGCTTCCCCCTACGCCTTTCCCCGCCAGCGCCAACGGAAGCAAGAAGATCCTGCAAGGAGTCAAGGTGCTGGAACTGTGCCGTATCATTGCGGGTCCTACCGTTGCACGTATCCTCACCGAGTACGGCGCCGATGTTCTCAAGATCACCAGTCCCAACCTCTCCGATGTGCCGTTCTTCCAGGTGGATGGTAACATGGGCAAGCACGCTGCCGATCTGGACCTGAAGACCGACGAGGGACGTCGTCAGTTTGAGGAGCTCCTGGCCGATGCCGACGTTTTCGTCGACGGTTACCGGCCGGGCGCTCTGGAGAAGCTGGGTTACGGACCCAAGGCGCTTGCGGCCCTTGGCCAGAAACGTGGAAAGGGCTACGTCTACGTGAACGAGAACTGCTTCGGATATGAAGGCGAGTGGGCCGGCCGTCCTGGCTGGCAACAAATTGCAGACTGCGTAAGTCCTCCCAAGCGACGAAGCGAGTCCAGAGGTTGCTGACCGCCGGTAGGTTACCGGTGTTGCCTGGGCGCAGGGAGAGTTCATGGGTCTCTCGACCCCCGTTGTGCCTCCCTTCCCCATCTCCGATTACGGCACGGGCTGCATGGGCGCCATCACAGCGCTGACAGGTCTCTTCAACCGGGCCAAGTACGGTGGTTCCTACCACGGTATGGCATCTCTGATGCACTACGACCTGCTTCTCTTTGCAGTGGGCAAGTACTCTGAGGCTGTGCAGCAGCAGATGCGGTCCTCTCAGTCCCCTGAGTTCTTCAAGCTCCGCCACTGCGACAGCGTGGACCGCATCTCCTCTACCGTCCTGAAGATCATGCAGGCCCGCTTTCCGCACCTCTACCTCCCTCCTACCCAGGCTGGATCGGACGCCCTCACCGAGATGTGGTTCTCGAAAGCGTACAATGCCGACATCGAGGTTGTGCGTCCGGTCTGCGAGATTGACGGCGTGGAGAACAAGTTCTCGCGTGCCAGCCGGCCTAACGGCACTGACCCGGCGAGCTGGAAGGCGTTTGAGGAGAAGGAGGAGGACTACCAGAAGGCTTGATGTAGATATTGATATAGAGTATTATCTGTACATAGCATAGCATAAACGAACACGAAGAATCATATCTACAACTCTTCACCTACCTCATGGCGCATACATCTGAAAGACGGCGTCTACAAATGCAGCCGTCTGACATGTATGTATACATATCGTGAAATGGACCAACCTCCAACACCTGTATACCTTCAGGAATCCTGACAAATCAATCACAGACCACTCTTACGATGGATATGAATCCCCACGCCCGTCGGAACGCGATCGGATAGCGCCTTCTCGCCCGTCGGCCCGACACTCTCCACCGCGGCTGACATCATGAAGCACTCCTGCATACTTCCATCCGGACTCAGAACAATAACTACCCAACTTATCCTGCGCATCGCATTTCAAGACACCCCAGTACAAGACAAACAGTAAACAGCACAGCATGTCATACAAGATCGCCTCCGACGCAGCCCTCTCCCCGCCCAACGGCCCCGCCATGGTGGCCTTTATGGAACAGTTCTACGCCACCAGCGACACAGAGTCGCAGCACGAGCAGTACCTCGCCAATTTCACCCCCGATGCAACCCTGATCATGGGGCCCAAGTCCGCGACCGGCTCGGAGGGTACGTCTTCTCCCCTATCCCTCGTGTCCGGCTCCCGTTCCGATGGATGGCAAGCGTGCATTGTATATATACATGTCCGAAACCTGCCAATACCCCATAAACACTGAACCCTGCAAACCGCATAGCTTGCAGCTTGACTAATGGAACAAAGAAATCCTAGCCCTCCGTCATGGCCTCTGGACGCACGTCGCAGCGCGCGCCCACTTCCCCGCCCGCATCTACTTTGGCGGGAAGAACGAGCTCATGCTCTATGGCACCGTCAAGTACCGGCTCAGGGCGGATCCAAGCAACGAGGTCGAGGTGCCGTGGGGTGCACGGGTCGTCTTTGCGGATGATGAGAAGGACCTCAAGATGAAGTTCTATCAGGTCTATTTGGTATGTAGCGCGCTCCCTTGCTTGGTTGTTTCCGTGGCTGATGGATGGTAGGATACTGCGGCGCAGTCGGGGAAGAAATAGGCCTGTAGATATAGACAATCTCACTGTACATACTTTCTACATTCTTACGATCGCAGAGTCGCTACAGAGGCTGCGCGTATACCGTCCCGGAGATGAGGGCCAGAGGCACGGTCAGGATACCTACCTCGGGAAGATACTACCGGACAAGGCATACTGACCGTCCAGATCGACAGACATATGGGGTTGCCGGAAAAAGCTGCACAATGGATGAAAGTATAGAACATATCAAAAGAACTTCATTCCTCTCCCTGGGTTTCGTTCATAGCTGTCTGTCACGTATCTCACATGCCACTTCTCCCCCACACCCGTTGCATGTCGATCCGAATCGATGGTAGATTGTATTGTCCCTGACCGTGTATACCTCGCACCCGATTCCTCCTCTCCGAGATTGGGTGGGCGTCAACAGTGAAAAGAAAAACGGTGGCGGGTAAGCGGTAGGAGATCAACGGAGGTTTAGAACATCAGGACTTTTTCATTATTTTCTTTAACAAAAAAAATGCGAGCAAAACTAAATTTACTCGTCGTCCTCCTCCTCGTCCACGGTGGTCTTGGCGATACGGTCAAGATCCCGCTGGCCGCTCTGGGTGATGCGGCGGCCACCCTTCTCCTCATCGTGCTCAAGGACACCGATCTTCTCGAGGGACTGCATGACCTTACGGTCGACGGAGCCGGAGGCATCGACGTGGTGGGCGGGGCGGGAGCCGCGGTTCTTGGTCGAGCCGTGGACCTTGCGGAGGCGGCCAACACCGACGGTCTTGCGCATGTAGATGTGACGAGCGACGGCAGCGGCGCGGACGTAGTACCTGCAAGGGTGGAATGTCAGATTTGACGTGCTCGTCGTCACGGGTTTGCTGGATAGGTGGGATAGTCGTACCAGTCGGCGTCCTGGGGAGGGAGCTCGTTCGAGCAAGAGGTCTTGACAGTGTCAACCCATCCTATTACGATTGTCAGTATGGCCCGTTGGTCCAATTTCAGGAGTCGTTACGAACCGGGAATGGGGAGCTTGCCCTGGCGCTTCAAGAACGCAGAGTAGGCAGCAATGAACTTCTGCGCCTGTTTGGAAAGACTCGTTAGCCCAGATTCGCAACATCACGCAGTGGTACGAAAATTGAAATCGTCTGGCATGGCAGTCGCCGGCAGTGGGCGTTGATCGGGCATCTTCCAGGCGAGCGTATCGGTCCTCATATCACTCGCGTTGTCCTTTTGTCCGCCATATGCCTTCAAATCGCAGATCTTGAACATCATTTGCGGTCGCAGAAAACACCACGGATCCCACCACAAAACACCCATCGTCGTCGTTCTATCGTCGCCTCGATGATGCCGCTGCTGATTCGAACGTTCGTGCCGGATGCCATAGCCAGATGCCCGATGTATTCCATATCGATCGACTGCCAGGAACCCAAGTGGGATGGAAAAGGACAGGTGCAACTTACGTCCACATCGCGAACGGTGACACCACCCATTTTTGCGACTTGTGACCTCGGATCGAAGGTGTACGGAGGGGAGCTGAAAAGGGGGGACGAGGTGGTGAGGATGGGTCGTCGTTGTCGTCGTTGGAGAGTCGGTCGAAATTTCGGACGCACACTCAACTCGCGCTCTGGTCTCGGTTGCTGTGTGGCCGCCGGCTTCGCTTAGCCTCTTCGGGACTAGCCGTACCCTAAGGCGGGTTGCAGCCTCAGGCAGCAAGAGTTGTCTCTTTGCGGTTAGCGCTAGGCCGCTGACATCTACTGCTTATGTAATTTGTAGATACTTTGTATTGACCACAGAGGTGCAGAATCACCTCTCAACTTCTTCGCTGTTCCCATAATGAGGTACGCTGAATGTCGGTTGAAACCCTCTTCCTGTGACAGGATCCATCACGAGTGGCTGTTCCTCGTCCACCGGTCGCACGAGCACAGGTGGCCTATCACTGCGACTCAGACTCTATCGCGGTGTATCATTGTCCCACCTGGTCTAGCCATGAAGGAATGACAGAAACCGCCGCAATTACTACAAGCGCCACTTGTTCGCAACAGCCTACTTATTCGACAGTGCGCAGATGGATCTGTGGACGCTCAACCGTCGTCTAGCGCCGTCGTCCATTTACCGATGCAGTCAGGATTAGAGATATAGATTAGGGATACCACATGAGACCTGAAGTCGCTATTCCTTCTCGGTTGATTGGCCTGCGAGAGAATATTCAGGTGTTGCGTGCTTGGTTCAGGCAGCGGACGAGGCACGCCGTGTGGGTGCATAGAGACGGATATGTACAGACGACGGGTACATACGACGCATCCATGATCACGTCTGAAGACGGGACGGCGACTTCTGAGCGACATATGTCCGAAATGATTCTCAAATACTGCGACTCCGAGGGGAGATTCGGACTAAAAAGCGATAGATGTTATGGATCGAGGACTGAATGATGCAAGTGAACGTGATAAACAAGGACGGCTGTTGCTGAGTCAGAGACTCCGAGGCATTTCCTTCCATTCCAACTTAATTAAAAGTCGCCGCTTTCCCCGGAATTCCGCACCAGACGCAACAGAAAGCGACCTTCTTCATCCACATCTTCACATTTCATCCACGTCATTCGCTTTGTCCCTTACCAACCGTGGTGGTATCTCTCCCACGTTAGTGCCGTTCCCTGGGACTATTGCGAATTTTTCTTCGTATCGCCATCCGAGCCGCGGAGTGAGTCAGCCCATCATCATCATCATCACCACCACCCACATACGTGTGACTGCTTCCACTGGAAGCACGATTCTATTAAGGTCTCCGACTGGAGCCTCGTTTATTCCTCCTTACGGCGCCGCTTGGGGTCTTGGCTGCAACCGGTGGATCAGTCTCACGCCGACTATAGATTTCCGTCTCCAGAGGCTGAACAACGTGTTGGATGCGGCTCACTCATTGGTCCAATCCATACTGGTCCCGTTGCCTCCCCAGACCGACACCCTGAAGTATTGGAGATCTTCGGCTCCCTTGCGACTCTACCCTCAGGAGATTGATGGGCAGAGACTCGCTCAGTCGCCCTCACTATTTGGAATCCCGCCCAAACAGACTTCACCGTTCCATCTCGTGAATGAGTCTCGCATTTCCAGAACAGGTCGATCTCGTCGTTCTATCCTGTCTGGCGGGTCCTCCCCCATTGATCGGGCTGGGCAAGGACAAGTCCTACATTTGCCCGGAGTCGAAAGCCTATAAAACCGCAGTCCTCTGATTGCCATGGGGGCAAATGGCCCTCGGACATCCTCCAACCCTGATCTGCCCTTGCAAGTCAAAGGCTGGGTTAATTCCTTCCTCTCCAAGCATTCCTTCTCTTTACCATCCTACTATTCTTTCAAGAAAGATGCAACGGTGAACTGGAGCGGTGTCGTCTTCCTAACTACCTGCGTCGTCACTATGGTTGGATGCGGCCTTCTATCCTCGTTCCTGGAACGCAAAGGGTTCAGGAAGGCAGGAAGACGTCGGCGCCGGACTGCCCGGAGCAACGATTCCAAGACCTCTGGCACAATCACCTCATCCGACGAGGGTGATGAGGACGATGACTACGATAGCACCGGGTCCTTGCGTCACGGGACAGAATCCTATCATAAAGAGCAACCTGAAGATGGTATGTACCAGCTCTGTCTGAAGTTCTGACATGATGAATTGCTGGATGATCATGATTACGTTCAAATAGCCTTTGAGACGGATCCCGGACTATTGAAGAAACATTCATCCTATTTGTCTTATTCGACATCCATCGCTACCTATCCGTCCATCCGGACTTTCTATCGCGAACATCCTCAAGCTTCCAAACTCCCCACCAAGCCCACACCAATCCCGCTGTTGGTTTTTGTTCATGGCTTGGGAGGGTCATTGTCTCAGTTTTCGCATCTTCTAACCAGCCTGTCCAATGTCGGGCCATGCTTTGGGATCGATCTTCCGGGATGCGGGCTATCCTCGTTCGATCCAAAAGCCTGGAATGCCTATACCGTTAACGCTTTGGCTGAGCTGCTTGCCACGGCTATTGAACAACACCGCGACAAAGAAGCCGGTCAGGGGGTGGTCCTGGTCGCCCATAGTCTAGGCTGTTCTCTCTCGGCCTTGATGGCCTCCTCTACTTCCCCCATCGGAAATGACTTGAAAAAGCATATTCTTGGTCTCATTGCCGTCTGTCCTCGTGCATCCTCCCTCGCTCCCCAGCAAGTTACCTCAGTCCAACGTCTCCTTCGAATCCCAGGATGGATTTTTGACTGCTGGCGGCGGTGGGATCGCCGTGGTGGCTTGAACAGCGCCAGTGTCAACAGAATGGTCGGTCCATGTGCCGACTCAGATACCCGGACCCTTCAATTGCGTTATAACAAGCAAAGCAAGACCCCAGTCTGGAGGCGCATGGTCTCGGGTACGTTGCCTACGTATGACTCAAATGGGGTTCAGGTCGATGGAATCCCTGGCAAACAGATTTGGGCCGGAGTTCAAACTCCCGTGTTACTTGTGGCTGGCAGTGCCGATACTGTCAACAAGCCGGAGGAGCTTCGAGAACTACTGCAATACCTGGGTGGCCAGGAAAATACGACCGATGCCCATGACTCTGGGAGCAAAGTTTCTGATGCTTTGGCCCACGAGGAGAAGTCCGGGGTCGAGCCCATTGCCGAGGAGACCAAGACCGAGTCCGAACGCACAGTGAAGACGGTCATTTTGCCTGCGCCCGCTTCCCACGCGCTCCTGTATGATCGTGCGACGTATCGGACACTGGCTGGTATCATCCAAGACTTCTTACGCCAATATGCTGATCATCGACTTGATCTCGGGTGGCAGCTGAAATATCTGAACACATCCGGTAAATGGGACGTCAAGAACTTGGCCAAATGGAAAAAGGTACCGCCCGTCTCAGACCGGATCGCGGATACTTTTGTCGCCCTGAAAATGCTACGCGAGGTGGACGAGGAGCACAATCCCGTGCTATTTTCGCAGGCATACCGCGATAAAATCTACGCCGTCATTGATATTAGCTACGAGAACCCGGTGTACGATCCTGCGTCGCTGGAGAAGGGCGGCATCCACTATCACAAGCATCCCACAGTGTCGAAGATTCCCCCTGGCGCTGATGAAGTCCGTGATTTTATTGCACTGGTGGATCGCCTCCAGAACGAAATCACAGAGAAGCTGGAGAAATCGGGGTGCGACCAGCGACCGGTGGTGGGTGTTCACTGCCACTATGGCTTCAACCGGACGGGGTTCTTGATCGTTTGTTACCTGATCGAGCGATGCGGGTACGGTGTGCAGGAAGCCCTTGACGAGTTTGAGAGGCGCCGGCCGCCCGGAATTCGTCATGCGCATTTTATTGATACTTTGTTTGTGCGATACTGTGTCGGGCTTAAGGGAGCACCCACGCTTTAGAGTGGTCTTTTGTCATTGCAGCTTTAGATTCTGGCGTTGGAACAGGGTTCAGGTTTGGGGTTATGATCGAGATACCTTTCTGTTAGACTGTACACTACAGGGCTTAATCACGATAATATGATTACACGAGGATTCGTGAGCAACATTCTATACTATGTACTATTTTGTATGAACTTGATGCTAAAACAGGTCGGTCATGGCACCGTGCGAAGCATCTCCCACCAACCGGGCATACTTGGCCAACACGCCCCGCGTGACATGAGGTGCTGGGGGCTTCCACTCCTTCAGACGCTGCTGGATCTCTTCGTCCGAGACATCCATGGTGATCTCGTTGGTTTCCGCATTAATCGTGATCACATCACCGCTGCGGACGACCGCAATGGGGCCACCCACCGCGGCCTCGGGGACAATATGGCCGACGATGAAGCCATGGCTCGCGCCCGAGTACCGACCATCGGTGATCAGGGCCACATTGGTGAGCTTCGCACCCATCAGGGCGGCGCTCGCCTTGAGTTGCTCGGGCATGCCGGGCCCGCCCTTGGGGCCCTCGTAGCGGACGACGATGACGATGTTCTCGCCGCGGGGAATCTGGCCCTGGTTCAGGGCGTCGTTGAGCTGGTACTCCTTGTCGAAGACGAGGGCCTTGCCCGAGAAGCGCGTGCCCTCCTTGCCGGTGATCTTGGCGACGGCGCCGCCGGGGGCCAGGTTGCCGCGCAGAATCTGCAGATGGCTCGTCGGCTTGATGGGGTTGTCGAGCGGGCGGATGATGACCTGGGTCGGCGGGCAGGGACGGCCACCGAGGCCACGTTCTCCGGCGAGGGGTCTTGCCCGTGACCGTGGGGATGGCGCCGTCAAGCAGGCCGGCTGCGAATAAACAACCTCCTGCACGGACCGCACGCCCCCGAATCTCCGAACAGATCTGCCCATGGAGTAACTTTGCCCCTTGGGCCAAAAGGTGGCCAATGAAGGGAATGCGGTCGCCTCACCCCCTGGGATGTCCCTCAAAGGGGGGGGGCCACCCCCGGGGGGGCGCCCCCTTGGCCCGTACTGGCGGCCCCGCTCGATGGGGTTGGCCCCCCCCCCCC